>NC_083360.1:96907516-97254391 GCF_030254825.1 Meriones unguiculatus | reverse complement strand
GTATAGAAGATGCCAAATAACAGCTGGATATATCATGCGCAAAGGCCATGGTTCCAATCCCTAGAATCCCTAGAACCACCAAGAATGTCTCCTTGCATTCCTCAAAGCTCCATGAAAAATGTTACCATGTAATCCCATTTATCTGAAATATATATAAATTGACAAATTATGGAGACAGAAAGACTAATAAGACTGGAAATGAGAATAAGGATTGACTTAATTGCAAGTGGGATCACAAATGGGATTTTTCTGAAGTGATTGAAATGTTTATTAAATTGCATTGAAAACTTCTCATTTAAAACAGGCAATTTTTTTATGTAATACATATATCTTAAAAAGTTTTAAGAAATACTCCCAACAATACTCTCACATTCGTATTTTTTCTAGTTTTCTCACACTGTACGAACTGTCTTCATTTTCTAGTTCTTAAAACTTAAGGTAAATGCTCATTATAAAAATGACTCACCTTGGCCAAAACCAAATAAATTGTTTTTGTTTTGCTTTTCTTGAGATGAATCACTTTGTAGCTCTGGGTAACCCTGAATTGCTAACTGTAGAACATGATGACCTCAAATACAAGGTGATCCTCCTTCTCCTCAGCCCCTAAGTGCTAGGGTTGGGGTTTTATTTTATTTTGATGAATTTCATATATTCCAAGCAAAACTGAATCTTACAGATAATATCTTTAGTAGAACTTCATGGAAATAGTTGAACTGTATCAGCAGTATTGTCTTGATTGTTTTCTTTTCATTTTACAATTATAGGCATATGACTTATCTCTTCATTCGTTTGTTTGGGTATAATTCTTAGGTGTTCATCTCTTACGTAACTACTGTCTACTTTGTGCACTTCATTATAGAAGCAAAACTGGGAAATCTTTTTCAAATGCTCCAGTGCCTACTGTGAAATTAATTCATGGAAACAAAATCTAAAAACTTGGTATACTCACCTGGGTAGTTGGTTTTGTTACCTTAACTTCTCAGTTGTTAATTGTTTATAAATTCAGGAAATACTACATTTGTTAGTTTTCAATTTAGTTGTGCTTTGTAGTATTCCGAATAATTTTTTATATTTCTTTGTACTGTATCAAAGTAAATTTTTTGTACTGTATCGAAGTAAATTTAGGTTTTCTATTGTGTCTTCGTTTTTTACACATTGGAAAATGCTTTAAAATTATTTTGTTCTAGGTCCATTGCAAAAGAACTTGCGGACTGGCTCATTAGCAACAATGTAGTGGAGCACATATTTGGACCAAATTTGCATATTGAGGTTTGTAGACCATTTTCTTGGCTATGAATTATATTGAGAGGTTTTTTTTTTAAAGTTACTACACCAAGTTTTATTTTTCGTAGATTATTAAGCAGTGCCAAGTGATTTTGAATTTCTTGGCTGCAGAAGGTCGGCTGAGCACTCAGCATATTGACTGCATTTGGGCTGCAGCACAGGTAATACTGATGTTTCATGTTTACCTAAAACTTTTTCCAATACTGTCAGTGCTGCTATTTCATGAAAAGACACCAAGTTATAGAGAAGGTGTAAAAGGAACCTCTTGGTTTTGGCAGAGTCCGTGTGTTTTTATGTATCTCATAGAATACAGGATATTAGAATCAGTAAAAGGGTCTACTCAGTTTTAATAAAGACATTTCCCTGTTATTCCCATTTGTAAAAAGTCTACCCTTATAATCATGATACCATGATTCTATATATTTTTCTGTGGTAGCTCTCTGCTTGCCTGCCTGACTCCCTCCACTCTCTTCCCTTTTCCTTCTCTTTCCCTTCCTTCCCTTCCCTTCTCCCTTCTTCCTCCTTTTCTCTTTTCTTCTTCCCCCTTTTCCCTTTCTTCTTCCCCTTCCCCCTTCCTCTTCCCTCTTCCCTATGCCCCTTTTACCCTTTCCCTTTACCTCCCTTCCCCTCCCCCCTCTTCCTTCTTCCTTCCATACCCTAGTCTTACTTTGTAGCCCTGGATGCTCATCCATTGCCTCTTCTTCCTAAGTATTGGGATTAAACACTTCTGTCAGTATTCCTGAATGTTTGCTATTCCTTTGTTCTTTAACTTTTTGAGTGACTCTATATCCATGTGCATGATTCAGAAAGTACATGTTAAGTATGACTGGAGAGATGGCTCAGAGTTAACGTTAAGGGCGTTTGCTACCCAGGTGCTGGTTCCCCAACTCAGGTTAGGTGGCTCTTAGTTGTTTGTAACCTGCATTTCAGGGGATCTGACATCCTCTCTGGCCTATGGAAGCACTCACACATCCGTGGCATACACTTAAATAGACACCCACGCGCATACATTAAAAAAAATCCAAAACAAGAGCCTAATAGCCATCCTTTAGTTTCTACATGACATTGGCTTCAGAATCCCCATGAATACCTACTGAATTGTTATGTTTTATTTTGCACCTTTGTCTTTGAAACAGCTTTTCTTATGCTCATAGAGGTCAGACATAGATAGATAGCTCACTATATATATATATATATATATATATATATATATATAGCCACGGACAGGCCCAGTGGTGCTCCCGTCGTCCACGGGAGAACAAGGCTTTAGACAGGAAGACACGGTTTCAGCGAAGAATTGACAGACAGAGACACATTGATGGTTTTGACTCTGCTGCAACTTTACTGAAATCAAGCTAGTATTTTTATAATGATTTCACAAAAGGCACCTTAAAATTGGCATACTTCCCAAAACATTCAGACTTTTACCAAGAATACAAAGTTTACATTTTAACTCAAAATGCAGTCAAACATAAAGCAGTACCCACGAATAATCTTGGCCTAAAAACTTTTTGATCAGAGCAAACAAAGGAAAAGGAACCTCAAATATAGTTTCATTATTGCTAACCAATGAAGAGGAAAGTCAGGAGCTAAGTCAGATGCCTGCCAAAGTCCCTCTCTATATCAAAATCTAACTACACCTTTGTTAACCCTCCTCCCGTATGTCCTGCCTAAGATTTATGATCTTCCTTAGGAACAAGGCACTAAAGGGAGGGGGAAACTCCCACCAGCTGCACCTCTCATGCTATTATTTCTTAAGAAGGAGCCTATTATTATTTTACTATTCTTAATGCCTATTAATACTAAATCTAATTCATTACTTTCCTTAAACTTATTTTTATTAAAACCTTTAACAATCTACTAATAATAAATTTCTTTATAAAGTTAGTTGTGTTGTTTCAGGTGTCACAGAGAAAGATCAAAGAATTCATTATTTCAGCCCCAGAGCCACAACTGAAGAAGTGTAGAAATCTCAGAACACGTCTCTTTTCCAAGTGGGATGAGTTTGCCAGGGACCTTCCAGGGGGCTTATTTCCGGGGAAATCATATCCCCCGCCCTGTAGCTTATGCTACTATGGCGACACTGGCGTGGGTGTGGCAATATATATTTTGGTTTCCATAAATAGTGCATACCAACAGACTTTTCATGCTTTTATTTTAAATTTTTAATTTTTTTATTTTGCTTTAATGTTTCTGAAAACATTGCTGTATAGATTTTTAATTTATGCATGTGTGTGAGCCTATATAAATATATATGTGTACCATGTGTACAAAAGCCTGTAGAGACAAAAACAAAAAAACCCCACAAATAATAGTGTCAGATCTCCTAAAACCAGCGGTAAGGGAAGTTGTGAGCTTCTGTGTTGGTTATGGGAGCTAAACCCAGTTACTCTGCAAGAGGAGTATTTGCTGTTAATCAGGGAACCATTTTCCTAGCCTGATTAATATTCTTTTAAGACTATGATGTGTCATTATTTAGATGCGAAATAATTAATCTGTTCCCATTTATGGACATATTTTCTCTAGTCATTATAATACAAAGGCTACTATCGTAGTATCCTTGCTCACATAAAACTTTTTTTTCGTACAAAACTTTTATATAGGATTAATCTCTACTGAAGCAGAATTAATACATTAAAGCAGATATTTGGTTTTCTTGTAAATACTGTACCACTTTTTCCTTAGCTTCCTTGTATACCGTCATTAAGCTTGTTTTTGTTTTTATTTTTTGTGAATTTGATGGATGAGAAAAGATACTAGTATTTTATTTTGCATTTATTGTGTTACGAATGAAGTTGAGATAGTTTTTATTTCTTTTCTGGGAATATCTGTTTATATTCTTTGATGTTTATTAGTTGCTTTGCTTGTTACTCTTTTTAAACATTTATTTATTTGAGGGGGACCCCACATGTCATGGCACACACATGAAGTCTTGTGAAAGTTGATTCTTTTCCACAGTGGAGAGATAGCTTAGCAGTTAAGAGCACTGTCTACTTTTTCAAAGGTCCTGAATTCAATTTCCAGCAGCCACATGGTTGCTTACATCTGTCTATAATGAGATCTGCTGCCCTCTACGGGTATGTATGCATGCACACAGGCTAAGTACTGTATAAATAAATAATAAATAAATAAATCTTTAATAAAAAAGTTGGTTCCTGCCACCAACTGAGTCTCAGGAGTCAAACTTGGAGTAGACTTGGTGTTAGGTGTCTTTATCCACTGAGTCATCTTAGTGGCCACCTTTCTCTTTGGTAGGGTGTGTTTGTGTTTGTGAGTCCCTGTGTGTTGTTCATTTCCAAGCCCAGTGCCTTCCATATCCAGACAAGTGTTTGCTAAAGCGATGGTCATCTTACTTTACTTTTTAGTTATGTGTGTGTGTGGGCGTGTGCCGCATGACTGCTGGTGTTTGAGGTGGCCAAGGGCATTGGCGTGTCTGGAACTGCAATTCTTGGAGCTTGTTTCCAGCTCCTGTGTATACATTTTATTTATTGGTAGTCATTTTAAAGTTGGTGATTTCAGGTTTGTTTTTCTGGCCTGTGACATTTGTGTTATAAAATGCTTTTGTTAGCCAGGCAGTGGTAGTGCATACCTTTAATCCCAGCACTTTGTAGTTAGAGGAAGGCAGATTTATGAGTTTGAGGCCAGCCTGATCTGCAGTGTGACATCAGGCCTACACAGAGAAACCCTGCCATGAAAAACCAAACAAGCAAACAGACAAATAAGTGAAATTTGTCTGCTTTAAAATTATCCTTTAGAGTCTGCGCTGAAAAACCAAATCAATAGATAGCTAGACCTACTTTTATACCTCTAAGATTATGAAACAAATTACCCTTGAGATTCTTCCTGTGTATTTTTGTTATCATTTTATATTTTCATCCTCGATAAAAGTGAAATTTTTCTTGGTTTTAGGAATGATACGTAATACAGTTTTTCTTTTTTCTTTCTATTTTTTTTTTGTCATTTTATGTATTCCTCCTAGATTGATTTGTTCAGTAACTCATCCTTTTCTCAGTCACTTGAGGTATCCATTTAACTTTTTCCAACAGAAGCTGTAAAACCAGAAGTGCATACAAATTTCAGTTTCTGAAAAACAACATACCAACACGGGTTATTTTACCCAGCAAATGTCATAACTGATCCTTCAAGATCAAATGAGATCATCAGAAAAAAACTATTTATATTACAATCAGTAACAGTAGCAAAATTACAGTTATAAAGGAGCAACAAAAATAACGTTGTGGTTGAGGTCAGCACAACATGCAGAACTGTATGGAAGTGCTGTAACATTAGGAAGGTTGAGAACCACTGCACTAATGGAGATGGGGGCTAGGTAAGAAAGTGAATGTGAAAGAAGAGAGCAGACTATAAACCATCATACCCAGCTTTGGGTATTCTTTTTAGCTTTTTATTTGTGATTTCTCTGTTTGTGGTCTTTTGTCCCTACATTGTATTCTTGAATAATTTTCTTTTTATCCCTTTTATTTGACTGTTGGAAGGGCATATGTGTAGAAATCAGTTCTCTCTTTACATCCATTGGGGATTGAACTCAGGTTGTCAGGATTGGCTGCTGATCCATCTTGCTGTTCTTCTATGCCTTGTATTCTTTGTCTTACCTTTATTTAGCTCTTAAAACTGTGTGTGTGTGTGTCTGTCTGTCTGTCTGTCTGTAGAATGAGAGAGACAGAGAAATAGGTTCATGATGTAGCCCTGGCTGTCCTGAAAGTTGCTGTATATACCAGGCTTACCTGTAAAATCACAGAAATTCCCCTCCTTTGCCTCGAGTGTGTGCCACCGTTGGGTCTTTGAAAGGTTTTATAATGTAGGTGTTTAAAAAGTGTCCAGTTAATCCAATAATGATAAGCCTTCTAAAATACTAATTGTCCTTTTTTCTTTTCATCTTTTCCTCCTCTTTCCCGTTTTTTGTTACGGTAGTATTTCATGAACCGCAAGTTGCCTTCAGACTCAGCAGTAGCTGCAACTTATCTCAGCCTCTATCTCTGTCTCAAGTACTGTAGTGCAGTTCTGTTCCCTAGTGCTCTTATTCTTTCTTTGTGTAACCTGTGAGTTTTGTTGTTAATGAATATGAGAATATATGGTATTCTATACTTTCCAAATTTGATTCATAATATTCATATCTAAAAGTGTTTCTAGAAAAATTTTTGCCACTTGTTTTGTTTTGTTTTGTTTTTTGATACAGGAATTTTCTGTGTAGCCTTGTCTGTACTTACTCACTTTGTAGACCAGGCTGGCCTTAAACTCACAGAGATCTGCCTGCCTGTGCCTTCCCCAGTGCTGGGATTGCAGGCATGTGCCACCATGCCCGGCAATTTTTTTTGTATCTTTTCAAGATTCCTGATAACCAAAATTAAATGTAAATTATAAAAATACGAACCATTATTTTCATGGCTAATACTACTTTTTTTGTGTATTTCAGATTTCTGCTTCTTACTAAATAGAATTTTTCTTACCATTTGATTTGTTCTTGGATTATTTTTGAGAAGAATTTGTGGCGTATTCTTAGAAATTTTTAAATATTTGTAAAACTTCTAATAATCAGAATATAATCTACCTGGAAACATTTTGCTTGTGGTGGTTGTTTTTTGTTTTTTTTTTTCCTCTTTTTAAAAAGTAATTTGTACTCAGCAAGGTATCAAAACAGATGCTGAGACTTGTAGCCAAAATTTGGGCAGAGTGCAGGGAATCTTATGAAAGAAGGGGGAGATAGAAAGACCTGGAGGGGACAGGAGCTCCACAAGGAGAGCAACAGAAGCAAATACCTGGGCCTGAGGGGTCTTTTCTGAAACTGATACTCCAACTAAGGATCATGCATGGAGATAACTTAGAACCCCTGCATAGATGTAGCCCGTGGTAGCTCAGTTTTCAAGTGGGTTCCTTAGTAAGGGGAACAGGGGCTGTTTCTGACATGAACTCTGTAGCTGGCTCTTTGATCATCTCCTCCTGAAGGGGAGGGGGCAGCCTTACCAAGCCACAGAGGAGGACAATGCAGCCAGTCCTGATGAGACTTGATAGGCTAGGGTCAGAGGAAAGGGGAGGAGGACCTCCCTTCTCAGTGGACTTGGAGAGGGGCATGGGAGGAGATGAGGAAGGGAGGTGGGGATTTGGAGGGGGCTACAGCTGGGATACAAAGTGAATAAACTGCAATTTATAAAAACATAAATTAATTTGGTGACGTTTTATTGATTTATTATTTTTAATGTGTATTGATGTTTTGCTTGAAGTATGTGTATGTGCCACTTGTGTGCAGTGCACAGAAGAGGGCATTGGGTTCTTGTGGGACCAGTTTGAACTGCCATGTGGGTGCTGGGAATTAATCCCTGTAAGTGTAGAACAGCCAGTGCTCTTAACTACTGAGCCTTTATGTCTCCAGGCCATCTTTTTGGTTTGAATTGTGTACATTATTTTTAATATTGGGGCTCAAATCCAAAGTTTCACACTCTAGACATGTGCTCTATCTCTGAGCTATTTTCTCAAACCTTTTCAGATTGGTTTTTTTTTTTTTTTTTTTTTTTTTTTTTGTTAATGATACTGAAATTGTTTTTATTTTTGAACTCTGAAAACGTATATATTACTTGCTTCTCTTTTCTGACTAAAAATTAGCTTGTAGTTTGTTTGGTTAAGATAAGTCAGTTAAATTCTCTTTTTAATTTTTAAAAATAGTACTATTTATCTAATTCGTCTTTTACCAGTGTATAAAATTCTTGTTGGCTTTTCAACCTAGTTTTTTTTATATCTGTTACTTAATTTACATATCACAACCTAAACTTTTGTGTCTTTATTTTATAGCTGAAACACTGTAGTCGGTATATTCATGATTTATTCCCTTCACTGATCAAGAATCTGGACCCTGTACCTCTTAGACATTTACTTAACCTGGTCTCTGCTCTTGAGCCCAGTGCTCATACTGAACAGGTAATACATTGAGAATATATTGGAATGTTTTGTTTTCTGCAAAATGAGAATTTGCTTTATTGTCAAGATAATTTCAATTGTAATTTATGTACTGTTTTAATTTCATTTAGTTTTTTTTTAATGTGTTAAATTTTTTATATATCTGCCCAGAGCCTCTAACCTTAATATCTCTCTTTTAGACACTGTACTTGGCATCAATGTTAATTAAAGCTTTGTGGAATAATGCACTGGCAGCTAAAGCTCAACTGTCAAAGCAGAGTTCTTTTGCATCTTTATTAAACACTAATATGCCCATTGGAAATAAGAAAGGTTAGTCAAGAATATTGTAGTTTGAAATAAGTTTTACCAGATTTTGAGTTTCTTATGGTGTCAGGTATTCTCTGCTAGTAAAGTGTGAATACTCCTAATCTGAGTATTCAGAATGCTCCAGACCTCACAACTTTGTTGAATAAAGACATGTTGCTGCACATAAAAGATCCTACATCTCTACTCATGTATCTGGTCACTGTTAGTCATGAGTGTACTATAAATAATAGGTAAAATTATATTTAGGCTGTTTATAAGCCTGAAAGTCAAAATTTTGTATAAGAAGTATATGAATCAAAAATTAATTTTGTGTTATAGACTTTAAAATTTTAGAATAATCATGATCTGAGACACATTAAAAGTTCACGTATTTGACATAAAAGATAGTGTGTACTCAGAAGTTCACCTTTATTTTGAGTAAAATTTCAATGAAGTATTTTGGAGCGGGAAGTAGGCTAGGCTTCAGATGATAAGGTGTTTTTGGTTACTGTTTTTCACTTAATCTTCAAACAATGTACATGTTTTTAGAAGTTAATAATTTTTTGTTGTTGTTGAGTTTTTCTTTCCTGTGGAAAAGGAACAAAATGCTTTGTTAATAAGTAGTTTTAAGATTAGAACTTAACAATTCTCATTTTAGTTTTTGTACATCATAGTTTTCCTAACTTGTTGGGTGCATGTGTGGGTAAACATGAAGGAGTTTGTAAAACTTTATGTATTTAAACCCAGTTTCTTTTGACATTATATACTTTGTTTTAGACCTTCCTGTGCGCCAGGCGCCCATACTTGACAGGTGTTCCTATCTGTCTGTATCTTAACAACATAAATAACATCTGTGCTATCCCAGGAAGCTCAGTCACTTAGAATTTTTCCTCATGTTTTTTCCTTTTCCTTCAGAGGAAGAAGAGCTCAGAAGAGCAGCTCCTTCACCTTGTAAGTTGAGCTTTAGAAATGCATGACAGTGTGACTGGGAGTTCTGACGATTTTTTAGCTCATTGGTTTTATGTAGCGTTTATGCTTATGCAGTGTATGCTGCAGTCACAGGTTTTATTTGAGAAAAAGACAGATTTCTAAGCTATTAGACTATTCCTTTACCTTTTTTTCTTTTTTTTATAACTTTTTTGGTAGTCCTAAGCAAACGACTTCACCACTGAGCTATATAGCCCCATACCTCATCTTACCAGTTTTGTTTAAAATCATTAGTATTTAGGTTTGGATTGAGATTATGCTTATCTTTTTCAGAACTAACAAATTTAGAGGTGTTTCTGGCTGCTTAGCATAAGCTTTGATAACTACTTCAAGAAATCAAAGCATGGTGTCCTATATGTTAATTCAAATCAGAAATAAAAATTAATAATTTATTTTAGGGTCTCCTGCAGCGAGCCCTCAAAGTAGTGATAACAGTGACACACACCAGAGTGGAGCCAGTGACATTGAGATGGATGAGCAGCTTATGAATAGAACCAAACATGTGCAGCAGCGACTTTCTGACACAGAGGTGAGTAAATGCTTTAGAATCCTTTAATAGGCATTAGAAAGTCTGTGTCATGTTTGTTATTTGAACTGGGAATATAAATACCACACTGGAATCTTTTAACATACTACTTTTGATGTCTTTTGAGGTGTATATTTATTTTGTAGTGTTAAAAAGAATGTGGCAGGACTTTTGTCAGCATTTTTAAAAAGCATGTTACGGGGCTCAAAATCTAGCTCACAGGTAAGGGCACTTGCCGTCAAGACTGACAGATTCGGGATCCCTGCGATCCACAGTAGAAGAAGAGAACCAACTCCTTCAAGTTTTCTTATGACCTCCACATGTATGCTGTAGCACACATATATACAGACACTCATAACAAATAGATGTAATCTTTAGAGAAAAATTAGCACATTATGTACATGCTAGTTTTTTTTTTTTTTTTTTTGTCACTTTAGTTGGGCTGAAGTTTTAAATGCATTTGTTTATAAATACAGGAATCCATGCAAGGAAGTTCTGATGAAACTGCTAACAGTGGTGAAGATGGAAGCAGTGGTCCTGGTAGCAGTAGTGGGCACAGTGATGGATCTAGCAATGAAGTCAATTCAAGCCATGCAAGCCAGTCAGCTGGGAGTCCTGGAAGTGAGGTACAATCAGAAGACATTGCAGACATAGAAGCCCTTAAAGAAGAAGAAGATGATGATGATCATGGTCATAATCCTCCCAAAAATAGTTGTGGCACAGAACTTCGAAACAGAAAGTTAGAAAACCAAGCAGGCATTTGCTTGGGGGAATCCCAAGGCACATCTGAAAGAAATGGGACAAGTAGTGGAACAGGAAAGGATCTGGTTTTTAACACTGAGTCATTGCCGTCTGTAGATAATCGAATACGAATGCTAGATGCCTGTGCTCACTCTGAAGATCCAGAACATGATATTTCAGGGGAAATGAGTTCTGCTCACATAGCACAAGGCTCTCAGGAGTCTTGTATCACAAGAAGTGGGGACTTCCTCGGGGAGACTATTGGGAATGAATTGTTTAATTGTCGGCAGTTTATTGGTCCACAGCACCATCACCACCACCACCACCACCACCACCACCACCATCACCACCACCACCACCACCACCACCATGATGGGTAAGCATGCTTAAAAATAAATGCTGAGTTTGTATTTTTTGTAGTGAAATACTGCTAGTACATTTTGGATCTTAGTTGAATAGTTTTCAGGAGTAGTATAATGCAAAATATAAATATAACTTTTTGGTTGTCAAATGAAAAAATGTAAAATGAAAGGTAAAAATGTGATTATTGCTAGTGTATCTCAACGTTCTTGGTTCAGTGTACAACACTGAGAAGAGTAAGGCTCGTTTTAATTACATATTTTATTTAAGTAATACCTAAAAGGTCGTAATCATAATAACCAGTCTAAAAACAAATTATTCAGTATTACATGTGTGATTGCTTTTACAAAGCTGGGAATTAATTTCAGTGCCTTGCACATGCTATGTAAGCATCTACCTAGCTATATTCTTGACTCCCTCCGTTTACATGCTGGAATCACAATAGATTTCTTTAAAAAGCTTGCCTATCCCTACCCCTTTGTGTAATGGCCACTTACTGTACTAGGCAGCAAAAACTTTTTTACAATTCCATGAAAGAACATGTAAGATCACTTGTGGAAACTTGAATTAAATGTTGATGAAAAACATGTGATCTTGTAATTTTAGGATAGTAGTAAGGATGGTTGCCGAAAAGAATTTTCTATTTGTAAAATATATCTATTGTATTATTGTATTTAACAATAAGTGATTCTGTTAATTGTGGGATTAAGTAAGACTAAGTTCTTAGTTTCTTTTCTTTTGAGATACTGTCTTACTGTGTAGACCAGGTTATCCTCAAACTCAAAAGAGATCTACCTGCTTCTGTTTGGTATTACAGGTTTGTGACACTATGCCTGGGAACCTTTTGTTCTTTTAAAAAAAACCATCATGGCCACTATGCCTGGGAATCATCTTTGATTAGAAACACAACACAAAACAAAACAAACAACCTAAAACTCTGGCTCAGATGTAGCCTATAGACTTAGTCTCCAAGTGGGGTTCCTAGAAATGGGAACAGGGACTGTCTCTGACATGAACTCAGTTGAGAGGCTTTGTGATCACCTCCCCCCATGGGGAGAGCAGCCTTGTTAGTCCACAGAAGAAGACAGTGCAGCCAGCCCTGATGACCTGATAGGCTAGGGTCAGAGGGAACGGGTGGAGGACCTCCCCTCTCAGTGGACTAGGGGAGGGGCATAGAGGGAATAGAAGGAGAGAGGCTGGGATTGGGAGGAGAAGAGGGAAGGGGCCACAGCTGGGATACAAATTGAATAAATTTTAATAAATGGTAATAATAATAAGTTAAGTATAAAAACTATTATAAACTATTATGTGAGAATTTCATGGGCTGCTATGTTTGCCGCAAATGTCTAATTAACTTTTTACTTGCAGTTCATCGTCAGTATAACTGGTTATATGTTGAGTTGATGGTGAGAGATGAATATTTGGCTTATTAAGATGTATTTTTTTAAGAAAGACTTGCTATTTTGCCAAAATTTAGTTTAGTTAAGTGAACTACATATGTATACATGTTATTTTACTTTTCTTTTATTCTCCTCATAAAGGCATTCAAGCATTTAAAAAAAATTTTTTTTAAACCTCTTTCTCTTTTTCTGTGTAGTCTTGGCTGTCCCTGACTCACTTTGTAAACTAGGGTGGCCATGAACTCACAGTGATCTTCCTGCTTCTCTGTCTTTGCTGGGATTACAGGCATATTCCGGTTGGCATTCAATTTTTTAAGGCACTGTTTTTTGAAAAACTTTTAAATTATTTATTTTTACTTTTTCTGCATTGGTGTTTTTTCTTGCATGTATGTCTGTGAGGGTATTGGATCCCCTGGAACTGGATTAATGGACAGTTACCAAGTGAGTGCTTTGGAAGAACAGGCAGTGCTTTTAACTGGTCAGCTCAAGGCAGTGTTTTCTTTTTTTTTTTTTTGGCCTTTTTGAGACAGGGTTTCTCTGTGTAGCCTTGGGTATCTTGGACTCACTTTGTAGACCAGGCTAAAATCAAACTCACAGAATTCCGCCTGCCTTTCCATTCCTGAGTGTCGAAATTATAGGCTTGTGCCACCACACTTGACTTTGAACTTTTTTTTTAAATATTTCATCTTTTTGTTTTTTATATATTGAAAAATACCCAGTGTTGTATTTAAAAATATATACCACTTTAGTAGCTCTTTGTTGAATTGAAAGAAATTAATTTGGAGACTTAAGTTTTTGGTGGTGCTAAGGATTAAACCAGGCCTTTGTCCATGTTAAGGTTGTGATGTACCATTATTCCATACTTTGAGAGTCCTCCTCAATTAATATTAACTCTTAACTGGATTGCTGCCTTAAATTGAAGTATTTTCTATTCTCTACTGTCTCGTTGACACTGCACTTGTGTTAGCAATTGTAAACAATTCACTAGGAATTTGTTTATATAACAAGTGTGATATTGCTTAAAAGCGATTTTTGAAATTGTTCTAATGAAGTGTGTTAATATGCATGCATATGTTTTAGAATATGATAGGTGTATGCTATAAAATTAACTAGTTCATATCATATGTTGGTGTCTTTCTAATGTTTATAAATTTCTCAGTATTGCATAGTGTTAACCTGTTTTAACTCACCTGTACTACATATAATTCACAGCTTACTTTCTGATTGTATAGTAATTTGTGCCAAATGTCATAGGAGAGTGTTAAAAAGAAAAAAAGTTCATAGCAAGGCATAGTAACATATACCTTTAATCCTAGCACTGGGAAGGCTGAGGCAGGTGCATCTCTCTGAGTTCTGCCTGGTTTACAAAGTAAGTTCCAGGACAGCCAGAGCTATGTAGTGAGACCCTGTTTCGAAACAACAACAAAAAATTCTTGTTTATTATATATGATTAAGTTTATAGTTTTAAGGGCTAGGATATAGCTCAGTATAAGAGTGCTTGTGTAGCCTGCAGTAGGACCCTAGCAACTCCCCCCATTCATAATTAATAAGTGTATGGTTTTCTGTGTGTTGTAGACATATGGTTGATGATATGCTAAGTGCAGATGATGTCAGTTGCAGTAGCTCACAGGTCAGTGCCAAATCAGAAAAAAACATGGCTGATTTTGATGGTGAAGAATCTGGCTGTGAAGAGGAACTAGTTCAGATAAATTCACATGCAGAACTAACATCTCATCTCCAACAACATCTTCCCAATTTAGCATCTATCTATCATGAACATCTTAGTCAAGGTAAGAATTACTTTGTTCAAAGCTGGACTAATTTAATTGCATGATTAAAAAAGAATAAATTGTTACTGTTTAAGTGGTTTTACCAAAATAATTTAAACAGTAGCTTTTTTGTTAAGACAATAAAATCAGAAGTACTCCATCATGAGTGTAAATGAGGTCTTTTTGTTTGGAGTAATGGGGTCATAGAAACAAGGGTTCTTTGCATTGTTAGCAATTCTATATTTTTATCAAGTGATGTTCATCTGCGAAAGACATTGCATATTAACTATTAAGTAAAATATATTTTGGAAAATGTGATTATGAAAGATTTTATTTTCAGAAAATTGGGACCCACAGATAAATATAGCAAAAAAATCTTCACATAGTGTATGATTTCATTGATATGAAATGTCTAGTGTTATCAGATCTGTCTGTACCGAGATATAGATTGCATGGAGTTAGGGAGGTTTGGAAAAATAAGAGATCACTGCTAAAAAACAAGGTTTTTCTTCATCTGGTAATGAAAATGTTTGAGAAATGGCTAGTCAGATCACTCTAAATTGAATGTAAGAAAGTAATAGGATCTGACCAGATTTGGGGGAATGGAGATAAGGTTAAACAATAGTAGAGGCAATCCTCTCCTACGCCATGTGTCTCTAATCCTCTCAAACTGTCTCCAACAAACAGACACGGATCAGGTAATGCATTATTCAGAGCCAGCTCGGCAGTGCGTAAAGGACTGGGTTTGGCTGGTTAAAAGATGAACTAAATGCGATAGAAAAGAATTTCAGAAGACTGCTGTTGTTTAAAAGAAGGAAAATCCTAATCATTCTATTTTACCAGTAAACACTCATGAGCCAGATGCTGGGGTGAAAACCTGTTAGTTCAGAGGGGCAGAGTAGCACCCAGATGACCTTTCTTCTCAGCTCAGGTCCAGATGGAGAAAAAACCCAAAGACTCACCAGCTCAACTGACAGCCTAGGAGAAAAAGGCCAAAAAAAAAAATCTAGGCCTTGCTAGCTCAAAGCCCAAAAAGCCAGGGAGGTACAGAAAGGAGTTGCTGAAGCCTAAGCTAAAGTCAGAGATTGAGCTTGATAGTTCTTTCTTCTCCACACTGTCTTAAATACCCCTCAACTCTTAATCCTCCTACTCTTTAATCCCTGTCAGCTGGTTTCTTGCTCTGCCTCTTGACCTAGGGTTAACTTTATTAAATCTTGTGTACAGAAAGCTCTTGGATGAAAGGTGAGTGCTAGGGCTGGGTGAACCACACTGTAATTACCTGTTTGTAATAAAGAGAAAGTCCTTTCATTAAAGGTATGTGATAAGGCTCAACTACACTAAAGAAACAGGGTTTTACAGTTCACAATTTTGGGAATCAAATATCTTGCAACAAACTGCCATGGCCACAGCAATAGAATTGGTATTCTGGGATTCATTGGCTTCTTTGTGAAGCTGATCCATATTCCTATTAATAACATTATTGCAGGTGGCTGAGTCCTTTTTAGTCACTTTATAGACCAGGCTGGACTCAAACTGACTCTGCCTCCCCTAGTGCTGGGATTACAGGCATGCACCACTGAGCCCAGGTGCCTTTTCTTTTTAAACAAAAGAAAACTGAGGGGTTTTTTTGCTTTGTTTTGTTTTGTTTTGGGTTGTTTTGTTTTAGTTTGGTTTGGTTTAGTTTAGTTTCGAGACACAGGGCTTCTCTTGTGTATCCTTGGCTGTCCTTGAACTCACCCTGTAGACCAGGCAGGTCTCAAAATTACATAGCTTTGCCTGCCACCTCTTCCTGTCCACTGGAATTAAAGGCATGCACCACCACTCTTCTGCAAAACTAAGGATTTTAAGTGATTATAACCAAGGACATTTATCAGACTATCCAGTGATTAATGTCTTAATTTCATAGTAGTTATCTATATGCTTCATATTAGTTTTAGGTATCCATATAGTTCTTTTGATATGAAACATTTATATTATTAAATAGAGACAGTAGGATGAAAACTGTTATTTTACTTCAGCCTTAACTGTAAACAGATTTATTGATATTCATTTATTAGTGAAATAATTGTGCTAATATTATATTTTATAATCATTGTTAAACTTTTATTTGGATTTGCAAATTACGAATTCTGTAATTTGTTATTACACTTAGCTTCCTTCCTTCCTTTTAGGACCTGCAGTTCATAAACATCAATTCAATAGTAATGCTGTGACAGACATTAATTTGGATAATGTGTGCAAGAAAGGAAATACTTTATTGTGGGATATAGTGCAAGATGATAATGCAGTAAGTTGCATAATAAATACAAAAGGACATAAAAATTACAGCACAGTGCAATCTGGATAGGTACTAACTAAATATATTTTTTGTTTTGTAGGTTAATCTTTCTGAGGGATTAATAAATGAAGCCGAGAAACTTCTGTGTTCTTTGGTTTGTTGGTTTACAGACAGACAGATTCGAATGAGATTCATTGAAGGCTGCCTTGAAAATTTAGGGAACAACAGGTAAAGAAGAATTATTATTTTCTTGTTGAGTAACAATTCCTTTTGTGCCTTGTACAGAATAGGTATACTGTTTTCATAGTATTTAATGTGCACATACCAATTGCCTGTTCATCAGTTGTGATTTTCGATTTCTTTTTTGGGCTTGTGTTCTTACAAGACCAGCACTTTATCTCTTAAGGTAGTTTGTTTTTTATTCAGCATCCAGATCTGCTCCTCTCTTGACAGAAGCAAAGGATTAGTATTACTCTCTTGTATTTTTTTAATGATTAGAGTGTATTTATTTTCAAATTAATAGGATTCATTATAATATTTTCATACATATTTTCTTATTTATAGTAATAGGCTGTGTTTATTTTGCTTTCAAATTGCATTAAATGTTCTTAAAGTTTCTCGTGTATATAAAGAAGTTAACTTAACCTAAGTTGTAAACATTTTAGAAACCCTATTTTAAGGAAATGAGTTTTTTTCCGTTCTTTTGGTCTCAACTTGTATAGTATATAAAAGAATGAGATTAGGAACTCATGAAATTGAGTATATAAAATACATAAAAGTGTTGATATGTTATTAATACTCCAGTAAAATAGAGTTTTATAAAGTAGAACATAGTCTCTATGATCACCTGCACCTGTCATCCTAGATCTTGAGAGGTTAGGACAGGAAGGTTGTGAATTTGAGGCCAGTCTTGACTGTACAGTGAGATCATATCTGCGCGGTGAAGAGTGAGAGCAGAAAGAGATGTATTCTCTGACAGATAGTGCATGTTTTGGTGACATCTGGCCTTAAACTACTCACAATGACCTGCTTCTGCATAGTAGTTTTAGCAGAACAGCTTTCTTTGTGCACTCTTTTGAATGTCAGCCCTCCACACAATGTTTTTTTTTTGAAAGTAAAAAAAGGGCTAGTAGGCAAAGGTGTTCCTGCCAAGACTAAAAACCAGAGTTTGTTCCTTTCAGCCAACAAACTGGAAAGGAAAACAGGTTGTAGAAAATGCCTCAGTCATTAAAGGCTAGGCTCACAACCATAAATATAAGAATATAAGAAAAGTTATCCTCTGACCCTCCACAGGTGTGCTGTGGCATGTCAGTGCCTCACACATACAAACTAAATATAATTTTTAATGTGTATTAAAATTAATATTTAATGTGTTTTTATGTCTGTACCATGTCTGTGCCTTTTGTCTGTAGAGATCAGAAGTCAGGTGTGGGAGCCCCTGAAATGAGTCACACATGGTTCTGAGCTACCATTTGAGTGCTGGGAATCAAACCTGGGTCCCCTGGAAGAGTAGCCAGTGCTCTTAACCACTGAGTACTCTTCACTAGCCCCAGTTTTACTCTATTTATAAAAATTGTTGTTGAAATTGCATTCTATAAAATATTTTGAAATTTGCCTTTGTGAGTCGGGTCTTTGTGGCATATATCTATCATCCCAGCACTTGGGAGGCAGAGGCAGGGGGATCTCTTTGAGTTCTAGGCTAGCCTGGTCTACAAAGTGAGTCCAGGACAGCCTTCGTTCTTGCTACACAGTGAAACCTGGTCCCAACAAAACAAAACAAAACAATTTGCTTTTGTGATTATGATGACACTATTGTCAATTTTTCCTTTGGTTTCTTAATGATTTTATTTTTGTAAAGACAAGTGAAATTGATACTTTATGTCGTCTTATGCATTTTTTTAAAGGAAAAAAATGATAATGGTTCTTAGAAATGTACAGTGATGGAATACATGCCTATCATGTACAAGGCCTGTTTGTTCTAATCCCAGCAACACATACGCTTTTATGCACATACATACCCAAGAAATAAAACCAGTAATGCTGGGCCAGTAAGATGGTTCAGTAGCTAAAAGCACATGCTGCCAAACCTGAAGCGTTTCATCTCCAGGACTCATATGGGCCTCTGGCTCCATAAGTCATACGTTGATATCCACATACATGCCTTGATTCAGGTGCAAGCATACACATACAGGCAGGTAGACAGAAATAATAAGTAAAACACAGTTATTCTGCAGGAAGCTTGAGAGAGGACATTTTAATGTTTTAGAGTTTAGACTGTAGATGCGGTTTATGTGATAGAGTGTTTGCTTAGTGTGTACAGACCTTGGTTTAATGTCTAGTACATGAGCCAGGGCTAGTGACTCAGGCCATCAGGCTTACTTGGAAAGTAATTGTTTTCTCACGGAGCTATTTTATTGGGAAACATGGTTGGCCATTTCAAAACCATTACAAAAGTCAAATATTTATTCAAAATATTTAGTAAGTTCTTGGATATCACAAGGCGTTATCTTCATTACTGTTCGGTTACACTTCAGTTTATACCAGCGTGGTATATTCCTCTCCAGTTCTATTAAATACTGTTTCTTTTCTAGTTTTTTACTACTTCTCTGTCTTCATCCCTTAGACTTTTATGCACCATATTATATTTTCATATTCCTTGAAAATCTTGCTTTATTAAGTCTTTTGGAACATTTTAAAAGCAACTATCTATTTATTATATAGCTTTGTGTAGTTTTTAATTTATAAAACAGCAGCACCTCACCGCACACACACAGTGGATTGTACCCAGGACCTTATAGATGTTAGCCAAATAGTGGACTTTGTGCTGTATTCCAACCTAAAGGTAAGTCCTTTAACAACTGAGTTGTATCCTCAGCACTTTCCTTTAGATTTTAGAGTGATTACTTTTTATTTTTTATTCTTCTTTGGAATATGAGGTGTATTTTTATTAAAAATAAGTGTATAAGGCAATGGTGATCAGTTTTAATATAAACGTAATTTTGAAAAAGTGATAAAACTATCATAAACATTTTTTAAAGAAAGAAATTTACATACACTTTAAAAGGCTCTTTCACAGGGGCTGGAGAACTGGCTCAGTGGTTAAGAGAGAGAGCACTGTCTACTCTTCCAAAGGTCATGAGTTCAATTCCCAGCAACTACATGGTGGCTCACAACCATCTATAATGTGAACTGATTCCCTCTTCTGGCAGGTTTAAATGCAGATAGAACACTCATATACATAAAATAAATCTTTTTTTTTTTTTTTTTTTTTTTTTTTTTAAAAAGGGCTCTTTCACCTTGGATTTAAACGTGGATATTTTTACTTTGTTTCATTTGAGTTAGTTGGCTTTTTGTTTGTTTTTTGTTTTCTTTTTTTAAATTTGTTTTAAGACAGGTTTTCAGGGCTGGAGAGATGGCTCAGGAATTTGGGAGCATTGCTTGTTCTTCCAGAGGTCCTGAGTTCTATTCCCAGCAGCCATATGGTGGTTCACAACCATCTATAATGAGATCTGGTGCCCTCTTCTGGCGTTCAGGTGTATATGCAGGCATAACATTGTATACATAATAAAAGAAATAAACCTTAAAAAAAAAAAAAAGTAAAAATAAAAGGACTGGTTCTCACTATGCAGCCTGGAACTCACTTTGTAGACCAGGCTTGTATTGAACTCACAGATTCCTGAGTGCTGGAAGTAAAGGTATGCACCAACAATCCTGTATCTTAAATCTTGGTTTAAAAGTTTTGAAACTTGAATTTTTTTGCTTACATATATAAATTAGGCATTAGAAAAAATTTTTTATAAGCATATATTTATATGTCAAGTGCATTAAGAACTTATCCACTTAGGATTTCTGTGAAAATCTAAAGAGTAACTTACTTGTTTTATTCTTTGAATTTGTGCTTATTGTTTCAGATCAGTAGTGATTTCACTTCGTCTTCTTCCAAAACTATTTGGTACTTTTCAGCAGTTTGGTAGCAGTTATGATACACATTGGATTACAATGTAAGTGAATAAAAGAAAATACTTTTTAAGATTTTTTGTTTTTGACATTTATATTATCAGGTTTGTAGTAGCTTTTACTGTGCCTAAGGAAAAAATGGGTTTCATAATTTAATTTTGCCAACCTTTTCTGCCTTTAACCATGAGAACATTATCTGTTAGTAGTTCTTTGTTTTCTTTGTAGTTTAATTTCGTGGCTAATATTTCAAACAGTACTGTAGCATTTGATGCTGCAATTCTAAGGAAAAGGTAGTTTTTGTATGTGGCAGCTGCAGACAACTCGTGGCACAAAATTCTCTTATAATAGTGGTAATCTTAATGCTACATTATTATTTTTATACTTACGGAAAAGTTACAACTAACAAATGTTAAAATAATTCTTTCAAGGACAATGCTGTGGTAGGAAAAAGCTCTAGTCCAGTGTGCCCAGTTATTCAGCATTTTGATGTATCATGTATCTGTCATTTTCAAACCTGATAAGCGTGTTTGTTTGGTTTGTATATTATTTTTTATTTTTGAGACAATCATACTTTGTTGTCCTGTTTCACGTGGTGCTAGCTGTATAGTCCATAGTTGATGAGAAAGTCTCCAAAAGAAAGCCAAACTAAGTCAGTATTTTTCTCCCTTTACAGATGTCGAATTTTTAATTTAGAATGCTAATTATGGGGGCTGGAGAGATGACTCAACTGTTAATACCTCTGGCTCTTTTTCCAGGACTAGATTCTCAGCATCCACATGGCAACTTGAAAAGCACTAGAACTAGGGGAGCTGCAGGCTCTTCTGGTTTCCTTTAGGTACAGCATGCAAATGGTGTACAGACGAACACTTAAGCAAAATACCCATACACATGAAAAATTATAGTAACATTTTTTACCTTGAAATTATTTAATTAAAATTAGTGTATGGTGCTTTGCATGTGTGTATGTTTGCACATCATATGGGTCCAGTGCCTATGGAGGTCAGAAGAAAGGGTCTTATCCTTAGGGATTTAAGTAGTAGATAGTGGTGAGCTGCCATTTGTGTGTTGGAATTGAACCTGGGTTTTCTAGGAGAGCAGCCAGTACTGTTAACTACTAAGCACAATTTAACAACAAAAAGAGAGAGAGAGAGAGAAAGAGAGAGAGAGAGAGACAGGGTTTATTATATAGCTTTGGCTAGTCTGGAACTTGCTAAGTAGACCAAGCTGGCCTTGAATTCATAGAGATCCACCTGCCTACCTTGTGTGTGCTTAGACTAAAGCTGTGTGCAATCAGCTGGACATGGTGATGCATGTGTTTAATCCCAGCAGTTTGAGGCCAGTCTGATGTACAGAGGAAGTTCCAGGACATGTAGAGCAACACAGAGAAACCCCGTCTCCATGTGTAGCCAAGCCAAACCAACCCCAAAAGTTCTATATTTGAAGATTTTTTAAAAAACTTCCTCCGTTTCAGACATATCTTCTGTTCTCTGACTCTTTCCCTTTTAAAATTGGTATTTTCTTTTAATTGGGCCAGGTGGGCAGAAAAAGAACTGAACATGATGAAGCTTTTCTTTGACAATCTGGTATATTACATTCAAAGTATAAGAGAAGGAAGACAAAAGCACGCACTGTAAGTACTTTTTCCGAGTAAGTGAAATGATTTCTTTTTTTCTGACAGATAATTTTCTGCTTTCCTTTCATTAATATGTTAAAAGCATAACAACAACATTTTAATGTAAAATTGTAAGACAAAAAACATTACGTTATAAGATTTTCCAATGATGTTACTTGATTCTTAGAAAAGTTAGGTTGATTAACTTGGGGCTTGGTTAACTTTCACTAATGAAATTAATTAGAAGTCTTTGCTGTTTAGAGTTAAAAGTAAACATTTTTTCCAGGTGACACTGGTACTCTGGAGCTAGCGGCAGGCGGGTCTCTGAGTTGAGGTTCATGACCTTCAGAATAAATTCCATTACTGCCAGGGCTACACAGAGAAACCCTGTCTTAAAACCATTAAAAAAAACAGTAGATATTTTTCAGAAATCATTAGTATTTTTTTAGTAGGACCAGGACTTTTATTTTAAAATTGTAAACGTACTTCCAGAATTATTTATTTATTTTACTTTGTGTGTGTGCATGTTTTGCCGTCATGTACACCTATGACATTTGTGTCTGTGTGTTGCTTACTGCTTAGCCTTTCCCCCTAATTCCAGCTATTTTCATCTTCACAAAAGGCACCAATAGACACAGTAAAAAGCCACTAAAGAGGAGGAAAGGTACTGATGATGTTAGTCTTTAGAATAGCAGTTCTCAACCTCTGGATCTTGACCTTTGGGGGTTGAACAGCCCTTTCACAGGGTTCATCTAAGACCATCAGGAAACATAGGTATTTATATTATGATTCATAACAGTAGCAAAATTACAGTTATGAAGTGGCAATGAGAATAATTTTATAGTTAGGGATCACCAGAACATGAGAAACTGGAGAACCACTGCTTTAGATAAAAACTTTTTTTAATTTTATTTTATGTGCATTGGTTTGAGGGAGTTACAGACAGTTATGAACTGCCATGTGAGTGCTGGGAGTTGAACCTGGGTCCTTAGGAAGAGGAGACAGTGCTCTTAATCACTGAACCATCTCTCCAGCCCCTAGATAAAAACCTTTAACTTTGCATCCTTAATAATAAATATAGTGTAACTTTTATGCCACTTTTGATATTTTGCACTTAATAGAAAAATACAAGCGTTTCTGTTAAGTTGTAGTTATCTGTTAACTAGGAGGTAGGTTAGAGATTAGGCTGTCTGCTAATCTATGCTGGCAAAACAGTTTGAGTAATTTGCAATGCAGTATGTCTTTTGTGTGTCACTGAGGCAGGAACTCATGATTTACTCTCATCACAGAAACTGATACTTCAGAGCACAGTCCACTAGGTTGCTGAAGAGATCTCCAGATGGAAATCCAGTTGTTCTCACTCCTTACCTATCCCTGAGCTTTCAGGGACTCTTTCTGTGTAGATAGCCTATAGAACTCTTCTTTCTGGTGTTCAGGCTGGTCACATTCTGGTCATCATCTAACTTTTAAAACCTTACCTTGCAGTAGAATGTGGCGCTTGGCAGATGCCTGCCAACTTAATTCCTAGAAAGCTTTGAGAACTTATTTACTGAACCAAGCTCACAGCCACCCTTATACTAATTACTACTAAGTTTTGTTCAGTTATTTAGGTTTGAAATAACATTTGTAGTGCCAGACGTCGCATAGGTTGTTGTTTGTGAACTAGATTTGTACTGTGTTTCTTAGGTTAAATAACATCCACGTGGCTAGTGACGACAACATGCACGGCACAGATAAGCATGTAGTCTCACATGTATTTAAGTTACTTTTAATTGATGTGAATATCACACAGTTTAAAAATGGCATTTCTTACCATGCATGGAGAGGACCTAGATCCCTGCTCAGATGTGGTCCATTGGCAGCCCAGTCTCCATGAATAGGGTTCCTGAGTAAGGGGAGCAGGGGCTGCCTATGTCATGAACTTGCTTACCTGCTTTTTGATCACTTGCCCCTGTTGATAAGGCCTTCTTAGGCCACAGAAGCAGAGGATCCAAGCAGTCCTGATGAGACTTGATAAGCTATGGGCAGATGGTAGAGGAGGAGAACTGCCCCTTTCAGTGGACTAGGGGAAAGGGATGGGGGAAGAGGGAGGGAGGGAGGGAGGGACAAAGAAAAAATTCTAATGGGGCAAAGAAAAAAAATCGAGGAAAATATCTTTGATCAAATGGATATAATATTAAAGAATTGAAATATGGTTGAGGTAAAAATATTTGTCTCTCAGGATCGCTAACAAGAACAGGACAAGCATATGGGTGACTACTTAGGTAAAGTACTAGAGAATGTTTTGGAAAGAACCAGGAAACTAAAAAGGACCCTTCCTTTGGAATGCCCTTGTCCAGCCTTACCCCAGCTTAGTAACTCTGATGTAGTTTTCTAAGCCTGGCCAGTTGACTCGTATGTCTTTGTTAACAATTTTTACCATTTGAAACAAATAAATGTTATATCTTTGTGCAAAAAAATGGCATTTCTTTTGTTTACTGATGATTTTTTTATGTCCTTTTTTTTTCCTTTTAGCTTTTTATTTACATTAAAAAAACTAGAGGGCTGGAGAGATGACTCAGTGGTTAAGAGCAGTGGTTGCTCTTCAGGAAGGCTTGGCTTCTTGGTGGCTTATAAACATCTGTATGTCCAAGATGAGGGTATCTGATACCCCCTTCTAATTTCTATGGGCATAGGCAAAGCATTCATGCACATAAAATAAGAAAAAGTTTTAAAAAAATTTTTTAAAGGCTTAAAAATGCTAACTTGAAAGTACTTTTTATTATAGTCTGGAAAATTTTCATGAACTTCTTAATGAATGCAGTTGTAAACTGTCTAGAATTTTTGCATTTTTGGTGCATGTTATGATGAGGAATATTAAATATCTTACTCTAAGATACAGCATCTTGTTGGGTGTGGTAACATAGACCTGTGATTCCAATGCTTGACAGGGTGAAGCAGGTTGATGGCGTTGGGTTCAAAGCCATTCTTATTGCGCAGCATGGAGCCCCTGCTTTAAAACATACACAAAAGAAGAAAGGATGAGGTCTTTCGTTAATCATTTGATGTCTTTGTAGGTACAGCCATAGTGCCGAAGTTCAAGTTCGACTTCAGTTCTTGACCTGTGTGTTTTCGACCCTGGGATCCCCTGATCACTTCAGTAAGATTGGATTTTCTCTTATTTGCTCCTGTGTTTTCATGTGCCTATTAAAGGTACACGAGGAGATAGCTCCGTAAATACTTGCATCAGACTTACCAATTAAAACATTTTGATAAACATCAAATAAAAAGCCCGTGGTTTTTCATAATAATTTAATTTTTGTGCGACGATCACTGAATGAGCATTTACTATTAATATTTTTGTAGACATTATTATAATATAATTAGGGCCATGATAAATTCTCTTTCTGGTTTCACTGCTTTCAAGTGTTAGTTTCTCAAGGGGTAAAGTACTCATCTTAAAAATAAAACATTGGGGATGGGAGAACATACTTTAGAATAACCATCTTTCATCATTATTTTATAGAATCCTGTAATTTTATTTAAAAATAGTCACAAATATTATACTTTGGGTTAATTTTTCCAAAAATTATTTGGGGTCATAAGTGGTATTTCAAATAAGTTGCAGTTATATTTCAAGTAATTTGAGCTGTTTCAAATGGGGGCTAAATTTCAAATGGAATGGGGGCTAAAGCCAGGCATGGTGGTGCATACCTCTAATCCTAGCACTTGGGAGGCAGAGGCAGGTGGGTTTCTGTGAGTTTGAGGCCAGCCTTGTCTACAAAGAGAATTATAGCACAGTTAGGGCTGTTACACAGAAAACCCCATCTCTTAAAGAAAAAGAAAAAGGAAAAGAATGGCGGCTAAATCTGAATATAGTTGTTCTTACTTAGAAGAGGAATCTGGATTTGTTGACTAATGGTTTTTTTTCTCAATTCACTAATGGTTGCTACTTCTCTTCTGAGTCTCCATGTCAGAATAGCTTCATTTGTTAAGCATTATCTTTAATATTTGTTAAACATTCTCTTTAATATGCTTTGGTTAATAAGGTCAAACCGATAAAGTTATTTACCAGCCTGAGATGTGTCACCATCACTTTAAAGAGTGATGCTTATTTATGCTTACTCATTCCTTATTTATGCTTGAGATACACCACATTTTCTCTTGCTGTTTTAAGTCTGTAATTCCTTCACATTCAGACTGTAAGAAGTATACTCAACATTGAGATAAGAACAGTAAAAACAAAAGTAAGAAATCTTTTTATAGCATATTTCTGTTTTGTTTTATTAGGTCATTGTACCACAGTGACAGATTACCAAAAGTAGGAATATATGCCATCATCTTATACAGAGATGATCAGTATAAATCATTTCAGATAGCTGCTAAGTTTTGTGTTTATTTTCTACAGTATAACTTCTTGAGAAAAAAATTATTGTCTAGATAAAAGCACCAAAACCAAGAATCAGAACAAAACCACCCAAAGGATAATTATACTTATATTTAATTACGTTGGATACATTAATACAGATTTTCACTGTCCCAGTAGGAACGATTTTGAAAAGTTTATAGCAAACACTAGCCAGGCGCAGTTGTGCATGCCTGTAATCTCAGCACTCTGGGAGGCAGAGGCAGGCTTTTTTCTCTTGAGTTTGAGGCCACCCTGGACTACAAAGAGTCCAGGACATCCAGGGCTACACAGGGAAACCCTGACTGGAAACACACACGCATATGCGCACATGCACACACGCACACACGCACACACAAAATCTAACAAATAACAAATGCTTATTCATTCATTCATTGAGTGTGTTTCAGTGGTTCAGTGAATTTTTGCATGTCTTATGTCTATTAACCACAATCCTTTCTATTTTGAGAAATCTTTATATTTATCTTGCTCCTTTTAATAACCTAAGTTGTGTAATAACAAATACTAAACATTACTTCTAGTATATGTTATCTTGTCGTCTTTTAAGATGTGTGTGTGTGTGTGTGAGAGAGAGAGAGAGACACAGAGAGAGACAGAGACGGATGGGGATGGACAGACTGACATGCAGACACGTGCTGGTGCCCCAAGCTAGAACAGAACTTTAGATTTCCTGGAGCTGGAATTAGAGTCAGTTTTGAAGTGCTGGATAGCGATGGTTGGAACGGAGTTCTGTCCCTCTTAGAACAGCAACCTTAACCACAGAGAAAGCTTTTCAGCCCTAATGTTGGCTCTTAGCAACACATGTTCTTAGAACATCATCTATGCATTGTATGTTACTTTGGACACAGGGCACCACTGTAGGGTCCTGATGGTTCTAAACTGCCTGTATAGCATTAAGTGGCTTCACTCAGGCTTCCTGTGGCCTGAGTGCTGAGATTCCTGTTACTGAAGGGATGAAATCTTTCATACATTGATACTTACGTGAGTGTTTTCTGAAATTGCAGAATGCCATTTGATTTCTTAGTAAAGTGAGTGTTTTTGCTCATTCCTATATTTTCATACCCCCCAACCCCCAGAATCTAGGAAACCACGGCAGCCTTTGGAATGAACTGGTTAGGTTTAAAAATCATTTGGATTCTCTCTTTCTCTTTTTTTTTTTCCTTGTTCAGACTTGTGATTGCCTTGTAATGTATCTGTATCTGTTCTTGTTACACTTGGGAATTCTTTGGTTCTTGGGTCAGAGTAACTATGTATATTTCATCTGAATCTGGCATGAGAACTAAGTGAATCCTTTGTATTTTATCATCTCCTGTGCTTTTCTTTGTTCTTCATAAAGATCTTTTCCATAGTTTATAAAAGTAATAGATGTTAACCTTCATCTCTCTGGACAACCTTTGGGTATGTCTTCTGTAATCCTCAACAACATGTTTCCAGTTACTGTTATAATACAGTGATGTATTCACAAAATCTTTTAGACCTACTATTGGATGACTGTTCTAGAATACTTTGTTTTT
Source organism: Meriones unguiculatus (assembly GCF_030254825.1). Lineage (NCBI taxonomy): Eukaryota > Metazoa > Chordata > Mammalia > Rodentia > Muridae > Meriones > Meriones unguiculatus. The sequence continues at coordinate 97,226,343 of NC_083360.1, read as the reverse complement.
AATTATGTGTCATTGTGCGTATATAATTATATGTTGTGTATGTGTGTTTGTGGGTATATGCACATGTGTGGGTACTCACAGAGACGAGAGGTTTTAGATCTTCTGGAGTTGGAATTAGCCATCTAATATGGGTACAGGCTCTTAAAAGTGCTGACTCATTTCTTCAGCTATGTATGGTGTTTTCTACTTTGATAGCGTAAGTTAGTAGAATTTCTTTTAAATACTTTATTCAAGATGCTGTAAGCTAGCGCCTTTACATATTTGGCTCTAGCTGCTTTTAGTGCAATGAATTAGGACCAAAATGTTCTGTATACTCTTTTTTAAAATTTTCCTGATGGAAAACCATAAGGAATTACTACTGAGCTAGTAGTTACAACATATATGTTTTATAAAAACAAACTACATATTCAACTGATGTTCAAAAGGAGTGTATAATTTTTTTTTTACATAATTTATAAAACACAAGCTAGATATGGAACTCACCAAGAAGATGCTGGCAGTTGGGATACAAGTTATAGACTAGAGTGAGCATTGTAGCATGATCCTGTTTCATATTTGCATCCAAAATTATTAATGTACAAAATTTATCACTTTTGTTTAGGGTTAAGTTTAGAGCAAGTCGACATTCTGTGGCATTGTTTAGTAGAAGATTCTGAATGCTATGATGATGCACTTCATTGGTTTTTAAATCAAGTTCGAAGTAAAGATCAACATGCAATGGGAATGGAAACCTATAAACATCTTTTCCTGGAGAAGGTAATTTTACATCTTGGAAGTTTTATTGGCATATTTTCTTATGCATTTTAATCTCTTAAAATGACTTCTGTACCAATCTTTGTCTGGTTTTTCCTCATTTCTGAGTAGCTTTTAACTTGGACAAACTTGGTGAATTTATAATAATTAGAATGATGTTTAAGGATGGCATTAATCATAAATGTTGGTCTTCAAGTATTTATTCTTAAAAACGTTTGTCCAGTTTTGAAGTGTCTACCCATAATGACAAATATAGGACCTTTTCTTGAGTTAAATTCCTGTACTTTCAGCCTCTCTTTTGGCCACTTAAAAGCTAATACCTACATTTGTTAGCTACTTGGAAAGGCCTTTCAGGAAGTGTTGATAGTAATGATGTGTGTGTGTTTTCTTTCCCATAATCAGGTACTGTAGGTAGTCAGTTATTTTATAAACTATAACAAATATCAATGACAAAACAGGTATGTGTTGGGTGTGGCAGTGCATGCCTATAATCTCAGCATTTGAGAGGTAGAGGAAAGACGAGGAGGCATTCAGATGTCAAACATAGCAAGTTCCAAGTCAGTCTGGGCTGACTGTGTCTCAAAAATAAGGCTTTTTTTTCCCTCTCCCATTTTCTTTGTGCTTGCTTGTTTATTTTTCTTTCTTCAAGACAGTTTTTTTTTTCTTCCCCTGTCTAACAGCTGTGGATGTCCTGGAACTCGCTCTGTAGACCAGGCTTTCCTCAAACTTGGAGAGACCTCCCTGTCTCAGCTTTCCAAGTGCTGAGATTAAAGGCTTTCACTACCACTCATGGCTCCCTCTCTCTCTCCCCGCTCCTCTTTCTTTCTTTTGATATTTGGAAGGTTCCCTGTAAACTCAGTATCTTTGAATATATACAAATGAGTTTTACGGCAAAGCAAAAATAGATTTTCACTTTTATATTATTCCCTTCAATGCAAACTACATTTAGCTAGATAGCTCATAAATGTATATAGTCATAGTATTAAATAGATATCAAATGTTTTTATTTACCTCCTGTTTTATGTGTGTATATCTTCAGTTCTCAGTATATATATGAATTTATATAAAGGAATATATGGATCCAGTATATACGAATTCATATATATGTGTGTGTGTGTGTGTGTGTGTGTGTGTGTGTGTGTGTGTATATATATATATATATATATATATATATAATTGAAGCACATAACAGACAGGTTTATTTGAAGCATACTTCTCTTTAGGCTTTTCACGAAATAAATTTTATTAAATTATTTAAATGTTTATATTCTTGCCAAATCTAATCTTGTAATTTTTCTTTTACATTGTTTTTAGTAAAATTAATAATCATTCTCTCTTATAAAATAAAATTTGTTAACTTTTTTTTTTTTAAGATGCCGCAGCTAAAACCTGAAACAATTAGCATGACTGGCTTAAACCTGTTTCAGCACCTATGTAATTTGGCTCGATTGGCTACCAGTGCCTATGATGGTGGCTCAAACTCTGAGGTAAGGCTTTAGATTTATTGTTTTATCAGATCATTTTGTGAGATTTTTCTTGTCTTCAAGTTAGATTACCAAGTTATCTTTTTGTAAACTTTTGACTATATTATGAAGCTTGATTTTATTTCAAGTTTTAAAAAGCTTCATATTTTGAGTAGTAAAGCAAATTTGGTGTGGTTTTATATTGTTTTAATTGCCAAAGAAAACTGGTTTTGATTCAAAAAGCTTTGTTATATACTCTGTTCTTTCATTCTTGCAGCTCCTTGAAAAGATAAAGTATTTTATGAAAGATTTAATTTGTATGAAATGACTTATTTGCATGTGTACACACTTGCGCTCATGTGGAAGTCAGAGAACAGCTTACAGGAGTCAGCTTGCTTATTCTACTCTGTTTGTGCCCTGGGATATCTAAATCAGCCTACCAGATTTGGCAGCAGGCATTTATTTGCACTGAGCCGTTTCTCTGGCCCTGAAGTTGAATATGTTTGCTGTTTCTTATAGCTAAGCTCCTCTTTATATCAATATATACTAACATTTAATGTATGTGTACTTTATAGTTATTTTTCTTTTTTAATAATCCAGATGGAAAAAAAATAAAATAAAATAAAATAAAAAATAATCCAGATGGATCATTCATTATGATGAACTTTCTGCACATTCTTACAAATTTCTGGTCTTAAGCTTTAAAATGTGCCCTTCCCTTTCCCCATGTTGCAATGTATTTTAGTGATTGTCACTATACTCTTTTAAGATAATTTGTTGCTCAAAGGTCTTCTAGTTGGTTAATCAATAACTTTATTTTTATAGTATTATTTGCAGTTAAAGTTGTTGTTTATCAGGAGGAGAAATTGTTATTTATCTCTGTGGTATAAAAAAATAAATTCAGGGGCTAGAGAGCTGGTAAAGGTCGTGAGTTCAGTTCCCAGCACCCACATGCTGGCTCAAACATCAGTAGTGAGATTTGGTGCCCTCTTCTGGTGGGCAGGCACATATTCCGGGAGAATCTTGTATAAGTAGTAAATACAAAAAAGAAAGAATAATTTTAGAGCTGGTGATACAGCTTAGTTAGTAGCGTGGTCTCCCAGCAGTCACAAAGCCCTGGGTTTCAGTACCAGCACCATATAAGCCAAGCAGACAGAATGGTACAAGTATATGCCTATAACTTCGGAATTTGGAAGATGGAATGTGAGGGATCAGGTATTTAGGTTCATCTTTGGCCACATACTGAATTCTAGGTCATCCTGGACTATATGAGATGTTGTCTCACAGAATAATAATTTTGCTTGTATCTAATATATTTTCTTTATCTTTTTACTTGCCTTTCTCTGTATAGTGATGGGTTGGTTAGTGGTTTTTTTTAAATAATTTATTTAATTTTATTTTATGTGCATTGGTGTAGAGGTGTCAGATCACCTACAACCGGAGTTGCAGACAGTTAAGAGCTGCTGTGTGGGTACTGAGTCCTCTGAAGTTACATGACATCTCTCTAGCCCCTTGTTAGTGTTTTTTAATCTTAACACCAGTTTTAGTAAGTTTCAGTTTAATTTTAACATAATGAGATATTCTTAATTTGTTCTGCTTCTGGGAGTTCACTGAGGCTATTAGGTCACCCATTAGAAGACTTTCTCTGCTCATATTTTGAGAGCTTTCACTTCAGCTGTTTCTGTGCAGCATTTAGCAGGACCTTTTCTTAACTAGCACATAGTTATCACTAATTTGAATAAGAATTTGGTTACAGTGTCTACTAAATTACTTGTGATTATATGAAAATGGTAACTTTATCAGTATAACTTCGATGAAAAGTATTAAAGCTCTTTGTAAAATTATAATTTATTGGTTTTATTTCTTGTGGCATGTGTTTTTTGGCATGTTTTATATAACTGAATTTTCATATTGTATAATGTATTAAGCATCATTGTCTTCCTGCTTTAAATAAATACATTTAGTTTCAAAAGTTCTTCATTAACTGGAGTTTTGTAACCTTTTGCAGATTATTATTTTGCTAATGTTGAAATACTATTAATTTCCCTCATAACAACTTGTAAAACATTAAATTTAATGTATAATTCCATATTTGATATATCAGTTTAATAATTTGTCATCATTTCAGAAACAAAATTTAAAATGTCTGATTTTTGTTTCTTAGCTATGTGGTATGGACCAATTCTGGGGCATTGCATTAAGAGCACAATCAGGTGATGTCAGTCGAGCAGCTATTCAGTATATTAACTCCTACTATATTAATGGTAAGTAATTTTAAATAATGCTTATAAAATAAAATTTAAATTTTTGTAAAATTTCCCTTTGTGTTTGTTTCTTCAAATTTTTTTGATAATTTTATATTTTTATTTTGTTTGTGATTCTTTTTCTGCATGTATGTGTGCCGTATGTGTGTAGTGCCACAGCGATCAGAAGAGAACATCAGATTTCATAAAACTATAGTTAGAGAATTTTCATGTGGGTGCTGGGAATCGAACCTGGGTCATCTGGAAGAACAGTCACTGATCTCAATTGCTGACCCATCTCTTGAGTCTGTTTCTTTTTCTGAGGCTTAGTTTTTCTCTGTCTCCCAAATTGGCCTAGAGTTCTCATTCCTTCTGCCTCAGTTTCCTACGTGCTGCACCAGCAGCCACATGCCACTACTTGCATTCTAATCATCATTTTGTATGAAAGATTTGATTAAGTTTCAGTTTGGCTCAGTTTCTTTAATATCGTAAATAAAAATATAAAAGTGTAATGAATATATATCTGGGTTTCAGGTAAAACGGGTTTGGAAAAGGAGCAAGAATTTATTAGTAAGTGCATGGAAAGTCTTATGATAGCTTCTAGCAGCCTTGAACAAGAATCACACTCAAGTCTCACAGTTATAGAAAGAGGATTGCTTATGCTGAAGACCCATCTGGAAGCATTTAGGAGAAGGTAATTTTGTCAAATTGTAGTAAATAAATGAATATCAGTATTTTTATTAACATGTCTAAATGTTTTCATCATGTTCTTATTGTGGGTATCTAGGAAACATACTTTTCCCAAATTGAGTGGGTTGTAATGGAAATAGTTGCTATAGAAAGTTAAGTATCATTTTGCCATTGAGCAGGCAATATAATTTCCTTATAAGTAAACAGATTTTAAAATCTTTAGGGTCTCAGCAGTTACGCATGAGTAAGAAACCCTGAACAGAATTTCATTTCTACTGAGGTGCTAATTATTGACGGAAAAGGAGGAACACGGACACTGAGACAAGTTACACAACAACTCCCCACAACATCACATAATCTTTCATACTTTATCAAGTTGAATCATTTGTTTCATTTGCTGTTTTTTTTTCTTCCTGGACTAGGAGAGAGTATTTTAATTTTGAATTTCCATTTACCATGGAAACATGACCAAAAATTTCTGTGTTAATGAATATCTGTATAATTAATTTAGACATACCCTGTGTAATACAGAAATAAAGCAAATTAACATTTATGAATATACCAACCGAAATGAAAGGTGAGTAGATAGTTTTAATTACAAAATTCTGTTTGTTAAAAGTCATTGATCAATGAGTATAAATGTAAAAAGTACTAAGAACTGTGTTGAAAATTTGTAAAAAAGTTATAACTTCTTTCAACTTCAGATCTTAGTTTGATATTTACAAAATCACATACAATTTATATTTTTGACATTTTTTTAAACTGTAGGAAATAGTGAGTAATAAAAAAAATCCTACACATTCCTTACAACATGTACACATGATTTGAAGCATTCATGGCAGTGCAAGATTCTTTTATGATTGTTGTCTGTAGGAATTTATTTAATGTTTTTGAAGAAGGTATGAGAGAATTCTTGAATTTTTGCATGGAAACATCAGAGCCTCAAAACTTTAAATACTTTAGAAAAATACAAATAAGCAGACGTGGTGGTTTAATTCAATTTAATTAATAAGTCATTACAAACTTGTGTAACACAAACAGTATACTAAGATATGATATGGTAAATAGAAGTCTCCTATAATTGCTTCGTTTTTTTTATCAGATATACTTAGTGTTAATGATAGACTAAATAATTTGTAAAAGAATTTTGTGCTGTGAAGAGCAGCAAACTTGGCTGTACCAGTACTTAATATTAAGTTAAATACAATACAATAATTTTTGTTTCCAAAGGTTCAGTAGTACTTTTTATGAGTTTATGGAATTTATGCCTCAGTATTCCGTTTCATAGATAGTTTGTCCTGCTGTGGAGACATGTGCGGTATTCTTCATATGTATCTTGGTTTATTTTCATGCTAAAGTTAGGATTGCTTTTAAGTTATATAAATATCTGTAACTAGTAAACTATGAATTGCATAAAATGTTAAAAATGCCGGCCAAAGTAGTAGTTAAAAGTTATATATTACCTAACATCTTATCTTGTATTCTTACATATCATATGTTCAATATGCTTTATTTAGTGTTGCAAACTTAAAATTATGTAACAGATAAAAAGTTTGAAATGGCGTTCGTATAAAAGTGATAGTAATATCTTAAAGAATAAACCTTTTAGAAAAAGGTTTAATTTCAATGGCGATTTTCTTTCAAAAGTGGTTTTGTTTCTCAGGAGCAGTAGGCAATATGTGGAAACATTTGTTGTTATTTTTATCATAGTTTGGGGTGGGAAAAGGTTGTGTTGGCTCTGACTGGATTGAGACCAGTGTTGCTTAAACACAGGTATGTAAGATAGCCTGCCGATTCTCTCCAGGAACAATATAAATTACTGAGCTTAAAATGGCAGTGGAGCCCTGTAAAGCAGTTTCAGGACAGCCAGGGCTTCCCAGAGAAACCATATCTTCAAAACAAAAAGAGAAAAAGAGGAGAGAGAGAGAGAGAGAGAGAGAGAGAGAGAGAGAGAGAGAGAGAGAGAGAGTCAGTGGCACCACGGTGGAAAGTGACAACTTGAACTGTGCAGTAGAAGGCATTCTACATTCTACTCTTAGTCATAGACCTGGATATTGTTTCACTTCTAGGAAATAACTTCTGTCTTCTTCTTTTAGAGATCCTGGTTAGTATTAGACTTTTCAAAAAAGTTAAGTTTTTAATTTATTTTAAATTTGGGAACCTGTCTCATGTTTTCCACAACTGAAAAAGAATTAGAGACTTTCCAAGTATTTAGTATATGTCATGCTAGATGCCTTCGGGAAACAGCAGATTCCTCTCAAGGATATTTTATTTTATATGTATGTTTTGCTTATATGCATGTATGTGTGCCAGGTGCATGCCAAGGTCCAAAGAGGCCATAAGAGGGTACCATATCCACTGGAACTGAAATAATGGATAATTATGAGCCTGGATGTTTACAAGAGCAACATCAGTCTAGTCCACTAAAATTAATTTTTAATCCAGTTTATTTTTGCATTCATGGATGAATTCAGTTTCATTTTGTTAAGCTTATTTACGTAATAGGAATCTCTGTTCATATTTGAAGAGTATTTCTGTAGAATGTCTTTCACTGAAAACCTTTGGTTTTTGTTTTTTAAGTATAAAAACGATAGTTTGTTATTTCATTATTAGATTAATGTTGAGTTGTTTTATTTTCCTCTTACTACTTACCCCAACCTTTAAATAACTGTATAATGGGGTTTTCTCCTTCAATTATTTTTCTTAATTATGTTTTAATTAAGAATTCTTAGCTGTATTTATTTCTCAAATCCTCACGGTCAATCTAAAATTTTATAACACTTTATGGACTTTCCCATTTTGTAAAATATTAGAAACTTCTGTAACATTGAAAATGTTCACAATTCTCTGTGTGTGTGTGTGTTTTGTTTTAGGTTCGCATATCATCTGAGACAGTGGCAAATTGAAGGCACTGGTATTAGTAGTCACTTGAAAGCACTGAGTGACAAACAGTCTTTGCCTCTAAGAGTTGTATGTCAGCCTGCTGGACTTCCTGACAAGGTAGTTACAGGGCTTCACTTCCAAATTTGCTAACATTTTTCTTTTTAAATCTTTGGTTGTTTGTTTGAGTGTGGTTTGTTTGTAATTTTTAATTGTGTTGCATTTCCTATTTCAGATGACTATTGAAATGTATCCCAGTGATCAGGTAGCAGATCTTAGGGCTGAAGTAACTCATTGGTATGAGAACTTACAGAAAGAACAAATAAATCAACAAGCTCAGCTTCAGGAGTTTGGTCAGAGCAGCAGAAAGGGCGAGTTTCCTGGTGAGTCTTACGTTTAAGACAGTTTTAGGCTTTGTTCTGTAGCAAATGTTGTGGTCCTTCTTGTGTTGCTCTAACATTTGCTTACATGGTAGGGTGGTGTTGCTGATGGGGTTTTGCTGCTGTTGTTTTTTTTTTTTTGTTGTTGTTGTTTGGTTGTTTTTTTTTTTTTTTTTTTTTTTTTTTTTTAAATAGGACCTTATCTCAGGATTCTAAGCTGAGCTAGACTGAGTTGGACTCAGATTCTTAGGACTCCTCCTGCCAGTGCTTCAGAAGTGCTGGGGTTATAGATGTGAGTCACCACACCTGACCAGACAGTATAAGCAACTGAAATGTGTTTCTCTCTGTCCTGCAAAGTATAAAATCAGGGTAGAAAGTGTAAGTATAACATGAGAATCAGGAGGGACAGGTTGTGGAACCTGTTCTACCATATGTGCTCCAGTAGTAAAACAGTTCATCAGAATGGCCACTGTGCATTTATGTGCTAAGCTTTTTTCGTGGTCTCCCATCCAAGCTTTTTGAGCATAAAAATGATTTGGGAATTGAGGCACAAACAACTTGGACTTGTTGTTGACCTTCTATGTCCATTCACTGCCTAGTTTTATCGAAGAAGGTTTTGATCTAGAAGTTTTGAGTTAGGGGTGCTCAGTAAGTGGAGGATGCATGTGCTTCAATCCCTGGAAAATTCTTTACTCTGAAACACTTTTAGATATAAGTGTTCTGTGTATGTTTAGGTAAGAAAGACGATACCGTTTAAATTTAGCCAGGGGAATCTGAATTCGTACATTTTAGATAGGAGGATTGCTGTGTATTTAAAACAGTGACCTAAAAGCTGATTCTTAGATCTTAAATTGCATTTGTGTGTCTCTCATTTTTTAAAGTAAGGACTATCTTTGTATCTTTTACTAAGTAGCAAAAGATTTCATTGCAGTATGTTTAAGACAAAATCCATTGCCTGGCAGTAGTGGCTCACGCCTTTTGTACCAGCACTGGGAAGTAGAGGCAGGTGGATCTCTTGAGTTCTAGGCCAACCTGGTTTACAGAGTGAGTTCCAGGACAGCTAGAGCTACATGGAGAAACCCTGCCTTAAAAAAACAAGAGAATGTAATCCATTTTTATCTTCTAAAGCATCAGATTTTGGGCCAGTGATACAGCTTAGTGGATAAATGTGCTTGTTTGCCAAATGATGACCTGATGACCTAAGTTTGATTACATGGTAGAACTGGAGTAGCACCAGTTGCCAAAATTTATCTTTTGACTTATACACATATACTATGGAATGCTTGCTTCCTTAGACACACACATGCATGCACAGAAAGGGGGGTTATAAGGCTAATCAATTTAAAATAACAATCTTAACAGAAGGTTTTAAAGAACCAGTTACTGGTAGAAGACAACAGACTTGTGCTCAACTCTACCTCTTAACAATTACTTTCTTCTTAACTCTTTACTCTCTGCTGAGGTAGTTAACTGATTCCATAGATATCATTCATGAAATACCAGTAAAAATAGGAGTACATATATTTAATCACACTAGACATGTTATACTTATGATCTTTTTTGTCATCTTAGAAAACATTTCCTATTAATATACACAGAAAGTTGCTGTATTATTTATGAGATGTGAGTTTTCTATAGGACAGAACCTTGATTTATTTTACTTCCTTTTCTTCAATGAAAATTTAGGTTTATTCCATTCATTTTTCACTTCCTCCCACTTTTTCCTTCTCTTTTTTTATTCTATTACTGTGAGTAGACTCAGAGCCTTATGCATGATCACTTTGTTACAGAGTATACCTCAGCTCTTTTTAAAATTTATTTGAGACAGGATCTTACTTGCAAAATTACTGAAGCTGGCCTTGAAATCAAGGTCTATTTGTCATCTTTTCCCACAGAACTAAAATTACAGTTTATTGAAGATTTATTTCTTTTTTCATCAAAATATTTTAAAAGGGCTTTAATTTTTTCCTAGTGATAGTCTGTGTGTTTCTGTCATACTCAACCCAGTTTACTTTTTTTTTTCTGCTGTTTTTAAGGTGGCCTCATGGGGCCTGTCAGGATGATCTCGTCTGGACATGAATTAACAACAGACTATGATGAAAAAGCACTTCATGAACTTGGTTTTAAAGATATGCAGGTATATACATAAATTGTGGTTTGAGTTTTGGTTATGTGTGTTCCTAGAAAGTTAACAATTGAATTGTTATGTTAGATGAAGTCTAGTTGAGTAGTTCTTACTACTGTGCGTTCAAACTTAATGTGTTTTTCCTAGTTTTCTTATTTTTTTCTGTCTGTTCTCTTTATTTCTTCCTCTCTCTCTCTCTCTCTCTCTCTCTCTCTCTCTCTTTTCTTCTGTAGATGGTTTTTGTATCTTTGGGTGCACCAAGGAGAGAACGAAAAGGAGAAGGTGTTCAGCTGCCTGCATCTTGCCTTCCACCACCTCAAAAGGACAACATTCCAATGCTTTTGCTGTTACAAGAACCTCATTTAACTACTCTCTTTGATTTATTAGAAATGCTTGCTTCATTTAAACCACCCTCAGGAAAAGTGGCAGTGGATGACAGTGAGGTAACGATCAGATTTCTGTCCCATATATTTTATCTTTCTATTGAGGTATTAATACTTTTAAAATCTCTGAACAATAAAGCCTAGGAGCATTTCTATTTGTTTGTTTAATTTAATTTAGTTTTGTTTTTTTAAACAAGATTTTCCTGTGTAGCCCTGGTTGTCCTAGAATTTGCTTTGTAGACTAGGCTGGCTTTGAACTCACAGAGATCCCCCTGCCTTTGCCTCCCAAGTGCTGGAGTTAAAGGTGTGCACCACTACCACCCAGCCTAAATCATTTTTCCCCCAGTTTTTTTTTTGTTTTGTTTTGTTTTGTTTTGTTTTTGGAGCCATTTGTTTTTTGGTTAAGTATTTTAAGTGCTTAATATGACCTACATGTACTGTAATAAAAGTATTGTTTACAAGGATAATCAAACTAGTCAGTTTGAGGCTACATCAACTCAATTGAGGGAGACAGATGGACGATATGCCTTATAAGTAAGCTGACATACTTTTCAGATAAAATACGTTTTCAGATCAAAACCTGCCATGCAGTTAATTCTAAGGGGAACACGAGCAGAAGAAAAATGTGTATTTTGTTTTGGTTTGGTATGATTTCTGTGAGATCATGTAAAATCTAAATTAGAGAAATGAGAAGAAACTAGTTATGATGGTGAAAAATTATGTGTATGTAGCAACTCATTGTTTATAGTATTACTGTTCTTGTTTTCTGTGATATAACGTCTCACTTGGGTTGCGCAGTCTGTACTTGAACTTAGGAGTCATTTGAGTGCTCTCCCTACAGGTATATGTCACTATATCTAGTAGCAGTCTTAATTCTGCTTGTTTGTTTGTTTACTTGCTTGTTGGTTAGTGTGGAGGCCCAGTTTCACATCTCAACCTTGTGGCAATCCTGTTTGAGATTAGCCATCTTACCTGTAAGTCCTTTCTTTTAAGAACTTAATCAAGGCAAGGTTAGAGGTAATGAATAATACTTGGAAGTTGACGAAAGAGTAGAATGAAAGTATTGAGATTGGAAATGAAGGCAGAGTGAAATAATAATGTAAATCTTCTGGTCGTGAGCAGTTTCCATATTATTCAAAGTTTAGTGAACAATATTCACGGCTCTTACATAGAGGCAGATGCACATAAAAATAAATAAATCTTAAAAAAAAAAGAGCAAACAGGAAGGAGCAAAAATTGTCATGTCTTGATTGAATGGATTCTTTTTTTGTTAGTTTTTAAACTACTGATAGTATTGAGGAAAGGCATTATGAATTTTCTAAAATGTGAATGTCATATTTGAGGAATGTAAGCAAAGCATAATTCAAAAATATAAGGATAAAAGGGGAGGATGTAGCCTTTGCTATATTCAAAAAATGCATTACTACCATGGCAAGAGTATGAGCTTTTTCTGTGGGTAGTTCATAATAATGCTTAGGTGATAGATACCATGAAAGGTATACTTACTGCACAAGGCTTACATAGTAACCGACCTGTGTTTTTACTTGGAACCTTCATCAGGGTTACACTAGTCTTGTTCAGGAAGTAGTCCACAACATCAATCACAGAGTATACTTACCATTAACAATCGCCAGTGAAATTTTTGTTAAATCAACAACAGGTTTTCTCTCTGATTTAGACCATACTTAGCATATCTTATATTGTAGGTCCTTTAAATTCATAACAGAACCCTAGTTGCATAATTTGGGGGATTTTTTTATTTTATATTCAAAATTAAGTCTTGTGTGTAGTTTTAATAATTTTTAAAATATATTTGTTTGTGTATCTCTCTGTTTCTGTGCTCACATTCATAGAGATCAGAGGATAACTTGTAGAAATCAGTTCTTTCCTTCTACCATGTATGTTTTTGGCTTCTAATTCAAGTCATAAGACTTGGTGGCAATGCTTTTACCAGCTGAACCATTTCACCTCCTCCTTCCTCACCAACCTTTTAAAGAAATGGCAGAATCAGTTTCTTCTATTACATTTATTTATTTGTGTATGTCTGTGTGCATGTTGTATTCATGTATCACAACACAAATGTGGAGGTCAGAGAATAGTTTGCAAGAGTTGGTTCTCTGTTTCCATTTTGTAGGTCCTTCCTGGGGATAAAACTCAAGTCATTGGGCTTGGTATTAAGCATCTTTTTATCTACTGAACTGTCTCACCAGTTCTGGATTCATTTTGATTATGGAACTCCCACTGACATACTACCCACAGACTCAGATTGCCTTAGTTTCTTCATCAGGATTGTGAAAAGACTAGGTTTACTGAAGAGTCTCAGTTCTGAAGTCCCCTGTCTTCAAAATGCAGTTCATACAGTTGTTATATTTTCCTTATTAAAAGATTCAACCTAGAAATGAAAATTATCAAAAAACATTAAGTTGGAACTCAGGTTATCAGGCTTGTGGTTTTACTGGCTCTTGATTAGGTTTTTGAGACTGGATCACATTGTGGACCAGGCTGCTCTCAAATTCACTATATAGCTGAGGCTGGCCTTGAACTCCTTATCCTTCTGTACAGTCTTTTGTTTTTTTCCTGGACAGGATATTACTAGATAACCCAACTTGACCTTAAACTTCCTTTTCCTTCAGCCTCCTGGATTCTCTGATTATATAGGCATACAGCAAGACATGCAAGCTTTGACTTACCTTTTATATAATGGACTTAGACAAACACAGATGGTGTGTTTATAGATCCTAGAACCAGAACCCAACACATACAGAATGACTGTTCCATATTGGCTTGGTAAAATGATTATTTTGATAGATCTTAGTTGTTACTGATAGACATAAACTATTTCTCTGGTATTCCATGTATTTTATTAACCCAGGGAGTCATCATGGTTGAAGCAGTAGCAGTATAATAATAAATAGACTTGTACTTTATGGAAAATGCCAGGACTTTAGGTTTTCTCTTTTGCTGTAAATCTCCTCCAGCAGTGGTACTTAGATAGGGCAGTGGATGAAAACTTACTTTAAAAATGGGCTTTTGGAAATGGCCTTTTTCTAGTCTTTGTTATACTTGCTTACTAACTATACTTATAGTTAGTATAGTTAGTAAGTATACTAACTATACTTACTCAACCTAAATTTTATCAAATGATAATGGAGGAAAGCAGATTCTCTAAAGTTTTGTGTTTTCCTTTAATCTCTGTTCATAAATAGGTCAAAATTTAATTTACCGAATCTTTGTTGTAACTAGAATGATAATGTGCAAAGAAGAAATAGTAAAGAGACTTGAACTTTTTGAAACAGACGGTTAAACTTCTATTTCAAAAGTAGCTTGAAGAAAGTGATCAGCTATTATAGGAAATGCTGATAAGAAGTTGAGAAATTGCTACTTCTACCTAGCTGTCCATTGTTTTGAATACATGAGAAATGTAGTGTTGAAATACTAGAGTGTTCCAAAAGTGAGGCTAGGAAATTTTGGAAAAACAGTTATTTAAACTGAAGTTGAAATTTTATTTCTTCTGATCTGTGTTGATAAAATAGTTGTTCTTATTTATGTAGAGTTTAAAATGTGAAGAACTTCATCTTCATGCAGAAAATTTGTCAAGGCGTGTCTGGGAGTTGCTGATGCTTCTTCCTACTTGTCCAAACATGTTAATGGCATTCCAGAGCATCTCAGATGACCAGGTGAGCACAGAGTCGTCGCGCCTTCGTGCACGGTGTCTGTGTGCATATGTATATGGAGGCCAGAGGCCATTGTTGGATGTCATCACATCCCCCCTGCCCGCCCCTCCCCTGCCCCTGATCTCGTCACTGAGCTGATGAGACTGAGTTGACTATGGAGCCGTGTGTACTCTCCTGTCTGCTCTGTGCATGTTAGCAGTACGGACATGTGATAGCCATGCCCAGCTTTCTTACAGGCTGCTTGGGGTTCAAACTCACCTTTATACTTACGTGGCAGATATGTTACTGATAGAACCATCTCATCAACTCCTCCTTGCCATTTTAATGGTAATAAAAAGTCAGTAAAATATTCATTTGCTTTTAAAGTTGTAAAACATACTAAGTAAAATGCAAACCGTCTTTTGTAAATTGTCTTAGGAAAATGGAAATTTGCCTTTTTAGAAAGACTATTTTTTATGTGTGTGAGTGTCTTGCCTTCCTGTATCTGTGCACCATGTGCATGCTGGGGCTTGCAGCAACCAGAAGGGGGTGTTAAATGCCCTATGACTGCGAGCTGCCATTTGGGTGCCAGGAATTGAAGTTGAGCCCTCTGCAGGACCAATAAGTATTCCTGACCAATAAGTATTCCTAACCACTTAGCCATCTCTCCAGCCCCAGATTCTCCTTTTTATTGCTCAGATTTTCAAAACTTACATTTTTTTCAATATTACTTTTTGACAACAAAAGTAGTAAAGTTGAGTTATTTATATTGTGCGATGAAGTGGATTCCATCACACCTTACTTTAGATTGCTATACGAAACAACAGAATTTAGAAAACAAGGCAAAGAAATTTAATACATATTTAATAATTTTCTTCTATGAGTGTCACATCACACATAGTAAGTGTTGGATATCATTGAAAAAATGCCTCTACAATAAAAGTTTATTTTAAAAAGATTTATGTTCATTATTTTCAATGGTGTATTCTTGTGTGGGGGTATATGCACAAGAGTGAAGGTACCTATGGAGGCAGAAGAGGGTGAAATATCCCCTGGATTTGGAGTTACAAGTGGTTTTTAGCTACTCTACATTGGTGCTGGGAACCAAACTCAGATCCCCTGCAAGGGTCATCTTTCCATTACCAACATTATTCCCCGTTACCCTTTGGAGACAGGAACTCATTATGTAGCCCTGCCTGGCATGAAACTCATTGTGAGTACCAGATCTCTCTTGAAATCAGAGAGATCTGCCTCCTCTGCCAAGTGCAGAGATAAAAGGTGTGCGCCACCACACCTGATCCAGGAAAGCTTTTAACAGCTGCATAACCAGTAGGGAAGATCTACTGGAAGACTCATATGTAATGAATGCAAAAACACATGCCACTATCTGTGTGATTTGGTACACCTTCCTAAGAGTTGACAACATCGAACAGCTCAAATTACTGGAAAAGGATTGGCTTAATCTGGAGAGATTGTTCATTAGTTCAGAGCAGTAGCTGCTCTTCCAAAGGACCCAGGTTCAATTTCCAACACCCGCATGGCAGCCCACAACTGTCTGTAACCCCTGTCCAGGGGATCTGACAACCTCTCACACACAAACACAAACAGGTATGCAGGCAAAACACCACTGCACATAAAAAATAACAGGTAAAATTTTAAAAAAGGATTGGCTCTAGAATGTGATTAATGATCACTTAATATTTCAAATCTGCATATTACACAAGCAACTTTTTTTCATGTATTGTGAGAAACAGCAGTGTTCTAATTGAATTCTTTTTCCTGTGCTTTTTTTGGTAAAATTTTTTTACTTTAACAATATTCATGAATAGTTTATGCCTTAAACATGCTGTCAGTACTATTTATGCTACTTCTCTTATATTTTAATGTTTGAAAGTGTATGCAGCATGTATGTTTTATGCTAAAGTTCATTTTTGTAAGTTTCAGGACTTTAGAAAATTACCTTAGGAAGTTGTCTTGCTAACCCCTCCTTTTTTTTTCTTTTTTTTCTCTCTTTTTTTTTTTTTTTTTGTAAATTTAAGAACAATGATGGACTTAATTGGAAAGAACTTCTCAAAATTAAGAGTGCTCATAAGTTGTTATATGCTCTTGAAATTATTGAAGCACTAGGAAAACCTAACAGAAGAATAAGAAGAGAATCAACGGTAAATGCATTTTCATTGTTATCTTTAAGGGCGTTACTCTAGCAGAACTCCAAGTCACATTATTATTTCATTCTAGAGTAATTTTTTTTTCACCTGGTAACCTCCCTGTTTATGTTTTTGCCTTCCCCACAGGGAAGTTATAGTGATCTTTATCCAGATTCTGATGATTCAAGTGAAGATCAAGTGGAAAATAGTAAAAATTCTTGGAGTTGCAAGGTCTGATCATAATTGTTTTGTAAAAGATTGAGAAAAGTAATTTTTGGGTTCTATAAATTATTGCTCTAAGGGTATTTTTTAAGATTTCATTTAATTTTAAGATTTTTGAGTGTTTGCCTGCATATTCTTATGTGCACTACTTGCATGCAGTGCCTGGAGGGCTCTCCAGATCCCTTTGAACTGGAGTTTCAGATGATTGTAACCCTTTCTGTAGGAGCCTGGGTCCTTTGCAAGAGCTTTAAGTGCTCTTAATCACTGAGCCATCTCTCCAGCCTCAAAAGGAGGGGGAGAGTTAGCTGGGGGGAGGGGTGTTGTTGGTTGCTTGCATGCTTGTATAAGAGAAGAGAGGGAAGGGGGGGAGAGAGAGAGAGAGAGAGAGAGAAAATATGCATAGAGGCCAAAGGCTATCCTCTAGTGTCAATCTTACACATCCTTTAAGACAGGATTTCTCCAATTGGCTTCGAACTCATCAATTAGACTTACTGACTGTACAGCAAACCCTCAGTATCTTTTTGTGTCTTTCTTTCCAATGCTGTCAGTAATAAGCATGTACCTTGTTATTATGTGGATTCTAGGCATTGGATTTAGTCCTGTGCACATGAGGTTAAGATTTTAGTGAGTGAGCTATCTTTGTCTTTAGCATTACCTAATTTACGTGAAAAATACGTTTTACCATAAATCATAGTAATGTAAAGAGAGATTATTTAATGCTTTTCTAATTTTAGTACCAGTGTTCATCCCATGTCACTGATGTCATTCTCTCCTGTTTCTCCAACACACATTGAAATAGTATATTAGGACATATGATGTTATCTGAGGTTAAATTGTTAAAATTTGAAGGCATGTTGGTATACTTCCAAAAAGACTTTTTATTCCAAAGATACTCTATAGGAATTCTTTGTAGCCAGGCAGTGGTGCTATACACTTTCAATCCCAGCACGTGGGAGGCAGACACATGTGGATCTCTGAGGTAGAGGCCAGCCTGGTCTGTGAGTGAGTTCCAGGACTACATAGAGAAACCCTGTCTCAACATGCCCATCCAAGTTATTATTTATAAACTGATTTTTTAA
Source organism: Meriones unguiculatus (assembly GCF_030254825.1). Lineage (NCBI taxonomy): Eukaryota > Metazoa > Chordata > Mammalia > Rodentia > Muridae > Meriones > Meriones unguiculatus. Next base: position 97,208,325 of record NC_083360.1, on the reverse strand, counting down.
AAAATAAACACAAGATTTTACAAATGTTTGCCTTCTAAGTCAACAAAAACAGATTCAGATTATCATTCTTTCATCTTTACTCTAACATTTGCTTACAGTTTGTTGCTGCTGGTGGACTTCAACAGTTACTAGAAATTTTTAATTCTGGAATTTTAGAGCCAAAAGAGCAGGAATCATGGACTGTGGTAAGCGAAGTCATTTTTTTTTTCAACTGATTATAGTTGTTATTTTATTTTAGTCACTTCTGTTTCATTGGCAAAGTAACTTTCTACATACTTGATTATTTTGACTAAGACATATAGTAGAAAGTAAAAGATTTGATAAATTGATCATGATTAAAATTCTGTGACTCAGTGAAACAAAGGGGGAAAGTTACTTTTGGGAACTTTGTAAGTTGGCTTAGTGGCTTTGCCTCTCAGGCCTGGTGGGCTGACTGTTCAGTCACTGCGATCCATGTAAGGTAAGGAAGAGAGAACTGACCTCCACAAAACTGTTTACACACACACATGCACAAACACTTGTAATAATATAGTTTAAAGGCGCTATGTTGGTTTTTTCTTTGGTTGGTTTTGGTTTTTTTTTTTTTTTTTTTTTTTTTTAAAGAGTTTCTTTTAGTAGCTTTGTTTGTTCTAGAACTCACTCTATAGACCAGGCTGGCCTTGAACTCACAGATACCCGCCTACCTCTGCCTCCAGAGTGCTGTGATTAAAGGCGTGCACCTGCATGGCCCTGTTAGCATGTTTTAAACACAGTTGATGTGAAAAATGCTAAGTTTAATTACTCAAATATTACAAGTACATAAGCAGTTCTTTCTGTCTGAGGTTGATGAAATCATATAATTAGTATTTATATCGTTTAAAAAATTTTTTTTGCTTTCTTTTGGGTTGTGTTGTTTGCTGAACATAGGGCGTCCCTATGTTCCCCAGACTTAACTCAATCTATTCAATAACCAAGGCTGGTCTCAATATTTCAATCTTCTTGTTTTGGCCCCCTGAGTGATGAGTGAGATTATACCTGTGCTACTATGCCAACAGTTTTTTGCTTTTTAAAAATGATTGAAGTTGAGCGTAGTGGTGCATGCCTTTAATCTTAGCACACAAGAGTCAGAGGCAGGCAGATCCTTTAGTTCAAAGCCAGCCTAGTCTACAGGGCAGCAAGCACTGTACAGAGAAACCCTGTTTCAAAATAAGTAAGTAAATAAAAATAAAGATGGCTGATTCATATATATGTGGTTATTTTTTGTAGAACTGGGGGTTAAGTCTATACCCTTTTGCATGACCAAGGAGTCTTTTATTGCTGACTTTTTTTCTTAACAAATGATTTCAGTGTTTTTAAAATTATTTTTTGTTTTGACCAGTTTTATAGCAATAGTACACAAAAAGTGTTAAAGTGTTTCTAGTCCATACCAATTGATCTGCCATGGAATCAAGACACTGAGGATAATAAACCTTTCTGTTTATATAAAGTTTCTTTAGTTCTTTTTGTAATATTTTGTATAAATACTGACCTTCAACAAAAAGACTGAGAAAATTTTAAAAATGCTTTCTTACCACTGTTAATTTAAAGAAACTGCTTTAATATTAGGAAAAGAAAGTTGCTAGTGCAATATTCAGCACTTTATAATGACTTCTGCAATAATGCTGTCTAATATTTTCAATTAGATATAAAGTAGATTTGTTTTATTGTTGAAAGTCTAATGAAGAGTTAACTTGTTTATACCTGAGTTTTACGGTTACTTTGATGCAACAGTTCGATACTGTGTTCTGCTCTGTGCAGTTGATTCTTTCCCTCCACCTTTCTGTAGATTCCGGTGACTAGCAACACATTCACACTGCCAGGTTTTCATGGCAGGTGTCTTGACCCACCTGACCTGGCCCCTTCACTTTGCCTTTTAGATTTTGCATTCCAAATAAAAAAAAAATAGTAAGCTGAGAAGTAAATGACATTTCATTTTCCCAATGTTAATGATCTTTTGAGAACCTTTTTCTGTGGTATTTGTCCCATGTGTGTGTGTTCATTTGTGATTGTACCTGTGCGGATTTTCATACCTTTTAAAATATCTTTTCAGTTAGGCAGGCAGAAGTGAACCAGTTGATGAGCATTTGTAGTGTTTCCACTTGCAGCTATTATCAGTATGTTGCTGGGATTATGGTCTGACTTGGGTATATACCTAGCTAGGCTCGGTAGAAACTGTGCTTAATCGTTTAAGAATCAGCCAAACTGGTCTGCTAGGTATATTCCAATAGCATTGTATATCCTAGTTTCCACACAAAGGTTATTTACCACCTTTTAGCTAACCTAGGGCCATGGTTTGTTTTATGTTTTCCTGATAACCAATGATGACTAAAGATTTTTCTGTATGCTTTTTGGCCATCTTGTTTTTTTGTTGTTTTTTTTTTTCATACATGTCAATTCAAGCCTTATTGTACATTTTTATTTTTCTTGTTGACCTTTAAATGTCCATTTTGTATTTTAGACACTGCTTTTGGCGAGCATAGGGTTTAAACACTTCCTGCCGGTGAATGGGTCACCTTTTCCTTCTTGCTCCAGTAGGTTCTAATTTTGGTCAACTCGTGTGTCTCTTTGACACTTGGGCTTTTGTGGTGAAGATTCACAGTTGTTTTCTTCAAAGTTGTCTAGTTTTAACTTGTACTTCAGGCTTTCATTGATTTTAAGTGAAGATTTATTCATGCGAGTAATAGTACAGTCATTTTTAAGAATGTTATATTTTTGGAAGCGGAAGCATCTATATACTTGTATAATCTTCAGGCATACTAGGTATACATGATAGTTTTTATTACCTCCAAAATTTGCCTGTTTTCTAAACAGTTTCCCTCTTCCAACAAAGCAACATAAGGTTTTGCGGCTACATATATTTCTGGGGAAATTCTAGGAAATGAAATCACTAAGTAATAACGTAAGTGAAAATTTAAATCTACCTGAAGCTGCAAAATTGTTTTCCAATGACTGTGTGCTGTGGAATACAAAAGAGTCTCATTATTCTACATTTTTACCAGTAATTGCTTTTGACCAAGAGTTTAAAATTTGAGGCTTTTAAGAGCTGATTGTAGCAGCCAATTACTTGTTTAGAGAGTCTTTGCTTATTATGTGTTAAGCCTGGGGCTTCATCTCCAGAACTGCAAAGAGGTTTTTTTTTTTTTCTTTTTTTCCCCCAGCTGTACATATGCTGAATGTTTTGGGTTTTATATTCACGAGCTTTATTTTCTGTTTCCTTGAGACATGATCTTGTTTTGTAGTTCAGGCTGGCCCTGAAGTTTCATTCTGCTGATTCAGTTCTATGTTTGGGACTCTCCATGCCTGGCTTGACAGTACCTTTCTTGAGACAGGACTGGCTTCTAACTTACTACATAGCTGAGGATGGTTTTAAATTTTTGTCTTTACCTTTCTAGAGCTGGGATTGTGGGTGTGTACCACCATATATGCTTTATGTTGTATTGGGAATTGAACTCGTGACTTTGTATATGCCAAGCAAGCACTCCATGTACTAACTGAGCTACACAGTGAATTTTAAACAGTACTTTCCTGCATTTATTTATTCATTAATTGTTTATTTGTGCATGCCATGTGGCTGTGCTTGTGCTTCAGCATGCTCATGGAGGTCAGTTGACAAAATCTCTCCTCTGCAGTGTGAGTCCCAGGGATTAAAGTCCTGTTATCAGGCTTGGTGGCAGGCAGCCTGCATTGGGCCTGTCTCACCAGCCCAACATTGTCTTTTAAGAGGTGTTTTTAATTTCAATGAAAAGTATTTGATTTAAGAAATATGCGTTCCAAAGTCACAGTGATTTTAACTTCTATTTTTACTTGTGTGTGGTGGAGATGTGTATGTATGTGTCTGTTACATATGTGTGTGTGTGTGCTGGTAGGCCCTCCTGTATGTGGAGGCCAACCGTTGACTTGAGATGACTGTTATTGTCCACCCTAGTTTTTTAATCTGGAGCTCACTGTGTAGTCTAGTTGGTCAGACAGTGAACCCTCTGGATGTACCATCCTCTACACCCAACTCCGGCTGAGTTTACTAGAACATGTCTCACTTGACTTTTTTATGTAGGTTTTAATGGATTCAAATGTAGTTTCTCTTGTTTGCACTGGAAATACTTCACTCGCTTGGCCTTTCCAGCCCTTCATTCTGTTTTGTAGTTCTCTTTGATATAGAGTTTGTACTATTGCATTTTGAATTAGCTTCTGTATGTGAAAGATAGGGTTGAGTTTGTTCATTTACTTCTTGTATAATTGCCTAATTTCTCTAACACCACTTGTTGAAACTATTTTCCTTTTATATTTGAGTTAAAATTGATGAGATTTGAAGTTTATTAACATGGTATTGCTATTACTGAGGGAAGGATTTTTTTTTTTTTCTTCTTCTGTAGATGTAAGCACTGGAATCAGGATAATAGGAGGCCAAGAATTGTTATAGTGAAATTTCTGAAAATCTTCTCTTGTACATAAGTGATACTCCAATTGACTTGTTTATAGAAAGTTTTTTTGAGTTGTTATTAAGGCTTAAAGTTAATTGTAAATTTTATTTTTCATACTACTTATTTTACTGAATAAATGTTTATTTAAATACATATATAATAAATATATTAAGTTGAAAAAAGAAATATCTTATGATATTCTAATTCCTACAGTTTGAAAATATAAGCCTGCTCTACATAGCAAAATCAGGCCAGTCAGACTTACATAGTGAAACTGGGTCTTTCCCTCCTACTTCCTCCCCCCCACCTCCCCAAGATAGGGTTTCTCTGTGTAGCTCTGGCTGTCCTGGACTCGCTTTGTAGCCAGGCTGGCCTTGAACTCACAGAGATTCTCTTGCCTCTGCCTTCCTGACTACTGGGATTACAGATGTGTGCAACTGCACCTGGCTGACACCGAGTCGTAAAAAAATAAAATTCACTAGTGTAGAATAACCAGATGTAATAATTTATTTTATAGTTCATCTTATGGATAAGTGGGCTTTGAAATTACTTTTTCCTTGGCTTGGAACTCATTTTGTAGATCAAGTTGGCTTTGAACTCAGGGATCCACCTGCCTTTGCCTTCTTCATGTAATGATTAAGGGTGTTCATGACCATGCCTGCACCACCACCACCATCCCTGTTAGTAATTTTAATAATTTTGAAAAATGCATTCTTTGCTGCATATTTTCCTTAGGATCCTGTGAGTATCTATTAAGTACATTTTATAATAGTTTCATAGAAAACAAATGTGTCATTTCTAATTCTTATACATATCCTCTTATAATTTATATTTAAAAATAAAGTTAAAATGTAATTGTCACAGCTTTTTAATCTGAAACTATCTATAGTGACTTTATTTCCTCATGAGTCAGTGGCAGAAGTCTAGGACCTTCAGTGAAAAACTGATTGCACATCCAAATGAAAGGATGCCTTAATCTGTGAATTTTATGTAGGAATCAGCTGCCTGTGATGAGAAGACTCTTGGAGTATTTTATGTTCCTTTATGTACTCTTTATTCTTTTTGGGTGGTTGGGGCTGGTTGCTTCAGGGTTTTATTTGTGTTGCCCTGGCTGTCCTAGAATTAGCTGTAAAGATCAAGTTCACTTTGAACTCACAGAGCTCTGAGTGTTGGGATTTAAGGTATATGCCATCACCACCCTGTGTCACTCTTTATTCTCCTGTGAGCAAATGTGTACTTGTGAACTAATGAATTGAGATATCAGTGACCACTTGCCAATATTATGGTGCATACAAATGTATAGTTTTCTTTATAGTGGGCCATACATAATTTACCCCTCTCAATTAAGCTTAGCGATTGGGCTATAAATTCTAGATAGAGAGGCAAAACTACTAACCATGATACTGTGCTTACCAGAGGTGTGGTTGAAGGAACTTCTTGGAGGTTGAATAATTACTATGAAGATTATCTTTAATCTAGTCAGTAATTATCATTTTAATGGAAAATTTCTTTACTGTCCATATTTATGAATTCTTGTGGGAAGGAGTATCCTGAGTTTAATTTTATAATGTAGCATCTTCTTTGTTACCTAATTTTTTTTTTAAGAAATCATGTAGCATATTGATGACAATCTAGCCATATATATTATATAATATATAATATATATATTTTGTCTTTCAATTTCAAAGTTGTATAATAGACATACCTGTCATAAATGAAAGTAGAAAGCTAACATTGTTTTATCATTCACAGTGGCAGCTAGATTGTCTTGCTTGCTTGCTGAAGTTAATCTGCCAGTTTGCAGTAGATCCATCTGACTTGGATTTAGCTTATCATGATGTCTTTGCCTGGTCTGGCATAGCTGAAAGCCATAGGAAAAGAACCTGGCCTGGAAAATCAAGAAAGGCTGCTGGTGACCATGCCAAGAGTCTTCATATACCACGACTAACAGAGGTAAGGTTTGAAAATTATCATTAAGTTGTTCTAATGAATTCTGCTTAGTTTTGAGAAAGCATATGGTTTGCTTTTCAAAGTAAAGAAATACACTAACACATACAGTTCTAGATTACTATGATGCTACCTACCAATTACAGCAATGTCATGATTTAAAGTTGTAATGATGTATCATAATTTGCAGTTCATTTAACAGGAATGTGTGATGTGCCATTTTAGTATGTCATCTAACCTTACACTTTACATGTATTATTAGACCTTTGTAATGTGCATTCTGAGTGTGTCAAAAGTCCATTCAGAAAGTTTGGGAAGTCATGTTAGATGTTTCAACACAGGAAATGTAATAAAAAATATATTTTACATATGTTGAAGTGCTAAAAAGTCGTGACGTAAGCCAGGCAAAGAACTAGTCCTCATTCTTGGCCCTGGATGAAGATCATTGTTAAAATTATTAAGGAGTTAGAAGCTTGCCAAAGAGAACCCATTGAATTAGATTTGGACTTCTGAAAATAGGGTTTTTGCTTAACTATTTTTTTGATCCACAGAGGATACCAAATAAAAGTTAGTAAAAGGAGTCATTTAGAAAGCTGAAGACCGGCTGGAGAGATGGCTTAGTGGTTAAGAGCACTTTCACCTTTTCTAGAAGACTTTAATTTGGTTCAGCACCTTTACCACATAGCTCATAACTGGCCTGAGAGAGATCCAGTGTTCTACTCTGTCCTGTGTGTATGCCTACATACATGTGTGTACACACACACTCAAACACTTACTAAAACTAAAGAAAAAAGTGAAGCTTATCTTTTCGAGGCAAAACCATGTGGAGCAGTATTCACAAGAAAAACAAGGAAGGCCACTATCTAGTGTAACAAGTTATAATAGGAATTCAACTGTCAAGGGAAGAGTTTTGCTTGTAATGTCGTAGTGTTTTACAGAAAGTATAGGAAATGTAAGGTTGAGAGATTTAGAAAAACAATATAAAGATTAACACATCCTTCAGCCTAAATAGAGCTCAAGGGCTGGGTATCTAGGACCTAGCACTCCAGAAGCAGGCCGATCTCTGAGAATTCAGCCCAGGCAGAGCTAATAGAGAGCTCCTGCCTTCTATAGAGAGGGAGAGAGAGACAGACAGAGACATACACAGATCATTTTTACTATGTATACTTTGTTCCAATAATCAAATGCATACTCTTCACCATCTGTGTTTATGATTGGGGAAACTGAAAGAGACTGATAAGTTTTTACTGAAATCTTTCCCTCATTCTCTTGTTAACCCCTTAAGAGGCACACCTTATCTCATACTTGCCCCAGAACACAAAAGTGAATTGGTACAGGTAGAGGCATTTGGTGGTAAGCATAAGATTTGGAAACTTGGTATAATTGGGAAACTAAAGTATGATTCACTTTTGCAAGATTAGGGGTTAAATTGGAAAATCAACTCTCCTGGTATTGTAAATTATTTATCTCTCATTTTTTAAAAAGATTTTCTTTATTTAAAACAATCCTCACTCACTCAGAACATCACTTTTTTTTTTTTTTTGAGATTTACTTATTATGTGTACAGTGTTCTGCCTGCATGTATATTTGCAGGCCAGAAGAGGGCACCAGATCTCACTATAGATGGTTGTGAACCACCATGTGATTGGACCTTCGGAAGAGCAGCCAGTACTCTTAATTAACCTTTGAGCCATCTTTGCAGCCCCCAATTACTTATCTCTGAAATACGAAATATTTTGTGAATTCTAAATCCATTCTAAAGTGTTAAATAGTAGGAGATAATACTTGATACTTTTTTTCTATCATGTTTTTACTAGAAGAAACCTTCCACATTTTAATATAAATAATAAAATTTATTATCATTCTTTCTGTTAACTCCTGAAATAATATCCTTTAAAATTTGTTTCCTCTTATGTATATTAAGTGTTTTGCCAGCACATATATGCCTGGTGACCAAGGAAGATAGAAAAAGGTATTGGATCACCTGAAACTGGCATTACATACAGTTGTGAGCCTCCGTGTTGGTTCTGTGACCCGAACCTGGGTTCTCTTCAAAAACAGCATGTGCTTTTATGCTGAGCCATCTCTCTAGCCTCTCTCTAAATAATTATGTTTTTTGATATTGATATATATTATAAATATATACAAGTATTGATGTAAAATAGACGTAGGGAGTTTTTAGAGAGGTTAACTTTTAAAATATAGTGACTACATGGCTCTTAAAAATAATTTAGAATATACAAATGAACTTTGCATCTAGTCAAATAGGCCTGCCATTTATATCTGTACATGCTTCTTTTTTCAGAGTTTATTCACTAGGTGTCATACAGTTAGGAAACATGCATTTGTAGCTTAGTAAGCATATCAAAGTATATGACAAATAAAACTTGCCATTGCATGAATTTAGGGAAGGTGGGGAAATGAAAGTACGTTTTGTATTTTGCTCTATTCAAAGATTTTTTTTTTCTCCCTTGATGTTTTTGTTTTTGAAGGTCTTTCTTGTCCTTGTTCAAGGAACCAGTTTGATTCAGCGACTTATGTCTGTTGCTTATACATATGATAATCTGGCTCCCAGGTATGCATTTTTACGTGCTATAATGTATGCAGATACTGTTATTAACCTTCATTTGAACCGGACATGGTGACACTCACCTTTAATCTAACTATTATAGAGGCAGGCAGAGGCAGTGGATCCCTTTGAGTTTTCAGGTCAGTCTAGTATACATAGTGAGTTTTCTGTCTTACAAAGGGAAAAGCAGGAAGTAAAAATTCTTCCTTCTGGGTTGAGGAAGATGACTAAGTGGGCAAAATGCTGCTTCTGCAAGCCCGAGAACCTGAACTCAACTGCCAAGCACCTTGCAGAGGTGAGTGCTGAGGCGCCCGTGATCTCGAGAGGAGTAGGAGGTTCTAACTCAGCTATTCATGCTGCGGACAAGCGGCTGCTGCCCAGGGAGCCGTCCTCCTCGTCCTCCATTCTTGTCCTGATTTGTTCTTGCTTCAGCATCATGCCATTGGCTGTCGTAATTCTTCATCTTTTTTGTAAAGAGAGGTATTTCTCAGCCTCTTAGTAATAATAATATTGACATCTTAGTAACACAGACTTTTTTGTTTTTTTGTTTTTTCCCAACATGATGTTGCCAAGTCTGGCTGGCCTCAGCCTGTACAGTGCTGGAAATTCCAGGCATGTGCCCATTATGCCAAGCTCAGGCCAAAACCCAAAAAGTTTTGTTTTTGAACATTTTTCAGTTTGGGTCTTATATTTTAACAGTAACATTCCAGAAGTGACACGTAAGTTCTGATAATGTCATTGCTTTTGATGGTACTAATCTTATCCTATTTTCTCTGCTACAAACACTCTTTTTATTAAGCTGTGAAGACATTCTGAAATTATAAGCTTACTGCTTCCATAAAACCTTGATTGGCTCAAGTTTTTAGCAATAATTTTTCTTTAATAATCATTTATAATATCTGCTAAATGTTGATTTTTTTCTTTTCTAATGGTATTTCTTCAGTATCTATTGTTGGACAACCCATTATATAAGGAGATGCATTTTTGGTTTGGTTTGGTTTTGGTTTTTCGAGATGAGGTTTCTCTGGGTAGTCTTGGTTGTCCTTTTTTGTTGTTTTTTGTTTTTTGGAGGGTTATTTTTCACTCTGTAGACCACCAGGCTGGCATCAAACTTTTAGAGATCTCTTTGCCTCTGCCTCCCAAGTGCTGGGATCAAAGGTTTGTACCTAATCAATGTGTTTTTATTGACATGTAATTATTTTGCTGTGCAAGAGATCTTAAAACGTGCTCGCTTCGGCAGCACATATACTAAAATTGGAACGATACAGAGAAGATTAGCATGGCCCCTGCGCAAGGATGACATGAAGATTCGTGAAGCGCTCCATATTTTTAGGACTTTGCAGCCAGTCCTGAAGATACCTGATCAAACAGGGTTAGATGAAAGGGGTGGAGGTCCTCCCCAATCAGTGGACGTGAAAGCAGCATGGAGGAGAGGAGGGAGTGGGATACAGCTGGGATACAGAGTTAATAAGATGTAACTAATAATAAAAATAAAATAAAAATAAAAAAGATCTTAAAACTTATTCCTTCTCTCTAAAGTTTCTTAATCTTTGACAATAGTCCCTTATCCTATTCTATCCTCTTCCCGCCTCTCCTCTCCCCTCCTTTATTCATCCTCCTCCTCCCCCCCTCTCCTCTGAAACCATCTTGATGCTTTCCGAGGAATTTCACTTACTAGTGGTTTTTAAAATAAGTGATAACTATAGTCTAAGTATGTAATTTTCTTAAATCTATTTGGAGTAAAGTTAAAAACTTTAAAAAATATGTTGTGATTATTTTTACTTCATCACCAAATTTAATTAGTAGTGATGGTATATTTTGTTTTACAGAGTTTTGAAAGCTCAGTCTGATCACAGGTCTAGGCATGAAGGTAAGAGCTCTTCAAAGTCCATTTTTTTTAAGTTTCATTTTTAATATGTAAAGTGTATAATAGGTATGGTAAAACATTTTGTATTTAATAGTGAACATTGTATCTTTTTAACACAAACCTACATAATGCCTTTATTTTTTATTTATTTATTTATTTTTTTTAGTTTCACATTACTCAATGTGGCTCTTGGTGAGCTGGGCTCATTGCTGCTCTTTAGTGAAGTCTAGCCTTGCTGATAGTGATCATTTACAAGATTGGCTAAAGAAATTGACCCTTCTTATTCCTGAGGTAAGATGAAACGAAAGATTGGTGCTTCTCCTTTTACAGGTTTTTGTACTATTAACATTGTTAAATAATTGAGATCTTATAATGGTGAAGGAATGTTCATGATTCTATTAATTATTATGTTATGTTTACCTCTTTTTTTAAAAAAAACTTTTATTTGCATTTATGTTATACTCAGTTTATTCCCATGCCATCAGTTTTTATTCAGCTTCTTCTGTGCAACCTCCTCTTCTGGCTTTGGAACACTTTGTTCCTTTTCAGTGAGGATCGTCTCACTGGCAGGAGGAGCTCATGCATGGGTTAATCTGCCGTGAGCTCTCTAAGTTCAACAGCGCATCTTAGGTGCCTTGTTCAGTGACTTGAGATTATATATCTAAACCCTTAAGTTCAGCATTGCTCTCTGCATTTTTAAGCATGTGCAACAAAAATTCAGCACTCCTTTTTTTTTTTCCCACCAACCCTGAGTCCAGCCCCATTGTTTGGCCTGGACGCGCCTTCTGACTCCATTATATTGCTGGTTGGCACACATTGTCAGCTATCTGGTGGGTTTTGGATATGGGTGCTCTTGGTGGCCTGGGAAGTTTCCTGGGTGTTATTAAAGTGCACAGGAAGATTAGAACTTCTTGATGTGCATGACTTTTTAGGATTTTTGGGGTTGAGAGAGTAGGGAACCTTCTTCATGAGTCACCGCTGGCCACTTTCAGGAAGAGGAAGCACAAGGGCTACTTTGTTTACCTCTTACGTAATAGAATTTATAATTTTTAAAGTGTGAATATATACTCTGGGTCATACACATTTGTTACTTTTTAAATTGTGTTCTGTTCTGGCTAATCCAGGAGGCCACATCTGGGCAGTTTATTTGGAATCTGTGTAGTGTTCTGACTTTAATACTTTATAAGTTGCTTCTGGTTCTGAAAATTTTTGTCTTATAATTTATGTTGTAGATGATGTAATTATGTAAACCTTCTTTAATCCTGTTATTCTACCTGTATACTTTTATATTTGTTTTTGCTTTATAGCCATAACTAAGCATTTCTTTTTTAAAAAAAAATAAGCATATACTGCCACACACTATTGAATACTTTATATGATTATATGTTGTCTAAACGCATAGGTGTATGATCAGAACACTATCTTTAAAATACATTGCTAAGGCCGCTGATACAGTTCAGTACTATAGCACTTGCTCACCTTACATCTGTGGGCCTGTGTTCAATCCTTAGCAAAACAGAAAACACCTTGTTAAAGAACTCAACCATCTGTGTGTGTGCGGTCATGCTCAACTGTATTCCCAGCGCTTAGAAGGTATAGGCAAGAGGATGCTTACACACACACACACACACACACACACACACACACACGTCTCTTTTGTAGTTATACCTCTCCCTCTGTCCCTCCCTTCTTTCCTCAGTGCTGGGGCTCAAACTGAAGGCCTCAAACATGCTGGACAACTAACCTAATCTTCTAGGGATTAGGTATTTTTTTCCCCCCTGAAGACTAGTTCTCATATAGCCCAGTCTGATCTCAAGATTGATAAAGTAATTTAGGATAAGCTTAAATTCTTGGCCTCCAACACACTGAGTAGCTAAGCATAATATTTCAGGCTGGGATTACAGGATGTTTCACTACTACCTACCTGACTGGTAAAATGCTGGGAAGTGAAACTGGGTACCAAACTCTTATCACCTGCAGTGTATTCCTAGCATGGGAATAGCTTTTTAATATTCTGACTGCCTCTTGTTTTTTCTTCAGACTGCAGTTCGCCATGAATCTTGCAATGGTCTCTATAAACTTTCTCTGTCAGGCCTAGATGGCGGAGACTCAATCCATCGATCTTTCCTTCTTTTGGCTGCCTCAACATTGTTGAAATTCCTTCCTGATGCTCAGGCACTCAAACCTCTAAGGGTGAGAATTTACCTTGGCACATATTTGTCATTTGGTACTGTACCCTTGTAGCTGATGCATTTCTGATTCTCTCCTCTCCATGTCTGAAGCGCTGGGATCACAGGCGTACACCAGGATGCCTGTCTAGTCATATCATTCTTAGTGTCAGCAGTACCGCAGCTAACGGGAGTCTTGTGATTCGATTGCAGCTTTGTGCTGTTTGTCTTGAGAATGTATTTTGGAGGTGTACATTTTGTCACTACAAAGTTGAAAAATTATGATGCGGCTTTCTTCCTCACTCAGTGACATATTTGATTTATTTTCTCATGAAGATTAAAGATTTTTAGTTTCTTTTGCTTTACCTAGTATGACACTAACTTTGTAAAAAGCTTTTAATATATGATAAATTCAGCTGTTTATTAGTAACATTTTAAAAATAATTTACAGAAATATTTACTGTAGTATTTGCACATTTTCCCAAATATACCTTTTCCAAATAATTGTATATTGGTTTTTTTTTTTCCTTCCTTGTTTTTGTTTGTTTTGATTCTTTTTGAGATAGGGCTACACTCTGTACCCCAGACTGATCTTGAACTAAAGGATGCTTTCCAAATTCTAACCCAGGGTGATGGGTTAAAAATGTGCACCTCTTTGCCCATCTTGGGAATTTTTTTTTTTTAAGTTGTCTATTCTTGTGGGCACCTTGATAACTCTGATTTTCCTTATGTCCTGATTTTATTTTACAGAATTCACTATGAATTCACTCATTTCTTCTTAGTGTTTAAACACTGTTTAATTGTGTAGGCATGTAATTTTATAAAGTATGTACTTGCTTAGATATATTATGGTTTTAAAAATGATTTTACATGGTATAATTTGTTTTAATAGATAGATGATTATGAAGAAGAACCAATGTTAAAACCTGGATGTAAAGAATATTTTTGGTTATTATGCAAATTAGTGGACAACATACATATAAAGGATGCTAGTCAGGTATGTTGAGAAAAGTACCTATTAAGTTGTTAATAGATCCAAGTTATGCACGTTGATGCACATGTCTTTTAGTCGAGGCCACATTTGTTTTCTTCTTTTTTTCTTGATTTATTATTTATTACAATTTATTCACTTTGTGTCCCGGCTATGGCCCCCTCCCTTGTCTCCTCCCAATCCCACCCTCCCTCTCTTTTTTCCCCCCCTATTCTCCTCCCCTAGTCCACTGATAGTAGAGGACCTCCTCCCCTTCTATCTGACCCTTAGCCTATCGGGTCTCATCAGGACTGAGGCCACATTATTAATCTGTAAGTAACAGGTTTTTTGTTTTTTTTTTTTGTTACATTTGTACTCCTCTGTTCTGCTCTAGTTTCTTTATCTTTACTTTGTCTTTAAATGTCTTTAACTGTTAAAGTATATCTTCATTTGTAAGAACCTTTAATGCTCCTGACCAACCTAAGATTTGTAAAATGTTAATTAGACTTGAAACGTGTATTGTAAACACTTTTTAAATTGTATATGCTACCATGAATGCAGTACCCAAAATGCTAGAAGAGGGCATCTTATTCTTAGGAGCAGTGGTTCTCAACCTGTGGGTCATGAGCCTTTTGGGTGTCTTTATAGAATGAATCACTGTAGTAAAGGGTTGTAGCATTAGGAAGGGTGAGAACCACTCCAGGGCCTGGAGCTTCAGTAGCAGGTGGTGCTGCCTTTCCTACTGTGGACCTCTGGAAGAACATCACGTCTACTTAACCACAAGCTATTTCTCCTGCTCTGAAATTTGTTATTTTTAAGTTATCTTTTTATAATACCAGATGGATTTATAGTCCTGATGATGTAAAATTAAAGTTTTTGAAGTATGTAAAAGTAACAAGTACGCAAAAAATAATTGAAATTATTTTAGGCTAAAAAAACTATAAACATTTCTAATGTTGAGATTAAAAGTGTGCCTCACCATATCCAATCACAAATATTTAAAACAAGTCACTTGAAGACCTTTTATTTGGGGAAGTAATTACAAAGTTAATTGAACAAGTTACTTAATTACTACTTTTTAAAGTAGATTCCAGATTAAAAATTTTCTTTTAAATCTGCCAGGACCCATTTACTTATGCTAATAAACAAGATTCAATTCTAGTCAAAGTAATTTTTATTCTTAGAACTCATTTCTTGGAGCATCTTCTTGGATTAAATTCAGTTTGGAAAGGCTAGTTTTATTTTCTTTTTTACAGTTATAAAATTAAAACTGGCAAAAATTAACTGAGTTTTAGTTTATTATTAGGTTTAGGTCAAAGGTAATGACAATATAAGCAAACGTTAGGACTGAGGACAGTGTACTGTGGCACTGTGTATCACCTGCCTGTGTATAAGTTGCATCTTGATAAATGTAGTCAAAACAAAAACTTTAGTATCTTTTCCATTGTTGACTGTTCTACATAATTGACTACTATGGCTATCCAAATCTGCCGTGGCTTGTCGGCCTCCTGAGTGCTGGGAGTACAGGCCTGTGCCACCACTGCCCAGCTTACCATGGTGCTTCTTAGAGGGTCGATACCATGTGGGAGAACAGGTACATTGAGTTTATAGCTTAATTTGGAGAAGGTGACTTTTAGTGTATGTAACAAAATAATTTGTCTTTTCTAATCTGTGAAACACCAAACATTAAAAATCTATATTTTAATTTTGATGTTTTTGTTTTGTTTTTTGTTTTTGTTTTTGTTTTTTGTTTTTTGTCTTAAGACAACACTCCTCGATTTAGATGCTTTGGCAAGACATTTGGCTGACTGTATTCGCAGGTAAAATCTGATGCTGAATTAACAATTACATTTTTGTGCAAAAGTAAAGGGTATTTTTATTTTATCTTTGTGTTCTTTTTATTTTTAATAGTAGGGAGATTCTTGATCACCTAGATGGTAATATAGAAGATGATGGGCTTTCAGGGCTCCTAAGACTTGCAACCAGTGTTATTAAACACAAACCACCCTTCAAATTTTCAAGAGAAGGACAGGTATGTTTTAAAACGTGTATGAAATACAGTTGAAGCTTCTTTTTGCATTATATGTGTGTTCTTTTTTGTTTTATAATATATCCAAACAAATTTAGCTAAAATTTGTTGATGGAATAAATTAACATTGAAAATAAGAAGCTTAGATTATATATTTAGAATGTAAATGCAAATTTTATTTCCTGTTATTTAGGAGAATATCTAATGTTTCCTATGTGAAAATGTTTTTACATATGTTTTCCCTTGTGTACCAGTGCCTTCACATAGTACAATCAATTTGGGATAATCACTTGTTCTATAATGGTTTTACCCCTGCTTTCATATTTAAAAGGCCTCCTTGAAATGTGTATTGAATATTTGCAACTCCTGATGACTGTGTCATAGGTACTTTTCTTATCTCCTTCAGTGAGGAAATTGGTTTTGATTTTGAGAGCTGTTATCTTGAGGTTACTTATTTTGTTATAAACAATAAGCGAAAGAATACCATGACCTGTGTGTGTAAAATCTATCTAAAGTTCATTTGTTCTAAAACTCTTGTTTCATCTACTGTGTAACAAAGCCCACCATCTCCTTTTTTGCTTATTAATTTTTTTATTACTTTTTAATTGGTGTATGTAGTATTTATGAAATAATACTGTTATGTATTTTCTTACTAATATTGTATTGTATTGTATTGTTTTGTTTTGTTTTTTTTTTTTTGTTTTGTTTTGTTTCGAGACAGGGTTTCTCTGTGTAGCTCTGGCTGTCCTGGAACTCACACTGTAGACCAGTTTGGCCCCGAACTCACAGAGATCTGCTTGCTTCTGCCTTCCTGAGTGCTGGGATTACAGGCGTGCGCCACCATGCGTGGCTTCATTTCATTCTTTTTATGTGTGAGTGCATACAGGGACGTAAGGATTTGCCAGCACATCCCACTGTTGGTTTGTTTTTTTTTTTCCAGAAACAACCATACATAACTGTTTTTGCTATTAGCTCTATTAATATACATTGACATCAGTAGTTATTATGCTGTATGGTATTTTTTTCAAAGCTCTCTTTTCTTTTTTTCCACCATTACATTTAGTGGGTGTAATCAGACATATAGATGTGTGGTTGAAATGTTTAATCCTAGGCAGAGGCAGGTTGATCTCTGAGTTCAAGGCCAGCCTGGTCTGCCGAGTGAATTCCAGGCCATGTCCTGGAAAAACCAAGAGGTGGGTTGTGGTAGGAGATGCAAGGAATGAGAAGAGAGGGAGGGAGGGAGAGAGAGAGAGATGTGAAGTTGGAAAAGGGCAGTGTTGCAAGATGAATAATCATTGGGATGGAGAGGGGATTAAGGGATGATACATTTATACAGTTCTCAGAACAAATTAACTTTTTTACGAAAGATTAGTAGAAAAGAATCTGGGTTAGTTCATCGTTGAGAAGCCTTCTCTTGACACCCGTCTCTTGCCTCGCTTTTTTCCAAGAACCTCTTTTTCTGTTTGTCTTAAATCTGTATCAAAAGGTGTTAAATGAAATCTTCAACTCTGCTTTATAATAAAAAAGGTAGCATATTACACAGATTGACTTTAGGAGAAAAGTCTTTCGTATATGAAGATCTGAAAATTTATTAAAACAATTTAGGTCTATCTTATAGTAAATTTTGTTTCTTCAGTTTACAAAGTTAAGAATTTGGCATCTTTCATCCTATCTCATCTGCTACTTTTTTGACTCCTAGTGAGGTTCTTAATTGTTTGTGCTTTTCATGCTGGCAGTCTGGGGTGAGGTGCTGCTATTCTTGCTGTTAACCAGACAGGCTTCGCGAATAGGGACTAGCAAGGCATTAGTAGAATATCAGTAATGTATAAATGAAAATAGTAGTACTGATACGTGATAGTAATACGTGAGTAATCAATAAGGGTAGATAGGGAGTTTGAAGAGGGAGAAGAGTAAAAGGTTGTCCCTTTCCATTTTCTTCAAGAGAAATAACATTGGCAGTGTTTTCAGATGATGATTTACAATACTGCTATGATCTTTCGACTAATATTTTAGTAAATTGTAGTTTAGTCCATTATCTAATTTATTTTGTGTTACTATATTTGAAATATAATTGATATCCAAGTTTGGATAACACACCTGCTTTCTTCTTTCCTCCTAGGAATTTTTAAGAGATATCTTCAATCTTCTGTTTTTGTTGCCCAGTCTAAAAGACCGACGGCAGCCAAAGTGCAAATCACACTCCTCAAGAGCCGCCGCCTATGATTTACTGGTAGAGATGGTCAAAGGGTCTGTTGAGAACTACAGGCTAATACACAACTGGGTAATGGCCCAGCATATGCAGTGTAAGCATCCGTCTTTTTCTTGAATCTGTATTAACTGAACTCAAAAATAAAAAACTAAAGGAAGTTTCCACTTTTCACATACTTTGTTACACACATTGTTGATAGACTATTCAGCCTTTGTGTTTAATAAAAAAATGTAGAAAACTTTTACATATTTAAAATATTTGGGCTTTCTTTGCATAAAGTAATACAATACCAAGTAAAATAAAGCTTTGACTGTTACCTGAATTTTTAGAATTAGCTTTAATTTTTTTTTAACACAGTTAATATTTTAAGTTATTTTCTATGAATTCTAATTAGATAATCAGTGGAGGTGGTAGCTGCCAATCAAAGCAAGGTGTGTTAAAGTTTGTTTGGGGGCATCTTTTCCTCCCGATTTTGTCAGCAGCTCATGCACCTTATAAGTGGGACTACTGGCCTCATGAAGATGTGCGCGCAGAATGCCGGTTTGTTGGCCTGACTAACCTTGGAGCTACTTGCTATTTGGCCTCCACTATTCAGCAGCTTTATATGATCCCTGAAGCCAGGCAAGCTGTCTTCACTGCTAAGGTAGAGTTTTCAAAAATGTCGACCAAATTTTAAATATTTCTTTATTAATTTAGTTAATTTGATGTGAAAATATATTGCTTAATGCCAAGAATATGTGAAGAATAAGTTTTTATGTCCTGGCTAACTAGTGTATTTTAATTTTGTTTACACTTATTTTGAGGTTCATTATGTGGTATAATATATTTCTCAAAGGACAACATAGTTTGTAATTTCTGTGTTCAGTATAAATGAGTCAGTATTGTATTTCAGAAAAAATAAATACACCTTTTAAACACTTAGAAAGTAAGAAGAGTAATATCTGAGTTTCTTAACCAAAGGAGACAAATTTGTCAGTAACATCTGTTTTATGGTTGTTGTATGTTTTTGGCCTTATTTAACTGTTTTTTAGGTTTGCTTTTATACTTTCTTGGTGAAGGACCTTTATGGGTTTTTTTTTTCTTTTGTTTTTTTCTTCAATAATGTGGTGTAGACCTTGTTTGAATCGTTTAATCTGTTTGTAGTTACTCTTTAAATTACCCAATTTATACTATACTCAAATGTGTTTAGGTTTTTGTTTTTCTTTATGTTGGATTTTTAAAATGCAGTGTTTCTATAGATTGATGATAACTGAAAATAGGTTCATAATGGGTTTGTTTAATTTATAGTCTTGTAACTAAATTGAGTGCACTCATCTGCATTGTTGCTGTTTATTTTTTGTTTTGTTTTGAGAGGGGGTGTGGCTATATGGTTTAAGCAGATCTGGAACTTGTTTTGTAGACCAGGCTGGCCTTGAACTCCTAGAGATCCTTTGCGTCTGCCTTCTGAGGACTAGGTTCAGAGGTGTAAGCCACCACCAGTCTTGTATTATTTCATAAAACCAGTAGTTATCAAAGAATCATCTTTTTTTTTTTTTTTCTTTAGATAGTGACTTGGTCATACCTTTTGGTCCTTTTTGTTCATATTAATGAATACCTTAAACTTCTATCTACCCTTTATAATAATTAGCATCAATAGAAAGGAAACTTAGATGGGCTTATTTTGAATAGATAATAAGATTTTCAGTTAAAAACTAAACCTCAAGACTAAAGAAATCTATTCTTCCAAAGGACAAGTATTTAATTCCCAGCAGCCATGCCAGGCTCATCATCGTAAGCTGAGATTCCACCTCTAAGGGATCCAGCACCCTCTTCTGGGCCTCCACAGGCATCTCTGATCGTCTCATGTGCCCAGACACATAGACACAACAGAATCAAAAATAAATAAGTCCTTTTTAAATTGAATTTTGTTTTATGTATATTTTGTGTTTTTAAAAATTGGTTTACTTAAGCTAGGTGTGGTAGTATGCTCCTGAAACTTGGCAACTGTTGAGGCTAACATGAACAGAGCTCTAAGTTTGAGGTCTAGGGCAGCCATGGCTACATAGGAAGAGAGAGCCTGTCTCAAAAAGGAAAACAATCTCATGAAGTATCAGGTCTGTCATATTGAAAGTATACACAGTATATACTTTGTCAGTTTGTTGATGCCTTTTATTCATACCTATTACAGTCAAACAATTTTAGTGTATACTGCACAGATCTTTCTCTCTTTTTAATCCTTTCTTTGCAACCTTAACAATCTCTTTAACTCCAAAGCCATACTAATTTTATTTCTTACAGGATTGGTACAAATAGCTAGTGTACCATTTTGAACAAATGATGGAGTTAATATGCCATGATATTCTCAGGAGCTTCAGAATTAGTTAATTTGTAATTGCAGTAATTCCTACCTTATAGGTTTAATACTTGAATTAAAATTTACTTTGGTCTACTCAGTGTTTGATATGTATTTGGATCTCTCCTAAAAGGTGTGTATTCAGAGCTAACTCTACCCCAGGCATGGTGGCACACACTGTAATTCTAGCACTTGAGAGGTTGATGTGGGAGGATTGTAAGTTTCAGGCTGTTTTAATCAGTGTCTGTACCTATGAAGAAAGACCATGACCAGCTCAATTTAAAAGTAAGCATTTAATTGAAGCTTGCTTCCAATTTCAGAGCTTTAGTTCATTATTTTCAAGGCGGGGAACATGGTACCACACAGGCAACTTGGGAGCTGAGAGAGAGAGTTACACATCTGGATCCACAGGTAGTAGGAAGAGAGAGCTCCTGGGCCTGGCTTAGGCTTTTTGAAACCCCAGAGCCCACCCTTAAGGACACACTTCCTCCAACAAATATGAACCTCCTAATTTTTTCAAAAAGTACCAATCCCTAAGCACTCATTCCTCATGTCCTTCCCCTAGTCCACTGATAGGGGAGGTCTTCCTCTCTTACTCTCTGACCCTCACTGATCAGGTCTCATCAGGACTGTCTGAATCTTCTTTCTCTGTGGCCTAGTTAGGCCACCTTAACAAGGGAAGGTTATGAAAGAGCCAGCCATTGAGTCCAAGTCAGACAGCTTCTGTTCCCCTTCCTGGGAAGCCCATATGGAGAATGAGTTGCCCATGGCTACATCTGAGCAGGAGTTTAGGTCCTCTCCATGCATCATCCTTAGTTGGAGTATCGGTCTCTGTAGGACCCCCTGGGCCCAGATTTTTTGGCTCTGCTGGTCTCCTTGTGGAGTTCCTGTCCCCTCCAGGACTTTCTTTCTCTTCTTTCTTCCATCAGATTGCCTGCACTCTCCCCAAAGTTTGGCTATGAGTCTCAACAACTGCTTTAATACTCTGCTTGGTAGTCTTTCCAGAGGCCCTCTGTGGTAGGCTCCTGTCCTATTCCCTGTCTTCTACTTCTGATGTCTATCCTATTTACCCTCCTGAATGAGGGAGTATTAAGGCTCTTCCCTAGGATCTTCCTCATTTAGCTTCTCTAGGACTATATATTTTAGTATGTTTACCCTATATTATATGGCTAATACTCACTTATAAATGAGTATATACCATGTGTTTTTGGGTTTTTTTTGTTTGTTTGTTTGTTTGTTTCTGCTCCTGGATTACCTCACTCAGGACAATCTTTAAAACTTCCATCTATTTGCCTGCAAATTTCATGATTTCCTTGTTTTTAATTACTGAGTAGTATTCCATTGTGTAAATGTACCACAATTTCTGTATCCATTCTTCAGTTGAGGGACATCTAGGTTGTTTTCAGATTCTGCCTATTATGAATAAAGCTGCTATGAACATAGTTGAGCAGATTTCTTTGTTGTGTGGTTGAGCATCTTTGGGATATATGCCCAAGAGTGATATAGCTGGATTTTGATATTCCACCTTACATCCATCAGAGTGGCTAAGATCAAAAACTCAAGGGACAACACATGCAGGAGAGATTGTGGACAGAGGGGAACCCTCCCCCATTGCTGGTGGGAATGTAAACTTGTACAATCACTTTGGAAATCAGTCTGGTACTTTTTCTGAAATGTGATTTGTAATACATGGTTTTATTCTACAAGGGAATTTATTACGTATTTGAAGTGCTTTTTATTCTTGTGAATCAATAGAGAGTAAAAATTTTCTTTATATTCAATTCTTCATCATAATGGCCATTGATGTGTTTATTGGAATGGACAACACCCTGATTTTTCTAAGATATAATGGTAAATGGAAAGAGTGAAATGTGTGTTTTCTTGCATGCAGCTGAAAGGATG
Source organism: Meriones unguiculatus (assembly GCF_030254825.1). Taxonomy (NCBI): domain Eukaryota; kingdom Metazoa; phylum Chordata; class Mammalia; order Rodentia; family Muridae; genus Meriones; species Meriones unguiculatus. The sequence goes on along the minus strand of NC_083360.1, from coordinate 97,185,896 downwards.
AAGAGCTGTAGTACTTAGCGCATTATAGGCCTGCTAGGATGTTTTGCACGCCACCATTAGTGTTTTGACCAGGTTTTCTCTTGACTTTCAGTATTCAGAAGATATGAAGCACAAAACCACTCTTCTGGAACTTCAGAAAATGTTTACATATTTAATGGTATGTTTGGAAAATGTGGAGGAAAACTAATTAGGGTATCTTTTAACAAAACCTAAAAGATAGTGACCCTAAATATTGTACAGGCTTCATTGACACTTGTTTTCAAATTGATTTTTTTTTAAGTTATGTGTTTTCTTTCTTTTCTTTGTTCTAAAGACAACAATCACAACTCAGTTGCTTATGTTCTGTTAATTTGTCCTTCATTTTTAGTCTTATTCCTGTTACTGGTTGTTTTAGTTATAGTTTTTATTGTTACAGTGAAACCACCATGCCCAAAACCGACGTGGGGGGGGAATGCTTATACTTCTGTATCACTATTAGTATCAATAGAAGTCAGGACAGGAACTCAAACAGGGCAGGAACTCATGGACCACAGAGGAGTGCTGCTTACTGGCTTGTTCTTTATGACTTGCTCAATCTTTTTTTTTTTTTAGGGATGGTTTATTAACTTTTTAAATTTAATTTTTTTTTTATTAATTACAGGTTATTCACTTTGTATCCCACCTATAGCTCCCTCTTTTCTCCCCTCCCAAACCTACCTTCCCTCCCTCTTCCCCACCTATACCCCTCAACCAGTCCACTGGTAGGGGAGGTCTTCTCCTTTCTTCTGATTCTGGTCTGTTGGGTCTGATCAGAACCTACTTTCTTTCAGAACCCAGGACCACCAGCCCAGGAGTGGCCCCACCTGCAGTGGCCTGGCCCTTCCTCATCACTCAGTAGTTAAGAGCACGCCCTGTAGGCTTGAGTACAGCCCGATCTTACGGAGGCGTGTTAGCGGTTGGGACTCCCTCTCGTGTGACCTTACATGGTGCTAAGTTGAGAGAAACTAGCTAGCACACTGCTTCACCTCTTTTATGCCAGCTTTCTAACTGGTTTCTTTTAACTTCTATCTCCACAGCAGTAAAAGTCATCGTTTTGTTTTATCTTTTTTATATCAGTACCTCAGTTAAAACTTTTTTCTTACAAGTTTGTTGAGTTTTCTTCCTAGCACTCCCGTCAGTCAGTCAGTTCAGAGTTGCTTGTAAATCTAGCTCTGTCTTTCTTGGATATGGTATATACCATATGGCACACATGGTATTGCACCACACATAAGGTTTAAAACAGAAAAATTGTTACAGTATTTCTTCTAAGTCTTCTGAAATTATAATTTAATTACATATCTCCCTTCCTTTTCCTCTCTGTAAACCCTTCTGTATATCCATTCTTTCTTCCCCTCTAACCCTTCATGTGTTCATCCCTGTTCTTTTTCAAGTTCATGACCTTTTTTCCCACCAACTGTTATTTCGTGCATATGTGTGTTTGTCTATACATACGTATATATATCTTATTATAAGTAAGTTATACATATATATATGTATATAACTTATTTAGGACATAATAATGTTATTTACATATTTGTTTTCAGAGCTGACCGTTTAGCACTAGACAAGCATATACACAGTTCACAATAAAATATTTTTTAAACATTTAATTTTTCTGTGTGGGCTGTAATATAGTACTGGTCACCCATGCCACTTAGCCAGCCTCACCGCTGACAGTGAGGTCCATTACCCGAGTGCTTCTCCGCTTGTGTGGTCGTTAATGCCATCCCTCTTGCCTTTACCACTCTTTCTTCAGGACTCTTCTCCATTTTCTTCCTATTGTCTGATTAAATAGAGATCTTAGATTCAGCCAAATATTTCTCAGTTTCCATGGTTCTCTTCTACCTCTGATACTAAAGTTTTACCTGCTATAATCTTTAGAGACAGATAATGTCATAAGTATTCCTGTTTTCTAAGACTGAATCAAAGTGTTTTTTCTTTTTTCAAACAGAAGAGAACATATGCTAGTTCATTTGATGCTGATTTTTAATGTCTCGTTTTGGGGACAAGATGTTGCTGTGTATGAGGCTATTTTCCTTAAAATTGTCTCCCAGCCAGCAAGGTGGTACATGCCTGTAATCCCAGCACTTGGGGGGCATAGTCAGGTGGATCTCTGAGTTCAAGGCCAGCCTCGTCTACAAAACCAGGTCCAGGTCAGCCATGGCTGAGAAACCCTGTCTGGGGAGTTTGGGGGTAATCCTGTTCCAGCTATATAAATGTTGGGAATATAGACACATCACCACTATTCCCTGTATTTAAATTTTTTCTTTTAAGAGATGGAACACCAGTGGTCTTGGAAAGGGGCAGGGAAGAGATGAGGGAGGGAGGGAGGGTGGGATTGGGAGGGAATAAGGGAGCAGGATACAGCTGGGATACAGAGTTAATAAAATGTAACTAATAATAAAAATAAAATTAAAAAATAAATGAATATTCATTAGCAGTAAAATTTAAAAAAGAGAGAGAGATGGAACATATTTCAAGTGTCAAAAACCAGAAACTGCTATTTAAGCTACCCCCTTCCTCACAGATAAGCTTTCTTTGTGTAGCTCTGGCTGTCCTTTAAAGTCACTCTGTAGGCCAGGCTGACCTCAAACTCGAAGTACTTCTTCCTCTGCCTCCCAAGTGCTGGTATTAAAGACATGTACCAGCACACCCTGTTCTAACCTGAGCTGCCTTCAATAGCATTTCTTCATGAGACCCTCAGAGACCACCAAGAGAAGATGCAGAAGCAAGAGAGCTTTATTCCGAGAACCATCAAACTCAGGACCCAAGTCTCACTGACCACCAGTAGAGAAGTGCAACCCTGAGCCCTGGCTGAAAAGAGTTTTTAAAGGGAAAAACCGCATGCAGGGTGTTTCATGCCTTGGTGTTACAGGATTGGGTAAAAGTCACGGGGCGAGGTGATCCTCTAGTTGAGGCACCTAATCCCAGTTGCCATTCTTCTAAACTGCATCTAGAACGTTGGGGAGAATTTTCCCAACTGAATCTCATTGATTGTTCCCAGGGAGATTGCCTCTGTTTTCTACCAGGTATTTATTCTGTGATATTTTCTGGAGGCTGTTGCTAGGAGAATTAACTTTGTTTTCTGTCAAGTGCACATTCTGTGGTATTTCCTGGTATCTGAGTTCAGCTCCCGGTCAAGATGGCTTCTCATTTCAAAATGGAGTCAGCCAGGCTAACTTAAACCCTTGATACACAAAACGTATTATGCTTGCAAAAGTTTGTTTTATGCTTTATATTTAAAATTTGAGTTCTTTGAGTTCCAGTATTAAATTCATAAAGGTGAACTAATGATCTCACCACTAAGACCATTTAATTAGAAAGAACATTCAGCTCAGGCAAATGAAGTAAAGGGTATAGTGCAGTGCGCAGTTCAGTGCCAGCCTGTGGGAGTCTGAAACAGATGCCCCGTTATTTTGTATTTGGAGATTGTGGACATCATAGTGAAATCTGGTGGATCAGGGCAAGAAAACGATGTATTTACCACTTGTTTTGAATTTTGTTTTTATCTTATTTTGTGTGGAGGTCAGAGATTGAGTTTGTTGTTGGTTTTTGTAGTGGATTTGTGGTTTTAGATTGTTTGGTTTTTGAGCCAGGATCTCTTGTAAACCGAGGAGGCCCTGATTCTATATAGCCAAGGCTAGCCTTGGATTTCTGATCCTACTGCCTCCACCTTCCAAGTGCTGGGATCATGGCATATTCCACTCCATATGAGTCTTTTGTTGTTGTTCATCAGAATTTTGTTCTGGCCATTTCTTACTTGATATTTCATTCTCCTCTTTGGTCTTTCAGGAGAGTGAGTGCAAAGCATATAACCCTAGACCTTTTTGCAAAACTTACACAATGGATAAGCAGCCTCTTAATACTGGGGAGCAGAAAGATATGACAGAGTTCTTTACAGACCTCATTACTAAAGTTGAAGAGATGTCTCCAGAACTGGTTAGTACCAGAACACTGAAAAATTTGCTTGAAATTTATGCAAATTTGAATTTTAATCTCTGACTTTAATTTGTTTTATACTAAAGAAAAATACCGTCAAAAGCCTGTTTGGAGGTGTAATCACAAACAATGTTGTGTCCTTGGTAAGTATAACTGTTTGTTGTTATTTTATAAGCTTTGGGGGTACTTAAAATAAATTACTAATTTTCACTTGTTGATTGATCCAGGATTGTGAACATGTTAGTCAGACTGCTGAAGAGTTTTATACTGTGAGGTGCCAGGTGGCAGATATGAAGAATATTTACGTGAGTGAATGCTGTGCATAACTTGATCGTTTGTGCTTTATACACACACAGTGTATAAACAAGTTTATAGTTGTGAGAAGCAGCAGCTGTTTTTATGTATTTTCTTTCCTGTTTTGCTATTTAAATAAGTATTAAAGATAGCCCACGTAACTGATTATTTCCTAGTCAAAATGTAGATGTCTTTTAAAAGTTAGAGTTCATGTCATGAAAAAAGTCAGTTTAATTTGAATTTGCTTTTTGTTTAAAAGAATGAAATTGGTTTTTCTTTGTACATTCTGACCAAATTGCATGCAGTAAATGATGTCAGCTTCCCACTGTGGGTTTATACACAGGAATCTCTTGATGAAGTCACTATTAAAGACACCTTAGAAGGAGACAACATGTACACTTGTTCTCACTGTGGGAAGAAAGTCCGAGCTGAAAAAAGGTACGCTTTTTGAAATGTCATCTTATCAAATTGATAAAGTTAAAAGACAAACTAAGGCTGGGATAAGCCAGTTTCAACCTTTCATGACAAGTGTGTGCAAATATAAAGTTATATAGATAAAAAGTACAATATTAGGATTCAGGTAATAGTCAATATCGTGCAGGAACTTTATTTAACATGAACAGTAGGGTAGAAAGTGGGAATCTCTAACTTGCCAGAAGTCTGTATTTTCTCCGGATAAACATAGGAAGGATAGGGAGCAGGATACAGCTGGGATACACAGTTAACAAAATGTAACTAATAATATAAATAAATAAATAAATAAATAAATAGATGGATAGATAGATAGATGGGTGGATGGATGGATGGATGGATGAATGAATGAATAAATAATAAAGACGGTACAGCCCCCCCAAACAAAATTTTTTTTAAACAAACCAAAACCAAAAAAAAAAAAACATATGAAGGATAAAGAGAGTGATCATTTTTGTCAGTCTACACTGAGTCAGATAACTACTTTTAGTGACTGATTTCTAGGTAATGATACAACATTTTCTATTTTAGAAGTATTTTCAGAATTTTACATGATTAACTTTAGTTAATATAACATCTTGTTGTAAAGTACTATTGTTATTATTAATATCGACATTATTTAGTATTTAACAATTGAAAATATGGGTTCACACAAAGATCAGGGTTACTCCCCTGGTTTAGGTCTCTTAAGATGAGCAGATAATGCAGAAGAGCATAGTCTGCTGAACCCAAACTCTCTGCCTGAACATGTTTTGTAAGCACTTGCTGTTGACTGCGTCTTGGAAATAGATCTGAATAGAGGCTACATTTGGGAGTTAGTTAAATTTTCATTCTACAAGTACTATGTTTTTGTAGGACTTTCAAAGTGACTCTTCTTTTCCTTGCACTACATGTGTTGACACTACTTTGGATTACTAGTATTTTGAAGCATTTAACACAAATACTTTTCCTTGAGTTATAAAATTTCTTTTTATAAAATTTTTATAAAATTTCTTGGAAAATAATAGTTTAACTTTCCTCAAATTTAAAAAAATAAAATAAAAAGCCTAACCGGGACTTAACAGGCTGCCCAGTGAAGAGTTCACAATGGTCTTCTGGAGATTTTTGTTTACTTTAACTCCAGCTCCAAAGGAGCTTCTGAGGACACCTACACTCATGTACATGTAACGCCCCTGACCCTTACACACACACTCACAAGCAGACAATTAAAAATAGCAAAAATAGGGGCGGGAGAGGTGGCTCAGTAAGTAGACAAGAGTACTTCCTGAATTCAGTCCCTACCACCCATGACCTGTGGCTTTATACCTGCCCGTATGTAGCTCCAACTTCAGGTTATTTAAAGCCCTTCTGCCCCTCTGGATACCCTCACAGATGTTTTGCATATGGACAGTCACACTGAAATATACAGAAATAAAAACGAGCTTTTAAAAAATACCATCCAAGGCCAGCCTGGTCACGCTGTGAAAGTAGAGCACCAGCTTCAGCAAAGTTTCCTCTGACCACCACACACATGCCTACACACATAAACAAGATTATCTGCATATATGCACACACACTAATAAAAATCAACTAATAAGCTACTCTAACTATTAAATAAAATGCAGGGCAATAGATGCCTCCTAACATTAAACCCTGGCATGACTGGGTAAGCACACCTCATCCCAAAACACACTAGAACATTTTGTGACTTAGAATATTGCTACTTTAAGTTGATTATTAAGGTAGATGTAGCACAAATATAAATAGAACTAAGGTATTTTTGAAATAAGATATTTAACAAATTTATTTCCCTCCCTCTACTTCTCAGGGCTTGTTTTAAGAAATTACCTCGCATTCTGAGTTTCAATACTATGAGATATACATTTAATATGGTCACAATGATGAAAGAAAAAGTGAACACACACTTTTCCTTCCCTTTACGTTTGGATATGACACCCTATACAGAAGATTTCTTAATGGGGAAGAGTGACAGGAAAGAAGGTAAGGTCATTTTTCTCAGCTCTGTTTATCAGGTCTGTTAACAAGGAAATTTTATGAAGGAAGAAAAGTTAATGTCAGCTGCATGGTTCTCTAAATATAGTCTCAGAAACTTTTTTATTAAAAAGGTTTTTTTTTTTAAATATGTATGAATGTTCTGTCTGTCTGTGCACCACATACATGCAGTGTCAGAGGCCAGTATAGGGCATTAGATTTCATGCAACTGATGTTACAGGTAGTTGGGATCCACAATTTGGGTGTTGAGAATCCAACGAGGTCTTCTGGAAAATCAGGCAGTCTTTTTGAGACAGGGTTTCTCTGTATAGCCTTGGCTGTCCTGGCCTTGTTTTGTAGAAACAAGAGATCTGCCTGATTCTGCCTTTCCAAGTGCTGGAATTACAGGTATGTGTGACCACAACTTGGACAGGCAGTGTTCTTATGCTGATCCATGTCTCCATTCCAGAAAGGGAAATTTGTTAGAGACAGTGTAGTATATTTAATCACTTAGCTAATAAATACTCCTCTAGGACCATGTTCTAGGTTGTTTTTTTTTTTTTTTTTTTCCCCAGTGCCTGTTTATGCCTTTGGAAAACTTGAGGTCTAGGTGAAAAGTCTTACGCTGTATTGCCAGATACAGTGAATGTGTCATAGGTGATGAGGAATTAAAGTTTTCATGAGATGTTTGCAGAGATGTAAAGTGGAGTAGGAAATTAAGAAGGAATAAGTTCTTGAGTACAAGGGTAGCATAATGATTAATGAGACAAACTAAAGACAGAATTTTTTTTATCCTTGGACCATACTAACAATTTTGTTCTTGTTTATTGTTTATTGTGTGACTATTAGATTGTTTTGTTTCTTTTTTTGTTTTGTTTTGTTTTGTTTTGTTTTTCAAGACAGGGTTTCTTTGTATAGCTCTGGCTGTCCTGGAACACACTCTGTAGTCCAGGCTGTCTTCAAACTCATAGATCTACCTGCCTTTGCCTTCTGAGTCCTGGGGTAAAAGATGTGTACCACCATTCCCACCAGGTCATTAGAATTGTAATCTGAGAAGTTCTAAAATAGAAGGCTGTTGGGAAAAGATAATTTTCAAATGGATTAAAGAACGATGAAAAGTGTAGGGGGTAAAATTCTTGTAAACATCAGTGAAGACAGTGGTTTAGGTGAGAAGGTCCCAACAGAGCCAGATTTTTTTTCAAGATTTATTTATTAATTATGTATATAGTGTTTTGTGTGAATGTACGGAAGAGGGCACCAGATCTCATCATAGATGGTCATGAGCCACCATGTGGTTGCTGGGAATTGAACTCCAGACCTCTGGCAGAGCAGCCAGTGCTCTTAACCTCTGAGCCATCTCTCCAGCCCCGACAGAGCCAGAATTAATGGAATTTTTTGTTGTTGTTGTTTTTGTTCAGGGAATGGAACACAGGCAGTTGTGCATGTTAGCATTTTACCAATACATCCTCAGACCCTAGAGTTCACAATCGAATGAATAAATGAGTTATTGAATTAGCCCTCTGTAGTATAGACAATTCTTAAAGCAACAGTAATAAAGTAGTGGCAAAACCCCAAATCTTTTGCTTCCTCACACATTTCACTTAGTCTGCTCATAGAGAAGGGATAAGAAGCCATGAGACACTGGTTTCTAACTTGAGCAGTAGTGAAGAGGAATCTAATCAATTATTGTAAAGTCTCCACATATGAACACTCCCAGTAAAAGTAGGTCCACAATAATTGGTAGAAGAGGTTTTTTTTTACTGTTTCTCAGAGCAATTTGATTTAAAAGTTGAATTAGGAAGCCAGATTTTAGTGAGTTAAGTAACAATAACATTTATTTCACAAGTGGAAAACCACCATATTATTTCAAGATTACTGATATGTGTCTCAAGTACCACAGGGATTTTGTTGCTTTTTGTGGGTTTTATTCTATTTTTGGAGACAGGGTCTCACTGTATAGCCCTGCATAAGCTTGCTATGTAAACCAGGTTAGCCTAAAACTCCCTAGGATCAATCTACTTCTGCCTCCCACATGTTGGGACCAGAGGTGTGGGCCGCCTTGTCCTTGTCCTCCCCACTGCAGGGCTTTTTAAGGGCGTGGGAGAGGGTAGGAAAGGGCTAGCACCTGCCTCTTACAAGTTCCTTGTACCATAATGAGGGCAAGGTCAATATGTGTTTAATTTTCATGATTTTAGAAGCCAGTGTTCTATCCGAACTTTAGGAAAGAGACGCAGTTTAATCTTTAACTCCTAGCATTTTAATGGCTACACAGTAAAACATTTAGCCTCACAGAATAGGAAATAAAAAATACAAAATGAGTTGTAGTCTATTTCTTAAAGTGAACTTACTAATTTTTCAAAGATAGAGAAGAATGCAATCAAGGGTATGAAGGAATATAAAATTAGGGGAGACAGCCTTTATTAGGATTTGTTTATGAAATTGAAGTACATGTTCTCATGATGATATATTTGAAAATACGAATAAAGAAGTGGTCATTGTTTATATATGTCCTGCTTTCAGAGTTTTTTATTAGACCATTTGGAATATCATAGTGAGACCTCATCTTAGCTACGCATCATTGTGTTTTCATGTGATATTTTGTTACATGCATGGAGATAGCATGGATTTATAAAGGAGTTTGTTAGGTGATGTGTTCATGCCTACATAAGCATATTCAGGCTTCTTAGCTACTGCTTTAACACTGTGGCCATTTTCTCTTTACCTTATTATAGTTCACTTCTCAGGCGGTACACTGAAGCAAACCTGCTCTGCCTTGGTCTGCTGCTCTCCTTGCTCTCTTTGTGTGTGTGTGTGTTGCTAGGAGTATAGATGGGAGCATAATGGAGTATAGCGCATACACCATTTTTAGACTGGTCAGATCACTTATAATTGCTTTGCTTGGTGTCCTCTGTTACCTTTTGGTTTTAAAATTGTTCAGATTAGAACGACGCTTTTATTTCTAAGGACCCAAAGTTCCTACTGTGTTGACCATACAGTGCTTAGCATAAGACTCATAGACTAAGGCCTTTTTAGGTACTTTTTTGCTGATGGTAGAAATAAAATTTGGGGACAGGGGGAGGCAGGCAATGCTATGTTAAGGGCTAGTTAGGTTAAACAGTTTACTTTGATACTGTATAGAATTACACAATAATACATGGTTAATTTTTTTTAGTTAATTGTATGTTTCTTGTATCAGTAGGCTATTGCCTAGCAAATGGTTTCAATATACCTATTTTATATATATAAAGTTTTTACGTCTTTTTCTGTATATAAATACCTTATAAAAAGTAGTCTTTTTTTTGTGTGTGTGTGTGTGTTTTGAGTTAGGGTTTCTCTATGTAGCCCTGGCTGTCCTGGACCCTAAATCAGGCTGGCCTTGAACTCACAGAGAGCTGCCTGCCTGTGCGTCCCTGAGCGCTGGGATTACAGGCTACACTACCACACTCAGCTATGAAAAATAATCTTAAAATGACATTATTACATGTTTTCAAAATTCATCTCATGTCAATTATTTTAGGTTTTAAAGAAGTTGGCGATCATTCGAAAGACACAGAGAGCTATGAGTATGACTTGATCGGAGTGACTGTTCACACAGGAACAGCAGATGGTGGGCACTACTATAGCTTCATTAGAGATATAGTCAATCCACATGCTTATAAAAACAATAAATGGTAAGTTTAAGTGTTTTTCTAAAAACATTCTCCCACTGTTGAAGTATATATGTATGGTAGTTCTTCTGATGATTTTTAGTTTTGGGGAATTTCCCTATGCAGTTAGGAAAAGAAAACAGTAATTACGTTTTTAACATTGTGTATGTATCTTGTCTGTACGAGTAGTACAGATGGATAGGTGGTGGACGCATAGAAGTCCTACCACTGTGTTGGTTCTGGGGCTCCAGTTTAGGTGAGCATACTTGGCAGCAGGTACCAGTATCTGCTAAGCTATCTTGGTGGTCCAGAAAAAGATACATTTTCATTGAAGGCAACTTTCAAAAGAGTAGAAATTAGTTTTCAAATTTATGAAAAAATTTCAATTTACTCTGAAATTTTGAGAATCTGATAAATGCTTGCCTTTTTTAAATGAGTTTTTTATTAACAATCTTAGGAACTTCATTTACAAACTTATACCCACCAAATCTTTTTTTATTCGATTGGTTGGTTGGTTGGGGTTTTGTTTGTTTGTTTGCTTGCTTGTTTCTTTTAACTTTTCTTTTATTTTTATTAATTACAGTTTATTCACTTTGTATCCCAGCTGTAGCCCCTCCCTCACCCCCTCCCGGTCCCACCCACTCTCCCTCTTCTCCTATGCTCCTCCCAGAGTCCAATGATAAGGGAGGTCTTCCTCTCCTTACCTGATAGACCCTAGTCTATCAGTTCTCATCAAGACTGGCTGCATTGTCTTTCTCTGTGCCCTGGTGAGGCTGTTCCCCCCTCAGGAGGAAGTGATCAAAAAGCCAGCTCATGAGTTCATGTCAGAGACCATCCCTGTTGCTATTACTGAGGAACCCTCTTGGATACTGAGCTGCCATGGGCTACATCTATTCAGAGGTTCTAGGTTATCTCCATGAATGGTCCTTGTTTAGAGTATCAGTCTCACAAAAGACCCCTGTGCCCAGAATTTTTGGTTCTGTTGTTATCTTTGTGAGCTCCTGTCCCTTCCAGGTCTTTCTATCTCCCCTTTCTTTCAAAAGATTCCCTGAACTCTGCCCAAAGTTTAGCTGTGAGTCTCAGCATATGTTTTGATACACTGCTGGGTAGAGTCTTTCAGAGGCCCTCTGTGATAGGCTCCTGTCCTGTTCCCTTTTTTCTTCCTCTTCCGATATTCGCCCCGTTTGCCTTTCTGAATGAAGATTCAGCATCTTACCCATGGTACTCCTTCTTGATTAGCTTCCTTAGATGTACAGATTTTAGTATGATTATCCCATATCATATGTCTAATATCCACTTATGGTGAGTATATACCCTGTGTGTCTTTTTACTTCTGGGATACCTCACTCTGGATTATCTTTAAAGAACTTAAGTTAAACAGCAACAAATCAAGTAACCCAATTAAAAAATGGGTTACAGAGCTAAACAGAGAATTCTCAATAGAGGAACATCAAATGGCAGAGAAACACTTAAAGAAATGCTCAACATCCTTAGTCATCAGGAAAATGCAAATCAAAACGACCCTGAGATTTTTACCTTATACCCATCAGAATGGCTAAGATCAAAAACTCAAGTGACAACACATGCTGGAGAGGATGTGGAGAAAGAGGAACCCTCCTCCACTGCTGGTGGGAATGCAAACTTGTACATGAATCAATCTGGCGCTTTCTCAGACAACTAGGAATAGTGTTTCCTCAAGATCCAGCCATACCACTCCTAGGCATATATCCAAAAGAGGCTTAAGTGTAGAACATGGACATTTGCTCAACCACGTTCATAGCAGCTTTATTCGTAATAGCCAGAAACTGGAAACAAGCCAGATGTCCCTCAGTTGAAGAATGGATACAGAAATTGTGGTACATTTACACAGTGGAATACTACTCAGCAATGAAAAACAAGGAAATCATGAAATTTGCAGGCAAATGTTTGCTTGTGTTTTAAAGGCAGGATTTATGTGTGTAACAGCTCTTGCTGTCCTGGAACTCGAATTGTAGACCACAGAAATCTGCCTGCCTCCTTAGTGCTGGGTTCAAGGTGTGTGCCACCACCACCGCCTAGCAGTACCCACCAACTCTTATCTTACCCCTTTGTTCATGCTTTCTGGAGCGCTTTACTGAATACCTTGTATTCAGTGCTTACAAAGTTCTCTGCATCCTGTTTAGAAGTTACATACTCTGTTCTGTGCCTCTTACCTTAGTCCTTCCATACATTTTGTTTTTCATCAAGTCAGTTTCAGTTACAAATAGCGACTCATTTTTTAATCTTGTGACGTCTTTAGGAAGTGTCCTATGTACAAGTGCTGTATGTGTGCTTAGGCCCTTTCTAATAGTTGGGAATGCTACTTTGAACAAAACACACACCTGCCAGCATTGGTCTGTATGCAGCTAGCAGAGCAGTTACATTCGGCCTTTATTTCTGATTCTTTCAGACATCATGGCCAGAGATGCTCTTTTCTAAAAGTCATTTATTTTATATTATAATTACATTATTCCACTCTTCTCTTTACCTCTGTCCAACCTCTTCCAAATATTTTTTCCACTTGGATGTGTTTCCATAAGTGTATTGCATTGTTTTGTATTAATATATTTCATATATTAAAATGATGTCTATATCTTATTACATCTCTTAATCGTTCCTATCCAATTACTTTAAATATTAGATTTTTAAGTACACTTTAGTTTTGTTCATTCCCAACGGTTACTGAACTCGTCAGATTGTGTGTTTGTGTGTGTGCGTGCACGCATTTGCTAGAGATGGACCCCGGTGTCTCACGTATGTGAGGCAGATGTACTGTCATTGGGCTACAATCCCCAGTTCATGTATCAGATTTTTAAGGTTGTTTTGACTATTATATAATTACACTCCTAATTTCTAGATGAGAGTTATAAAAACAAGAATTTACTAGAATTTGCTTCATTAGATTATTTGACTGAGTCTTTTTAAGTAATTGACCATATACAGAGATGTGCAGTACACATATTTAATCAGTACCATGTACTCTGTTGTAGGTATCTGTTTAATGATGCTGAGGTGAAACCTTTCGACTCTGCTCAGCTTGCCTCTGAATGCTTTGGTGGTGAAATGACGGTGAGTTTGCTTTAGTAATTGTAAATAATTTGTAGCTTTCTAGTTATCATAAATTTCAGTAGCATACTCACTTCACTGATATACTATTCAATCTCAGATCTATTTGTTATATGTTTGTTTGCATGCACCAGGCACTAAAAAAAATTTTAAAACTGTCGTTTCTGCCTTCAACCATAGTTTGATAAAGCAAGGTGAGAAGATTAAATCATAAGATAGAAATGGAATAATAGTGGTTTAGTAATTATGATTAAACATACCAGTTAATTTAAAAAGGCCAAGGGATTAGAGCAAAAAGAATTTACCCTTTACTGGCATAATCTGGAAAACCTTAACAAAAGGAAATGGATTTCCAGTAATTTGAAATAATTGTTTCTTTACTGCTCAGCAACCTGGGCCATACAAGCTATATAATAAAAGGAACAGTGTTAAGTCTCTGACAGGTATTACTGGAGTGTAGCCCAGTGGCAGTGCAATTGCCTAAGGTGTGGAAGGACTTGAGGTTTGATCTGAGTTCTACAAAATGAAGACTCGACTGGTTAAACAATTCTAGTTCATTCTTGGTGCTGGTTGTGCGCACAGTTAATTCCAGTGAGAGGCAGAGGGATATCTGTGAGTTTAAGGCCTGTCTACATAGAGATCCAGGTCAGCCAGGACTATATAGTGAGATACTATGTACAAAAAGGAAAAAGAACAAATACAGAACTATTGAGTTTCATAAATGAAATAGAAGTAGTCCCATTTCGTAAATAAGCTGTAAGATTTTTTAAAATTTAAAAACCATGGTTACTATAAAATAGCTTTAACAAAAGGCTTTTTGATTATTTCTTGTCTATGATCTGATTGCAGTAGTAGGCTTACAATTTGGAAATGTGTAATAAAGAAAATAATGTTTGAATACTTGTCTAAATCAAATGAATCTCTAGGTGTTATTCTTAGAACTTTTTAAGAACTTTTGCCTCTGACCCTTACCATCATCGTTAATTTAGCCATATTGCAGCAAGGCTGATTGCCGTTAAAACTTCATTTCTTGTGTCACACCTACCTTCAGTTATCCAGAATTACAATAGACTCTTTTTCCTGTGCATTTAGAGGTAGCCTTTAATGTACTCCGAGGCTCCCCTGTGCTCTCTGCATATATTTCATGTATAGTTGGCTTTATTTAAAAGGGATAGCCTCTCCTTGTCTCATAGTCTGTCTTGTACTACTCAAGTCTCATCTTTTCATAGTTTGTTTCCGGGACATTCCAGTCTCTTCCTTCCCTTCTTTTCCGATATCATTGATTGACTAATGTCTTTTTCTGTCAGCCAAGAGTTACATTCTTCATACATATGCTTCATGTATATGCTGACTTGTCCATTTCATCTGCAAAAAGCTCTAGCTCCAAGACTCAAATTTTTCATTTTCAAAGATAAGGTACTGGGTAAGTAATTTGAGGGAAAAAAAAATGTTTTAGCCTTGAGGATCATTGAATTTCATTTTGAGAAATTACACAGCTATACAATAGGCAAGCTATAAATCTTGGTAGCTGTAAGGAAGGTAAAGATGGCAAAGTCATGACTTTTGAGTTAGGATCAGTGGTAGAGTTCTACAAACAGTTATAGAAACAGGGATTGAAGAATGTTAAGAGAAAGCAGTGTCAGGGCAAGCATTTTTAACATTTTGACAAATATTCAAAGAAGAGATACAAAAGAGAAAATGTGTTTTTTTTTAAAGTCAAAAATTATATTTATGAATTATTTCAGCTATCTTATCTGTAATGTTGCTGAAAATATACATATTATATTTCCATTTAACCATATTCACAAAAAATTAGGCCCATACCAACTGTCTTCTTGCTGTATTCTCTTTTTTTTGCTTTGTTTTTTATTGTTACAACAACATTTTTCATCATAATTTTATAGTATTCAGTATCTTAAAAGATTTGCACAATAATGTTAGGATATATTAGCCAAATTTGTGAAGTGTATAGGACTTTTTTGGATAGCTGGTCTACCTCAAACCATGACTTTACGTGTGCTGGTCAGCACCTTTAATACTGCAATATATCTGAGACTCCCGTGTGAATGGTTTTGTTG
Organism: Meriones unguiculatus; assembly: GCF_030254825.1. Taxonomy (NCBI): domain Eukaryota; kingdom Metazoa; phylum Chordata; class Mammalia; order Rodentia; family Muridae; genus Meriones; species Meriones unguiculatus. The sequence goes on along the minus strand of NC_083360.1, from coordinate 97,170,394 downwards.
TGTGTGTGTGTTACTATGTAGCAAGAGGACTTGGGCACAATAGGCAAAGTGCTGTGCCACTGCACTACTTTTCCAGTCCTTTTCCCAGGTTTACGTGAATGCGCTGGTATTTTAGAGTTATCCACAAGGTTACCTTGAACTTTTACATAGGCATTTATGAAATAATGTACGTATAAATCTTGCTGAGTAATTTTTTTTTCTGCAGACAAAAACCTATGATTCGGTTACAGATAAATTTATGGATTTCTCCTTTGAAAAGGTGATCACTTTTTTCATATGTACGAATTTTAAGTGTTTTGTATTATTTAATTTTAAATTATACTTTGTCAAAAATTAAAATGTTTTTCCCCTTGCTTCATAAAGACTCATAGTGCATATATGCTGTTTTATAAACGCATGGAACCAGAAGAAGAAAATGGCAGAGAATACAAATTTGATGTTTCATCAGAGTTGCTAGAGGTAAAAATTAATTTGATTTTAGCAATAGTTTAAATTATGTTAAGTGTTTGTGCAAGAAATACTTCAATAAAAAAACAAGCAATGAAGCATTAATATCTGTAATCCCTGTTACATCTTAGCATTGTTACGAAAAGGTCATGTCAGCACTGACGTAAGGTTTGTGAATTAAAATATGAGGTGCTGGCGGAAATGGCTCGGCAGGGAGGTGAGCTGACTGCTCTTAAAGAGGGCCTAAGTTCAGTCCCAAGCACCCTCGCCTGAGAGCTACAACCTCTTCAGCTCCATTGGACCTGACATCTTCTTCAGAACTCTTGAAGTTCCTGTACTTGTATGTATGTTTAACCTTTGTATACACGTAGACACTTGTGCTGCTTAAATTCTCTAAGCAACACAGTGCTTTAGAAAACAGTGTATTAGAAAGTAAAAGGAGATATTTTGCTTGTTACATTTACTAAGTTGAAGAAAGTCTGAACATGAGGTTAAACAATTATCAGGGAAGATTTGAAAATACAGCATAGTAGTTTAACATTTAAACATACACCAATTGACTTTAAACACAGTATATAAATGCAGTACAAAAAGGACCATCAGCTAAACAAGGTGATTGAATTTTGAAGCAGAACTATAAGCACTGACTGTCTGTGACACATGCTGTGCTTAGGTAGGTTCCAAAACATTGAACTTTAAGGGCGTGGCTTTCACTAGGTAACCAGAAATAAAAATGGAAGTCAGATTAGAGATAACAAATTTGGAATGGAACTGGGTGCAGTGGCACACGCCTTTAATCCCAGCACTGGGCGAGACAAGAGGTAGGTAGATCTTTGTTAGTTTGAGGCCACCCTGGTCTACAATGTGAGTCCAGAACATCCAGGGCTACATAGACAAACCCTGTCTCAGAAAAACAAAAATAAAAGAAATTGGGAATGAGGCTTTGTTGCTGTGAAGGCTTTTAGTAAAATAAGCAGAATGCTGTTGTGACTTCTTGGTATTGCGGACATCCAAGGTCTAGAAATGCTCAAAAACTGGAGCTGGACTAAGACTGTAAGTTAGTTCCTAGTTACCCTGAACTATGGCCCTAAATATGGCAGGCTACGAAGGCAGGTAGAGATAATTGAATGCTCTTAGTGGAAAATTAAAGAGACAATAGCAGTTAAGAATGAACCTACCTACTAAACATGGTAATAAATGCCTGTTATACCACACTAAAGGAGGACATGCAGAGGATCGCTGTGATTTTAGGGCCAGATACAGTGTTTCAAAATATAAAAAAGTAAATTAAATGAACATACCATCTTATATTTCAAAATGCATACAGAAGTGCAGGGCTAATAAGGACGGCCAGCACTGTCAATATTTCAAACAGTCTTTTTAAATATAATTTAATGATACACAAGAGCCCCAATACCAAAAGATAATGTTACTGTGGAGCTCTCTGGCAAAGGCTAGATTTTCCTAAGGAATGAGAGGACACAAAAATAGCAGCATTGTTCTTCTTGGCCTAATCAGAAATAGTTGTTTTTAATGTCTAATTAAGATCTGCCAGAGAACAGAATTTTCATTTTTAAATTTAAACAACCTTTCTCCTAAAACCTGTCTTTCTTAAAATGTGGTATGACTTACAAATTTTTTTCCTTTGGCTTTTCAAGACCGGATTTCTCTGTGTAGCCTTGGTTGTACTTGCTGTGCAGACCTGAGTGGCCTCAAACTCACAGAGATCTACCTGCCTCTGCCTCCCTGAGTGCTGGGATTACAGGCGTGTGCCACTGTGCTCAGCTACATATTTTTACTTTTTGTATTGCTCTTTAAGCATGGTTTCAGAGCTTATAGTTCAAAATCTTTATAGATAATGTTAAAAACCCATATTTACAGAGAGAGTCAGATAAATAACAATTTTTAAGAGGTTGTGGCTCTGGAACAGTGGTACAACAGTTAAGAGCACTTGATGCTCATACAGAGGACCTAGGTTTGACTCCCTGCACACTCATGGTGGCTCATAGCCTCCTGTAACTCTAGTTCTAAGAATTCCAACTCCCTCTTCTGGCCTCTGTGAGTAGGATGTATACAAGTGTATACCTTCATGCATTCAGGTACACACACATCAAAATTATAAAAAATGTACAGTTAATAACCACCTTGATTTCCTTTTTAAATTTTATTTATTTTCGGTGTATGAGTGCATGTACACCTGCACACCAAAAGAGGCCATTAGAGGGTATAGATGGTTGTGAGCCACCGTGAGGCTGCTGGGAATTGAATTCCGGACCCCTGGAAGAGTAGACAGTGCTCATAGCCACTGGGCCATCTCCCCAGACTCCACCTTTCTGTGAAGATGAAGAGCCTTTTGTTTTGTTTTTAATTTCCTGTGTGTGCTTTGCCTGCATTTGTGTATATACATCATGTGTGAGCCTGGTGACTACAAGGGTCAGAAGAGGGCACTGGCTTCTCAGAACTGGAGCTGTGGTTAGCTGAGCCCTGAAACAACTGCTCTTAATAAGCCTGAGCCACCTCTCAGATCCTAGTAACTACATCTATGTTTCTTACGCCTGGAAAATAAGTCAAAATGAATTTAAATGAATATTTTATGGCTTGTTACTTTTCCAGATTTTTAGGCTATATTTTCTTTTTATTAATTAAAAATATTGTTGAACTATTTTAAATAAATTATTTGCTGATAAATGCTAACTTTTTTTTTCCTCCAGTGGATTTGGCATGATAACATGCAGTTTTTACAAGACAAAAATATTTTTGAGCACACTTATTTTGGGTAAGTTTAGTCTTTCTCTCCCCCCCCCCCCCCCCGGAAAGTCTTCTGTAAGAACCTAAGAAATGACTCTTCTTACATTCCAGATTCATGTGGCAGCTGTGCAGTTGTATTCCAAGCACACTACCAGACCCCAAGGCAGTGTCCCTCATGACAGCAAAGGTGACGATAAGCTCAGATAGTTCTGCCAAATGCATTGCTTTGTAATGTTTGAGTCGATTGTTATTAATTGTTTTTGTTTCTGTTTTTGAACAGTTAAGTACTTCCTTTGTTTTAGAGACATTCATTCATTCGAAAGAAAAGGTATGTCTTTGTTCTGTCTTTTTTTTTTGTGTCAGTTGCATTATTTTTAATTGTGTTTTATTATATATTTTAATTATGTTTTGGTGTTTGTTATCTTTGATGTAAAGTACATGTCTTGACTGACATTTTTTCTTTTCTTTCTTTAGCCAACAATGCTTCAGTGGATTGAGCTACTGACCAAACAGTTCAATAATAGTCAAGCAGCCTGTGAGGTAGGTAACAACCAACACTGCACAACTTAAGATCCTCTGATGTCAGAGTGGTTTTTTTTTTTTTTTAAATCTTTAGACGATGCAACAAAATTATATCTTATGAGTCATAAGCGTCTCATGTAAGTTGTTCCTGATATTTGATCATGTAGAAAGTTATAGCTTATTTTTCAAATCTGTTATAAAGATTGAGTATTAATTCATTTTCATAATCTTGGATTTTTCCCTTTAGTGTTAAATAACTATAAAAAACATTTCTGTCTGGACATGATTCTCCACAACCATAATCCCAGCATACATGTGGGAGAAACAGAATAATCATGAGTTAAGGACAGTCTGATATATATATCATATATATATATATATATATATATATGGTGATGAGTTCAAGGTTAGGCTAAGTTATACATTAAGACCTTGTCTCACAATTTGGCAGGTAAGCTGGTGTTGTGGTGGAACATGCCTGTAATCCCAGCAATCGGGGAAGCTTAATCAGGTGGATCTCTGTGAGACCAACCTACTCTACAAAACCAATCCAGGACAGCCAAGGCTATACAGAGAAACCCTGTTTCAACAAAACAAAAACCAAAAAAGGCTGGTGATCTCTCATTTAGAGATTCCCCCCATCACATCCCCACTCCCACTTAAACAGAGATGCGTTTCTCTGCCCCTGTAGTACTGGAATTACAGCCAGACCGTGTCTGGCTGATGCTTGTGTTTGGAATCCAGGTCCTTATATGCTATACAGATATTATACCACTGAACTAAACTCTCAACCCCAGATATTCCTTGACCCTTTTTGGTAATAGTTCAGTATTTGCTTGGAGGTACAATTGATGAATAAAAAATACATATTTGAGATGCACAATGTAATGATTTATAATATATGTATATATTGTAAACTATATACCACAATCAAATTAATAAATTGATGACCCCATAAATACTACTTGTGCTGTATGTGAGTGAAGGTACTTAAGATCAACTTTCAGCAATTTCAAGTAAACAATTCAGGGTTAATAGCCAGTTAACTGTGCTGTACCTAGAAGCCTCTTACAACCAGAACTTTGTTCCTTTTTTTTTCTTCCCACTTTTCTATTATTATTATTATTATTATTATTATTATTATTAATTTTTTATATTAATCACAACTTTGTTGCCTTTAAGGAGAACTCCCCCCCTTTTGTTTCCCAAAACAAAACTTGTTGTTTTGTTATTTTGGCTGATTGGTTGGTTTTTGTTCTGTAGTGTATGTTTGAGGTGTCTTTGAAGTAAAGGCAATCTTCTGGTCTCCCAGTTCCTGAATGCTGGGGTTTACAGATGTGCACCACCACACCCAGTTCATACCTACTTTGAATTTTAATATAACATATGTAGGAGTTACAAGACTGCTAATGGAACTTGCTGCACAAGCCTCAGGACCTGAACTCAATCCCAGGAGACCACATAAAGCTGGAAGGGTAGAACCATTTCCTCAGCTCATCCTGTTCCTACATACCTGCACACACAGGTCATACACATACATGCAGAATGATTATTAACATACACACCAAACAGAAAGGCCTCGTGGGTGACCTAGTACTGATTTATGCCCACTTGAATTTCGTCCTCATTGTAAGAAAACTTTATCCCTAGAGATAATTTACTTCTAGGTAATGACAACTGAAGTACTGTGTTAATACAGTCATTGATTAACAACAAAGAAGTATGAACCTTCCTAGTAATGCAGTAGTGTATGAAAGATAAAATTAGTTGATTATATCCTACTGTAATTTTAGCTTGGCATATTGTGAAAAATAAAACCTCATCAACACAAGTTGCATAAATTTTTAAAATAAAATATGGGAAAAAGTCAAAATGTTGCTTTACCTGCTACTCAGCTTCCAAAGTTCCAAAGAACATTCCCAAGTTCTTCTCTGATGCCTTCTTTTAGCAGATGTGCTTACAGAGCAAGCTCAGACATCATATCTTTCGATTTGTTTTGGTTTTTCTGGACAGGGTTTCTCTGTGTGTCTCTGGCTTCACTCTGTAGACCAGGTTACCCTTGAACTCAGAGATCCTCCAGCTACTTCCTCTGAGTGCTGGGATTAAAGGCATGCACTTCATATCTTCAATAATAAGTTTTTAGTATATATATATATCCAACAGATGAGAACTTGAAAAAAAATCTTTAACCACAATTTAATTTCTATAAACACAGTTAAACAGTTTACTTACTTGCAGCACATACTTATACTGTGCTTAGTTTTTTTCTGATGCCATTAAGCTGTTTTCAATTGGTATAAATTAAATATTTGGACAAGGTCTACATTTTACGTTTTTCTTAAATTTCTTTTTATCTGCCACAGTTACTTTCCTTTTGTCTCCATGTCACTTTCTATTTCTTTTCTTTAAGTACCTCATATTGCCTTCCTGTAAAGTAATGAAATGATGTTTCTGGAGTCCTATAATGAAGTGATCCTTAGTGTTTAAGATTTAAGATTTTGTAACTTTTAGACACACCATTTAGTAAGAAGTTAAAACAATAGAAACATCAAGTAAATATCCTTATGTCAGTTTTTATCTAAGTATTATTTACTGTTACATTATGTTCTACTTTCTTGCAGTGGTTTTTAGACCGCATGGCTGATGATGACTGGTGGCCAATGCAGATACTGATTAAGTGTCCTAATCAGATTGTGAGACAGGTAAGGGAAGAGACTTTTTAAAAAGAAGTGCTTTTCCATGTATTCTAAAGGGTTTTATGAACGAAATTGAAAGTAATTTGCAGTGCTCTGTCTTCTTTCGTAAAATTCATTTGCTTTTGTTTTTATCAGCTCTTTTAACACCACTTGTCACTCTAAAGTGACAAGAACCTTTATTAGACCAGCTATTACTGTCAGTTCATTTCTCATCCTTACATAGTTTCCCAAGAGTATTGTACTACAACATTATGTGAATAGGGTAAATTTGTTCTTGTCCTAAATGTCTGAATTGCCAAATGGATCAATTTGTTTTCCTTAATTCATTAGAAAATTTATCCAGTGAATATTTAAACATTTTTTTTGTAGTCATGTTTCATATGTCAAAAACTTTATCTAAATTAAGCTATTTGCCAATTGTTTGAAGGACAGTTCTTTTGAGGGTATTAGCAGAATTCTACATAGTCTGAAAAAATTATCTAGTAACTGAACTATAAAGTATAATCTTAAGAGAAGTCTTATCACCACTTGAGGAGGTAGAGGCAGGTGGATCGCTCTGAGCTCAAGGCCAGTCACCTACGAAGCAAGTCCAGGGCAGCCAAGGCTTCTCAGAGAAACCCTGTCTTAGGAAAAAAAAAAAAAAAAAAAAAAAGATAAAGGTCTTACACTGTAAAATTAGCTTACAACTTTCTGCATGTAAACTTTATTTTTTTTGTGTAGTGTATTCACAAAATTAACAGTATTACCTCCTAAAGAATCTCTAGTGGTTTTTCCCATATTTTATCCTTTTGCTTTTAACTCCTCTTAACTTCTTTTCTGCTCTTTATCTTTATGGATTGGTCTGTTTTCAACCTTTTACATAGAGTCATAGTGATCTCTTTTAAGAATGGCTTCTTTGACTTAACTTTTTTAAGATTTGTCCATGTTAAAATGTGTGTCTAGAGCTGGCTATGTTGGCTCTAATACCAGCATTCAGGGGGTTTAGTTAGGATTGCTGTGAGTTTGAGAGCAACCTGGGCTACACCAGTGAGATGTATTGTTTGTTTGGGTTTCTTTTTTGAGACAGGATTTTTCCCATGGTTGTCCTGGAACTCACCGTGTAGATGATACTGGCCTCAAAATCAGACACCAAGTGCTGGGATGAAAGAAGTGTAATACTCCATTGACTAGATTGACATGTTCTGTTTACCTATTCATTAACTGAGCTGTGGAGGTTGCTGCTTCTGTTTTATTGAAGCAGGATCTGACTGTCCAGCTGGCCTGGGGTGCGGCAGCAGTCTTCCTGTCTCAGCCTTACAGAGTGCCACTGTTTTGGGGAGTGACAGCCTATCCAGCTGTATTGCTACTTTCTGACTGTTTTGGGTACAGATATGTCCATTTGTCCAAAGATTGTGCTTTGATCTGTATTTTAAGTCTGTTTTGGTGGGATTGCTGGTTCCACAGTCATCTCCACAGAGTGCATCGCTTACTACATGTGGGTTTCAGTTTCATTGTACCTTCTCCCACACATATGCATCATCTGGGAAGGTTTCATAAATCTTTTGAATTTTATATTTATGTTTCTGAAACCAGTAGTTTGAGTTTTTTCTCTTATCATACAGGTGAATTTTTAAAAATAATTTTCTGTTGCTGGGGATTGTACTCAGGGCCTTGGCACATAACTGAGATTCACCCCACTGTTGAGCTACATCTACAAATAAGGTCTTGCTCCATGTGAAGCTATCTCAGAATGGCTTTACATGTGTGCTCCTCATGCTTCCTCCTCCGGTGTCCGAGTATTACAGGTGTGTGCCAAACACCTAATATGCTAAGGCTGTTGTCTGTAACCTAATGTGAGTTTTTCCTTTCAAGATGTTTCAGCGTTTATGCATCCATGTGATTCAGAGACTGAGACCTGTACACGCCCATCTCTACCTACAGCCAGGAATGGAGGACGGGTAAGAAGTCCCTTTACAGCCAAGGCTTTGGAAATGTTTTTACGATGTTTGGGCTGTGGCATAAAAGTTTGTCTCTGATAATACATGTCAAGAAAGGAAGGCTATTTTTTAATCTTTAATTAAGTGCATCTTTAAGATTTTCACCCAACTAACTTTTTGTTTGGATTGATAGGAGTACAACTACTTACATTATTAAAGTTGGTATTTGTTTGACAAAATAAAAGGATGTTAAGATTGGAGTTTTAAAAATTGTTCTACTTGCATGGTGGTGCTTAATCCCAGCACTTAGGAGGCAGAATCAGGGTAATCCCTGTGAGTTCAAGGTCAGCCTGGGCTAAAAAAGCAAGGTCCAGGCCAGCCAGGACCATACTGTCAGACCCTGTCGTAGAAAACAAAACAAAACTTAAAAGAGTAGTTTTCATCTTAAACAGTATCTATCTGCAGGTGTATCGTACGTTTGTTTTTTCAGGTCAGATGATATGGATGCCTCAGTGGAAGATATTGGTGGTCGTTCATGTGTCACTCGATTTGTTAGAACTCTGTTGTTAATCATGGAGCATGGTGTAAAACCTCACAGCAAACATCTTACAGAGTATTTTGCTTTCCTTTATGAATTTGCCAAAATGGGTGAAGAAGAGGTAAGGCTAATTCTTGTTTGTTTGTTTGCTTGCTTGTTTTGAACTGCATACTCTTTTAGCATTTCCAATTTGTTTTTTATTTAAAATTTCAAATTGCTTGCTTTTAGAGCCAGTTTCTACTTTCATTGCAAGCCATATCTACAATGGTACATTTCTATATGGGAACCAAAGGACCTGAAAATGTAAGTATAGTTCTGTTATGTATCAGTCCAACAGGGACCATGCTCCTAACAGTTTATATCATGCAGGATCATTCCAAACCCTAGAAACCATTAAAGTCCCTTTGTCTTTTTGTTTTTCGTAATACTACGAGTCCTAGATTTATTGGTCTTGCTGTTAGTTTAGTGCATATACAAAATAGGAAAAGAAATTGAGTGTTAAGTTTTTTCATTTGTAAGTCTGGAACAAAGCAGACTTTATTTTCATCCTAGTAGCCTCAGCTTAACTATAGGGTCTGCAAAGTCATATCTAGTTTTGATCTGTGGTTTTGGTGGTTGTGTTTAAGCGCTCACTATTAAGTTTTCAGAGTCTTATGAAAGTTTCAGTAGCTTGTCAATTTAATACTATTGACAGATGGATGAATTGTGTATTGTCTGTGACAGCTTCATTGGATTTCATGGCCTATGTGTAACATCTCATTTAACACTTCTCATATCCTTAAGAGAGAAGTTTTCATGTCCATAATGCAGATGAGGCAATTGACACTAAGAGAATTTCACTTGTTTTATATCACAGTAAGTTGGGTCTAAATGCTGAGTGGAACATCTCTTTAAAAAAACATGATGCTGTGTATTAAAGTATGTGAGTTGGTTTTAGTCTAAACCAGCCTATATGGCTACCTGCTTTGGCCGCGCAGCTGCTGCTTCTGCTCCCTCTCCCTTTTCTCCTTCTCATTCTTTTTCTTTTTTATTAAGTTAGGTTCTTTGTTATGTATCCCAGACTAACCTCAGACTTAATCATTTCCTGACTTGGCCAAATGATTGCCCCCATTCCTAATAGTCTCTATAGTTTCAGAACCCATATGAGTATCTCTTGAAATAGCTACAACTGAGATTAATAAGAATTCTTTTGTATGTGTGACTGCCAATTTTTATTTGTAGGAAATACTGTTTTACATACAATTTTTTATCTTGATTATCTAAAGAACTTGATTCCAATAAACCAAAAGTTATTAAATGGTTTATCTAAGATCAATAGTTTTTAAAACTCTTATGTATAGTTCCTCCAACTTAGCTAAAAGTGTTCCTGATTCTCATTAAGGCTGTTTGTATCAGGCTAGAGTCTGACCTTTAAATAATTTTATCTAATGATTCACATGTAATGATTTTAAATGCTCCTGCCATGTCTTTCTGATAGTTATGTTAAAACAAGTCAGGTGCTTCAAATATGATATTAAAACTAATTATACTTAAAATTAAATTTTGTTCTGATTAGCCTCAAGTAGAAGTGTTGTCAGAGGAAGAAGGGGAAGAAGAGGAGGAAGAAGAAGACATCCTTTCTCTGGCAGAAGAAAAATACAGACCTGCTGCCCTTGAAAAGATGATAGCTTTAGTTGCTCTTTTGGTTGAACAGTCTCGCTCAGAAAGGTGAAATGTTTCAACATTCAAAATGCTTACAGCGTGTTTGGTTTTATTCTTTATACGTAATTGTTCTATCTATTTGGTTTTTATTACATAAATCTTTTAAAATAATAATATCACTTCAACTCTTGTGGCTCACGAATTTCAGTCCTTTATATCTAACTCGTCTGAGTCGTGCTAGAAACAGTTATTGAAGAAATCTAAGTAAATATCTGGCAAAATTAAATGGACATTCATTCTTTATCCCAGCAACAATACCTTCAGGGATTTGCCCCACACAGAAACATGTTTATGGAGAGGGATCTATTAAAGTACCATTTCTAGTATCAAAAAGTTGGAGACAGCCAAATGTTCATCAGAAGGAACTAGTCATTGGAAAATCAAAGGCTCCATTCAAGTCCTTTCTAGTTTTGTTGGTTGGTTGGTTGGTTGGTTGGTTGGGGGTTTTTGTTTGTTTGTTTTATTTTTATGAAATGTGGAATTCATCTGTCTTACATGTAGAAATCTTCACTGTACTCACACATCCTCCTTTTCCCTCTCCTACCTTCAAAAGACAAGGCAGGGAGGATTGTATATATTAAGCTACGTTTAGGAAAAAGAAAGTTAAGAAAGAGAATGTATGTGTATCTAGCCAATCCTCATTCATGCATTTCCTATTTACAAAGTCACATACTTGCTAAGTTTATCTGTAATGCCAAAAAGTCGCTGCCGGGGGAGCTTTCACAGTTATGCACAGACACGCATGTATTCAGAATGCTGAAAAAGTGGAATCTCCTGGCACATGCTTTTCCAGCTGAGGTCAAACAAGGCAGCGATCTGTCTTGTTTCGCTTTTCATATTGTAAACAAATGTACTTTTTATGATGTATGCCACATTTAAAAAATATTTGTGCTTTTCCTTTGGTTATGTCACTGTTTAAATGGTTCCCAAGAATAGTACTGCAGTGCTGTTTAGTGTTCCTGAGCTTAAGGAGGCTGTGATGTCCCTTAGAGTGGAAATGAATATAGTAGATAAGTTTCATTCAGGCGCGAGTTCCAGTGCTGTTTGGTTGTAAGTTCAATGTTAAATAACCATACATGCTAAGTAAGGTGTCATTAAACAAAAACACCTGTAAAATATGGTAATATATTGCTCAATTGATAAATTTGTGACAGCATGTTCACAGGGACCTAGTTCTGTTGGTTTGGTTTTTTTTTGTTGTTGTTTGTTTGTTTGTTTTTCCATAGCAATGATGATTTGGTTTTTGGTAATTCATTGTTTGTACCATTTCATTGGGTGTGACTACTCAGATATCAAGAATTAGCTATAAATCAAATCATCAATTATTAATATGGTTTTGAGAGAAAATAAGGTGGAGGGCACAGAAATGGAAGCTTGACAAAAGCAAATGTTTTTGTTTTGTAGCTTTAGCTTTCGATTCCTGTAAATGTTTTGTATATTGTAAGTATCTGAGAAGCAGTATTTTAAAATCAAAAGTGGAGGTGATAGAGCTACTGCAGAGGAATTAAAGAACATGTTAACTGTCAGTTTCTAACAGGATGTGCATGAAGGACAAAAAGTAATTGGAAAATCATTCTAAGCTGTCTTAATAATCATGTTGTTACTAATATAATTAGAATTATTCTGGAGTATTATATGCCCAGGTACTGGGCAAGAAATGAGTGAGAATTTGGAATGTTTTTTCTCTGAGAAGCACAGAGACTAAATAGACTACTCTGGGGTCATGCATAAAGGACTCAACAGTGTACTTTAGGAGTTTCTGTTGCTTTTGGACAAGGTACACATCAAAAGTAAGACTGTGATGGAATGTAAAACACATCAAAATGTTTACATTGATAATCTCAGAATGATACCGTAAAGGAAAATTTGAAAAACTTGGCAACCTTTGAAATATACTGAGAAATCAAATCTTTATTTTGAAAACTGATAAAAGGAAATGGTGTAAAAAGGATATGTTTATCTTATCTGCAAGAAATAAAGGTTATGTCAACCATGTTCATGGATGAGGGAAAGTTCATCGGTACAGATGTTTCAACTAATAAATGAGCAAGGAATGTTGGAATTAGAAAATCACTATTTTGTGACCCTAAGTGAAATAATGCTTCCAAGGTCATCACTGATGGAAAAATGTTATAAAGACTAACCCCTTCTTTATGTGTCTCTCTGAGGAAAGTCCACATCACCACGTACAAAATACCCTTGATTAAAAAAAGTGAAGCCTAGATCTGTTCAAGTCTTTAGATCTGCCTACCATTTTACAGGAACAGAGGAATGTGCTAAAACAACACCATCAGGATTCAATTAGCAAAACATAAATATTGGAATCGCCACAGGACAAACAAGCTGCTTTCTTCAATGGATAAATTGCAGTAAAGTCCCAGGGGGAACCAATAGATTAAAAATTTAAAGACAATAAAATCAATTGCAAAAGACTTTCATTCAGATCCAGTTTGAAACAAATTAACTATACAATATTTTTAGACACTTCAGGAAATTTGTGCATTGATAATGTAAGATAGTAAAGACTTGTTGCCTTACTTTAGGCATGAATAATGGTACTATGGTTATGTTTTTTTTTTTTTGAAATTTACCTGAGATATGTATTGAGATTTATGGATTAAATGATAAAAAGATATCTGGAATTTGCCTCAGAATAATGCATATTGAATGACTGCTGGTAAAAGTGAAACAGGATTGGCTATTATTTGAGTAAATTTGAACTTGGGTGATGAGATACTTGACACTATCCTACTTTTTAAAAATATATCTGAATTTTTGTATAAATTAACTTTAAGTTATATGGTAAAACTAATTTTTTAGAATTTACTTTTAAAGACTCCTATCAGAAAAGTAGCTGTCAAAGTAAACTTAGACCCATCCTAGCATTTTAATATATTTATTGATTTAATGAAATGGAAATAAAGTAGACTTGATGTTTCATATTCTGATCTTGGAAAATTGCCTGAGATGCTTAGCAAGCAAATCTAGCCGTCAGCCACTTCCCTCTCCCACATTTATGTTGCCAGGTTGTTACGGCTGTAATAGAGTGGACAGTTTTGCCATCAGCCACTTCCCTCTCCCACATTTATGGTGGCAGGTTGATACGGCTGTAATAGAGTGGACAGGCTTCATGCATGTGATGCTGTTGATAGCTGCAAAGTAGTACACATGGAAAAGATTTATTTCCACTAATATTTTCTTTTAGGCATTTGACCTTGTCACAGACTGACATGGCTGCATTAACAGGAGGAAAGGTAATACTGTGACTAATACTAAACAATTTAATCATTTGAAAAATAAGATAATAGTTCCTAAATGAACAATTTTTGTTTTTAACAGGGATTTCCCTTCTTATTTCAACATATTCGTGATGGCATCAATATAAGACAAACTTGTAATCTAATTTTTAGCCTGTGTCGGTACAATAATCGGCTTGCAGAGCATGTAAGTACTGAAAGCAGTCCTAAAATCTTTTGACAATTTTAAAGATAATATTCTGAAATCCTACTTTTTCTGTTTCAGATTGTATCTATGCTTTTCACTTCAATAGCAAAGTTGACACCTGAGGTATGTAGGGATTTGCTAATAACTATATAATTTGAACTAACAGTTCAAATAGAGTTTTCCAAATAACTATGAATATATAGAGTGCTACATATATGCTAACCTTCAAAGTTGTCTGGCTTAAAGCGTAATCATGAACTATCCAGAACTTGGTGTAAGTGAAGGGATATATGGAAGGCAGAGGGCAGTATTAAGAGTGTTTTTATTAAATTAAAGCATTTAGCAATCCCAGTAACCAGGAGGCAGAGGAGGACAGGCCTCTATGCATTCAATGCCAGTCTGGTCTTTGAAATGAGTTTCAGGACAGCCAGGGCTGTATAGAGATCCTGTCTCAAACCCCCTCCCCCAACTCTTCCTCCCCCAAAAGAAAGAAAAAGTCATATTTTATAAAAGTAGAAGCATTTAGCTACTTTAATACATGTTAAAAATCAATGTAAATTATTTCTTACGGATCAGAAATTGCTGCAGGAAACAATACAACATTTTCAATAAAACATGCTGGGTTCGTTCCCAAAACTTATTAAAAAGTTGTCTATTAGACAGGGGACATTCCAGAGACTGCTTTTTACAGTATGTATGTGAAAAATGCGGAGAATAGATTTAAGTATTTTTACTATGAAACAAGATAAATATGTGAGATAACACATAAGTTAATTAGCTGTATTTAGCCATTACATTGTGTGTGTGTGTGTGTGTGTATCAAAATGCCACCTTTACCATAAACATTTACGTTTAGTTGTTAATTTATAAACAAAAATCTTGAATTACTTTTTAAAAAGTACATCTGACATCTAGAAAATATTCAGCATTGCCACTTACGTAACTGTACCTTCTAACTGATTTGACATTTTAAGTTAGTTCAAGTTCATATGCAGGAGTGCTGTCCAAGCTCTGCCAGGTCCACAGCAGATTTAACTGAGGCTAAAAGAGTATGTGCCTCAGTAAAGTTATGTGTATCTTACAGGCAGCCAATCCTTTCTTTAAATTGTTGACCATGCTAATGGAATTTGCTGGTGGGCCTCCAGGAATGCCTCCCTTTGCGTCTTACATTCTGCAGAGGATATGGGAGGTAAGTCTTTAAAGTACATGTTTCCAGTCATAATCTTCCCAGGGATTTTCATTTGCTCATTTGTTTGTTCAATTTATTTTTCTTTTCTATTTTTTTCTTATTTTACTTAGAGTGAAACAAAACATAACAAAATTGAGTGGAGGATACAAATGTTTCCAATCCAGCCCTTTCATGGATTATGCTTTTATTAATTGCTACCACCATCTTATACTTCTCTTTCTTCTTACTTGAACCAAATGGCTTCAGACAGTATAAAGTCATTAACAATAATTACCCTCAAGAAAAAGTCCATAAAGCAACTAGAAGCCCTAGAAATATAAACCAAGTGTTTTAGTATTTGACAAACATAGTAGAACAAACATCAAAAACCGCTTCTTACAGAGTCATTGGTGTGTAAGTAGATTTCTTGGTGATGACTGGAAAAGCTCTGTCAGGTCTTAAGTAAACCAAATGCCAAATGTTGTAGATTTTTATAAATTATACATTTCTTCTGAAACTATTCAACTGTGCTCTTGTAACCTAAAAGCCATTAATGAGACAGTAAGTATTAAGCTTGGGAATGTCCAAATAAAATGACAGAACAAACAACCACAGAATTCTGCCTACCGTGCAAAGATTGCCAGCCACTACTCTAGATTATTACAATTCCCATTCCCATGGAAAGAATCTCCACAGCAATTCATGAATATTCTCATATAACAGTAATAGTTTGAACATAGAGTTTAGATATAGAGCATGGAAAAGACAGATGAGAAACCCTAGAAAATTAAAGGGGTTTTTTCCTCTTTGTCAATGCTGGGTATAAAATTCAGGATTTAGTTTATGCTATGCAAATGTTCTGTCACTGAGCCATATCACCAACCAAGATAAGTTTAATTAAATTAATAAACTTAGCAACTTTATTGGATTCTCTGGTTTGTCCTGGGTTATTTTAAACTTAGTAAACTAGCAATAAATTTTCCTGAGTTTTTCCTCCTTACAGGTAAATATGCCTTTAGCATAGTAGGAAAACATGGGTAAAACGCTAAAGTAAAAGAAAAAATATGGGTTGGAGAAATGGCCCAGTAGTTAAGAGCACTTGTTGCTCTTACAAAGAACCCAGGTTCAATTCCTAGCATCCATGCCCCCACGAGGCAGCTTACAGCAACTCAAATAACTCTGGTCTATGAGATCTGATACCTGTTTCTAATTTCCTCAGGAACAGGCACACACGTGGTATACTTATGCATGTAGGCAAACCAATGTACAAATGTAATCTAAAAAGAAAAAGTTAACTAAATACATATCGCATATTCTAAAAGAAAATAAAAATAAATTGCTCCTTCAGTTTACCTTATCCCCTGTTTTATCATTTTATTTATAGGTTATTGAATACAATCCTTCTCAGTGTCTGGACTGGTTGGCAGTACAGACACCCCGAAATAAGCTGGCACACAGCTGGGTCCTCCAGAATATGGAAAATTGGGTCGAGCGGTTTCTTTTGGCTCACAATTATCCTAGAGTCAGGACTTGTAAGTCAAATGTTTAAAATTCAGCCAATTATTCATTGTTCCAAATTATAGGCTTGTTTTACTGCTTGTTGGTTTGACTTTTAGGGTTGTTGCGGGGGGTGGGGGGTAGGCCTAACCCAATGAAAATACTGTTTACATTGTAAAGCTCTGGGAGGGGACGTAAGACACGGGTTTTGATGTGTGTTTGCTGTTTGAAAATCATGACACTATGAATATCTATGATATTTTATCTTGTGTTTTAAAGTTTTACTGAAGAAAGTAAAAGATGAGAAAAAAAATTTGTGGAGTAACTCTTGATGTCAGGACAGCCAGAGCTGCCTAGTGAGACCCTGTCTTGAAAAAAACAAACAAACTTAAGTAAATCTTGAGAAGGCTAAGAATAAAATAGTAATTATGACAGAAATCATTGATGTAATTATGAGAATTAAGTTATGCACATCTTTTGTGTACACATCATTGGGGAATGGATAGAAATTCTTAGAAGATGTGGACATAGCAAAAAAAGGCATTTCACAAGACAGGAAGTTGCTTGTTAGTAAACATAAGGTATTTACTTTTTTATAGCTAAAACAAATGAAAGTCAAAGTCAATGAAATGCAGTTTCTAACTCAGAGGACCCTAATTCAGTGATAAGCACCTCCAGTGTCCAGATGTTATTTTCTAATCACTGTTCTCCAATAAAATACAGATTCATGGCTCTATGGTAAAAAGATTTTAGAACAGGGAATAATCAAAATGAGGTGGGGCCTTAAAGTAAAAACAAACAAACAAAAAATCAACATGCTAAATGATGTGGCTGTGTCAGAGGCACACAGAACATTGAGAGAACCTCAGCGGCTAAAGCCACAACAATTTCGGTAACAAATAATAAAATACTCAGTGTTCTAATCCAAAGTATAAAATTATATTTACAAGTTTGTACTGATTCCCAGCACTCCCAACCCTGTGACTGTAGTCCTGAGGGATCCTGTGCCCTGTTGTAGCCTCAGGTAGCACCAAGCACTAACCGGTGCACAGACATAAATGCAGGCAACACACAGTTCCAACAAATAAAGATAAAGAAAGCCAGAAGGAGACTACTGATAATTTGTGTGTACCCAAGAGGTAGACCTGAACTCCTTTTTGATAGCAGCTTAGTGATGCACTAAAGAGTAGAAGTGAAGAATGTCAGAAGTACCCTGAGCCTAAGGAAGCGCGACCATGAGGCAAGTGGTCAAGGTAAATATCAAAGGTCCGCTTGCAGAATGTCTCCTGACATGCTGCAGTCTCTGTGATCTTCTTCCTCATTCTGAGCCAAACACCATAAACATCAGATAAACTCAGTTTGACCAGTACTTTTCAGAACTATCAGAGTTATAAAACAAAAGGAGTCTGAGAAACTGTCAGATCCAAGATGAGCCTAAGGAAATGTGATCGTTCAAGGCAGGACCCTGGAAACAAACAAAAGCACCATGTGGAAGAAATATTAATTTGCCTCTCTTAGTTTCTTAGTCCTAATAATTTAGCGTGATAACAGCAGATGGTCATGGTAGCAGAGACTTGTTGTGGGTTAGCAGGGACTGTGTGTCGCCTGTCTGAAATCACAGGTGTGCTTGAGAGGAGGGCCTTTCAGTGGACGTCACCTGTGGATTGGCTAGTACTCTGTCCGGATTCCTGCTCCCCCGTACACATTCTATTTAATCCCACAATCTTTGAAGTTTTTTTAACCAGATGTTACACTGATACTCATGATGGTACTGTGGAAATGAATTATTTTACGTAATAGTGATACTGTAATATTATTCACATAAAAGGCCATAGCAGTTTGTGTTAAGATCGCTTAAAAAATTCTTTTTCCCTCTAATTTTTGTAATGCCATTTCAGGACTTGTCTATAAGTAATTTATCCAGAAATATGCATGTCCAGTGAAGTTATTTTTAAACCTGCTCAGTGGGGATCCTGCCATGGTAGATGTACTTGTAGTCCTGTAGTCTCAGTGACTGGAACAGAAGCATTTCTCCCAAATGGCCAGTTGAGAACTAAGCAACATTGTGGGCCTTAAAACAAAAAGCCTTTAGTTAGGAAAGAAATTGTTAGGTGCCATTTTAAAAATTAGCAGTGAAAACTGAAGAAGAAAACAGCTTTTAATATTAGGGTCTACATACTTGAAAAGTATGAATATATTTTAAAAAAACAATTCAGATAAATGGAAACTAAAGGACTTAGAAAATTTATAAAATAGTTTCAACAAATAACTGCATGTTGAGACAAGAAAACTTGAGTCACCAGGTATTAAAATAGTTAGGGATTTGGCCAGGGCATGGTGGGGTACACTGTCAGGGTCAGCATGTGGGAACCAGAGCCAGGCAGGTGTCTCAGCTTCAAGGCCAGCCTGGCCTAAGCGCCATAGTAAGTGAGATCCTGTCTGAAAACAAAACACTGCAGGGTCTGCCAAAGACATGGCTCGGTGGTTAAGAGCACTGGCACCTCTCCCAGACGTACTGAGTTCAGTTTCCAGCACCCACATGGCAGCTCACAACCATCTAAAATGGTATCTTATGTGCTCTTGTGGCATGTAGGCATACATGTAGACAGAGCACTCATACATAAATAAACAAAAATTTAAATATGTGTTTAGATATGTTTTAGCCAGGTATGGTGGGTTCATATCTCTAATCCCAGCACTTAGGAGGCAGCTGGATCTCTGAGCTCAAGGCCAGCCTAGTCAGCTGTTCCAGGGCAGCCAGGGCTACACAGAGAAACCCTATCTCAAGAACCAAAATCCCCCCCAAAGTTGAAGACTTGCTGTGTCGCCATAGGAGTAGACTTCTTCCAGGTTTCAGACTATAAAACGACCTGGTACCCAGCTCAGCACTAAGCTTATACAGGTAGCCTCACCTAGTAAGTCACTAGCAGCAGAAAGCTAATAACAAGCTTAATGGTGAGCTTGTGGTGTTTCTCTGAGTTTTAGAAGACTTTGGCAAGGAAGAGAGGGCAAACAGTTTTATTAAGAAGCAGTTCCAAAAGTGGGGAGTAATCTTAAAAACAGGTTGACCTTAGAAGACTTTTAAAAGACTCTGTAGCCAGTAGTGCCATTAGTCTCAGGACTTGACATATGGAAGCAGCATGGGAAGATCTGGAGCAGCCTGGGCTACACAGTTGCAACACTGTCTTTCTCAAAAATGTGGAGAGGGGTCTCAAAAGTTAATACTACACCAGTGGCACACACAAATTTATTTTATTTTTATCTTCATAAATTAAGTATGTTATATGGCATTATCTTAAAATATTGGAAAATAATGTACTAAGATGTTTTTTAAAGTGACACCTAACTTAACCAAGACCTAAAACTTTAAATGACTCAGTGGTATCAGGTGCTTTTTGGTAGGCCTTCTTATTCTAAATGTTGGTTGGTTTGTTGGTTTTTATCAGAAAAAAAAAAAAAAAAAGAAATTAAGAGATGGAAAAAATCTCTATTGTGGAAAAACTGAACAAAATAGGTTTGAAAACCTGTTCTGTATAGCCATTGCTTGGGAGATGGAGGAAGAGAATAAGGAGTTAAAAGCTAGTTTTGAGTAGCATGAGTGTCTGTCTCCAAAGAAAGAAAAACAGTTTCTGTAATGGTGATTATTGTTGCCACTTAAAATGCAGTTCTCTATAACCTCTATAACCCTGTGGGAATCTTTCTTCTGGACCAAAGGTAAATCAGAAGGATATTTAAAAGATGTCATGTCCCTTAATTTTTATTCATTTTTATTAATAAAGGGAAGAGTGGTTTGTGTTTAATAACTGCTCTTCAGTCTACTTAAATCTTACAAAGATCTGACAGTTTTGTTTTACATTTTATAGCTGCAGCTTATCTTCTGGTGTCCCTTATACCAAGCAATTCATTTCGCCAGATGTTCCGGTCAACAAGGTCTTTGCACATCCCAACCCGTGACCTTCCACTCAGTGCAGACACAACAGTAGTCCTACACCAGGTCTACAACGTGCTCCTTGGTTTGCTCTCAAGAGCCAAACTTTATGTTGATGCTGCTGTTCATGGCACTACAAAGCTAGTGCCCTATTTTAGCTTTATGACTTACTGTTTAATTTCCAAAACTGAGAAGCTGATGTTTTCCACATATTTCATGGATTTGTGGAACCTTTTCCAGCCTAAACTTTCTGAGCCAGCAATAGCTACAAATCACAATAAACAGGCTTTGCTTTCATTTTGGTACAATGTGTGTGCTGACTGTCCAGAGAATATCCGCCTTATTGTTCAAAACCCAGTGGTAACCAAGAACATTGCCTTCAATTACATCCTTGCTGACCATGATGATCAGGATGTGGTGCTTTTTAACCGCGGGATGCTGCCTGCCTACTACGGCATTCTGAGGCTCTGCTGCGAGCAATCACCTGCATTCACTCGACAACTAGCTTCTCACCAGAATATCCAGTGGGCCTTTAAGAACCTTACACCACATGCCAGCCAGTACCCTGGAGTGAGTACAGTTAATACTTTTACTATGTTTCCTGAGCTTGGTTAGCAATACATTTTTCGCCCCTTTAAGAAATGACAAAGTAGGGGCTGGAGAGATGGCTCCGAGGTTAAGAACAGTGGCTGTTCTTCCAAAGAACCGGGGTTCAGTTCCCAGCACCCACATGGCAGCTCACAACTGTCTACAATTCCAGTTCCAGGCGATCTGACACCTCACAGAGACATACATGCAGGCAGAACACCAATGTATATCAAATAAAAATAAATAAATTATTAAAAAAAAAAAAGAAATGACAAAGTATAGAATAATCATTTACCCATTTTGTCTTTCCGTGCTGGGAATCGAACCCAGACTCGTATTCATGCTTCGCATGTGCTTGGCAACTAAGCTACATCCCCTTCTCTTTTTTTTAATTTTTATTTATTTATTTATGTATTTATTTAATGTGTGCACTCCATCAAAGTCTGATGCCCAGTGAGATCGGAAGGGGGTAGAATTGCCTGGTACTGGGGCTGTAGCTGCCACGTGGGTGCTGGGAATCAGCCTCCGAGCCGTTTCTGCAGCCAACACCTTCACATAGTGCCATGTGTGACCTATGAATAATTCACCGTGTTCTCTTAGGCTGATGTTACTTTGTTTCCAGTGCAACATACCTTTTTATGTGTTGTTTAAACTTTTGTTTGGCAATGCTATGGAACAGACCCAGGGCCTTGGCTGTGCTAAACAAATACTGCCAGCCCAAATTTATGGTTTGTGAATGTGTCTTTGATGTATGCCTACTGAAAAGATGAAGACAACTTCAGGGAGTGTTATTTTATAACTAGATATTTAGGGGCTAAAGATGTGGGTTCACAGGAACGCCAATTCCAGGGGATCCGACACCTGGCCTCCATGGGAACCCACATGGACATGCATACAGAAACACATACACATAGACATAATTAAAATCATTTTAATTTTTTTTATTTTTTAGTCAGGGTTTCTCTGTGTAGCACTGGATGTCCTGGACTCACTTTGTAGACCAGGCTGGCTTTGAACTTACAGAGGTCTGCCTACCTCTGCCTCCCCAACTACTGGGATGACAGGTGTGAGCCACCATGCCTGGCTGGCTTGCTTATTTACTTATTTATTTGCTCAGCTAGCTTAAAATTTTTAATTAGATACTCATTATCAAGGTCTGCATACTTTGCTAAGGTGTGACCTGCACAATATTTATAGTAGTAGTATGTCATAGTATTCTCACTATCTCAGATGGATGATCTGAGCTTACATGTATATATATTTCTAATCTGATCCTCTTTTCTTTTCAGAATATTTGTTAACTTTTATATTAAAATTTCCCTCTGTAATATTATTGCTTGTTTATATTTGGCGCCTTTTACTTTTGTTTCTTGCAGTTGTAAACTGTCCTTTATTCGGTTAAACTGTTCTTTGTTGATAGTATAGTGAGGTTAGAACCTCTTACTACCGAGAGAATAGCATAATTTTCAGTTCAGAAAGAAAGTTACAGTGCTTGTGACGCAAGGAAAATATATGCTCGCTGTATGTTCACTCAGCACCAGAAATCCAAAGCTATATCTGGAAAGTGAAGAAAAGGATGAGAGTGTCATAGGCTGAAGGGATCACGATACTGTTTATTCTCAGTCAGTTTGTTTTCATCATGGCTCACATAAATGATATTTAACTTAGTCACTATGATATCCAGCCCAGAGTTACACAAACCAGTGCTAAGAATTTGGCTATGATGCCTGTCTCCTTGAATTGATTTTTGTTCTTGACATCAGTCAGATGTAACCTTTTTTTTTTTTTTTAATAACTCAGCTATTAGGAATTTTCATGAAAATTGTGTTACAAAATTTTGCCAAGAAGAGTATAAAGCTATAAAGTTTAATTCATTAATAAGTATGTTAGAAGCTTAACTGTTACTTCATGTTTATATAAGTAAGTTAATTTGTAAAGTCACAGCTAATGATTTTACTAAATATTACTTTTACATTTTATCATTAAACATCAGTCTAGAATGATGTTCTAAATATTTGTACAAAGGTGTGTCTCAATATTAATTCATCCTTAATTATAAATGTTCAAAATCCTTAAGACAAAGCAAGCGAGACACTAAAATGAGGAAAGATCATCACTTTGCGTATTTGCCTCTTTTAGGCTGTGGAAGAACTGTTTAACTTGATGCAGCTATTTATAGCTCAGAGGCCAGACATGCGAGAAGAAGAATTAGAAGACATTAAACAGTTTAAGAAAACAACCATAAGCTGTTACTTACGCTGCTTAGATGGCCGCTCTTGTTGGACTACTTTAATAAGGTAAAAAAAGATACTTTGTGATTTTTTGGGGGGGGTGGTTTTTCAGGTGAAAACATAGAACCTTTCCTTTTGACACTAATAGAGAAATAATTTATATTATTTATAACTAAAAGCTTGTTCTTTAGAAAATTATTATTTTAAATTTAGTGTTATGTAGCTTTTTGTTGGCCTTTTACTGTGTACTATGTAGCTAAGGGTGACCTTGAACTTGCCTCCAGTTCCCAAGTGCTTGGAGTACAGATGCATGCCACTATGCTATATTTATGTAGTATTGGGTTCAAACCAGGGCCCACATGAATGTTACCAGGCACTGTACCAGCTGAGCTACATCCTCAGCCCTCCTTCCAATTTGCAAATTCTTAGAAGTTATTGGTGAAATATTTCTGTACTTAGGAATTTTGCCTACTTTGAACAGTTTTTTTTTTTTTCCTTTTGGTTTGTTTTACATTTGTGTATCTTTTATTGGAATCATATCTGAAGATTTGAAGGTCCTGTCTGTGACAAGTCATCCAGACTTGCACTTGGGTAGGTAGTTCCAGTCTAGAGACCCCTCAAGACAGCTTCTACATCTTAAGATGAGTCTGCTTATTAATATCTCTTATTTTTCTCAGATCTATTTGGCTTTATTCGTAGGAATTAGAAAAAAAAAAAAAACAAGAAAGAAAAAGAACCATCTACGAAATAAATTGTTCGAATGACTTAGAAAAGAACTTCTGCAAGTTATATTGTATTTTCTTTACCTATAAAAATGAATTTTGCCTAACTTATTATAGAGCTAAGAAGACTAGGATAGGTCTTGCAGTGAGCACACACTTTTGTGTGTGCTTTTATGAAAGCTTTATGATAATATTAAATTAATGAACCCAAGAGAAAATTCTTCAGATTATCTCCTTCAGAAAGCTTTATATTTGAGCCTTCAGTACTCTATAGAACGAAGTAAGCACTTTTGCCAGTTCTGTTTAGAGGAACTCTTTTAAGTATTTGACATTCAACTTGAATAGATTATTGCTAAAGGTTTATTGCTTGCAGCTTTTTTGATTAAAGTTCTAGAGTTTTGCTGCTTGTTGAATGAAAAAAGGAAGCATCCAGTGGAAGTAAAAAGATGGCAGTAATATCTACAATAGTACTTTGCTATGTAACGAAATGAGTTCTGAGCACAGCATTAACTCAGTGTGGTTATAACTTACTTTTATTGTCTTCAGGCTTGTTTGTGTGCCCCTCCCCCCATGTTATCTTTCTTCCCAAAGCTGATGGATGCTCTTGGATAGAGTATAGTTTACTATTATATAGAACTTAACAGTTGAGATTGTAAACTGACTATTTAAAATAAAAAAAGAAAGAAACAACATTGTTACACTGAAATTTAAAAACACTCTCATCATACCTTCCTCTTGC
This sequence comes from Meriones unguiculatus, assembly GCF_030254825.1. Taxonomy (NCBI): domain Eukaryota; kingdom Metazoa; phylum Chordata; class Mammalia; order Rodentia; family Muridae; genus Meriones; species Meriones unguiculatus. Next base: position 97,145,509 of record NC_083360.1, on the reverse strand, counting down.
CATTGTGGATGAAGTATTGATTAGACACTGATAGATACCTGTTCCTCCAAAGTATGTGGCAAGTTTTTATTATTTCCTTTTTCTGCTTGAGTATCCTTTAGTATACCCAGAGTACTGAGAAGTAGAAATGTTTATTTCAGAGGTTTTGTTTTGTTTTTTTCAACTTGGAGACTTTGTATAAACTTCAGTAGCTGGGCATCCATAATCTGGAAATCTGCCACGTCCCACAACTGAGTGCCAACTGATGGCTTAATAATTGTGAGCCTTCAGACTGTGGCTGCTTATTCTATCGTCTGTTGCTGAGAAATAGTGTACATGCCTGCAGTTTCATGTTGGCAAGCCAAAGCAGGAGGCTTGCCACAAGATAGAGGCTAGTTTGAGCTACAAAACAAAATCTCTTTAAAATTAAAAACAAACAACAGATACAGCCAGTTCCTTTTATATGGGTAGGAAAGCCAAAAGCTTAAGCCAGTTTTACTTCTGTTTCTTTGTCACCATCAGATTATTCTGTCTGTTCAAATTGGACTTTCTTTATTCTTCTAGTGCCTTCAGAATACTATTAGAGTCTGATGAAGACAGACTACTCGTGGTGTTTAATCGAGGGTTAATCCTGATGACTGAGGTAAATATTATATTGCCTTTTACTGTGAATGTATCTCATTTGAACACTCTTCCAACACTTTCTGCTACATGAATATAAAGCATTTAAGCTGAACTGTCTCATAGGTACCAGGATTTTAGTTACATTGATCACTCTTCAATTTAAATTTAGTTGTATTTATTTCACTTAGTAAATAAAAATGAAATCTATGTGATTTATAGGGTACACTTATTTCCCAAGAACATGCTTATTTGGTGGAATACAGACAGAAGGCACTACTGAGTTGGCTGTCCACAACTGAAATCTGCAGTCATCTTTCCATGATTCTTAGTTCACAAGCGAGAAATGATTACAGCCAGCAGAAGTACATAGGACTGTTTAGTCTTATGCTGGAGATAGATAAAATTGTACAGTTGGAAAGTACTGCATGAATTAAGAGCTACTGTTGAGATTTTTTTAGTTAATAGTGTTATAGAGGAGGAACAGAATAAGAAACTGCATGTTGAAGAACTTGGACTTAGCCGTTTTAAGTGGGAAATATTAAAAAAGATGACTTTCTGAGTCCAGAGGCAAGGAAGTTTTGGCTCTAGTTGAAATGTCTGCTCTCCGCCAAGTACAGTACTAGGCAAAGGAATATAGCAGTTCACACACAGATACAATTCTTGTCCTGCCAGTGCACAGGTTGAACATACGTAATGTAGCCTTCATGTTACGGGCTGCCACAGAACCTGGACTGAGAATTTTGAACAATGTATAAACAATAGTATAGTGACTTGGGAGGATTAAAAGAAGGAATGTTGTCTAATACAGTAAAAGAACTACATATTCAATTATGTTCATAGAGTTAGTCCCTAAATTTTGAGAGCTGCTTTTCAGGCATGCTATATTTTGCTGTGGCCAACAGCTCTTTGATTTACCATACTGTTTCTACATAGACCCTGAAAAGTTACCTAAAATAGCTACCTAGTCTCCCTAGTCTTCTGGTCATTGCATCTTTCTAAGGCTTAGAACAAAATGGATTTTTTTAATTGAATTTTTAAATGATTAAACAAATCATTTCTTGACACTAAAATGTTTACATAAAGTACAATTCAAGGTAAGGGCTATACCTCTATTTTAAAAGGACTGGAGTCTAAAGAAATGGTTCATTCAGTAAAGTGCTCTTATGCCACCCTGAGTATCTGATTCCTGACACCATGTAAAGAGCCAGGCAGCATGCTCCTGGCCAAGAGGATCCTTGCAGTTTGCTATCTAGCCGTGCTCCAGGTTCAGTGAGAGACTTTGTCAGAAACAGACAGTGCAGGGCTGTGCGGATGTCCACAGCCCTGACAATCTTGACTTTGATTACTAAGGACAAGGGAGGAGAAAGCCTTGCTCTGCAGACTGCCCTGTACCCTTCACAGGCACACTGGGCTAAGCACAGGCACCACATGAGCATGCACGAAAATGTTTTCAAAGCGTGCAGAGTGGTTGGGAGGAACACCAACAAGCACACACATGTACCTACACATACAAAGTAGCTAAATGGGAAATCCAACTTAGAAAACAAGTAACATTTGCTCTGTGTTCATGTGTGCACACATAGAATCCAAGTCTGAAAACCTCTTTCAGAGGATAAGGATTTCATTTGTGTCTAAAATAAAAATGAAATTAAGGGTTTTTAAATTGTTATTTCCTAAATCACTCGTAGTCTTTCAACACACTACATATGATGTATCATGAGGCTACAGCTTGCCATGTGACTGGAGACTTAGTAGAACATCTGTCAATATTCCTCTCGGTTTTGAAGGCTACGCGCCCGTATCTTCAGAGAAAAGGTTTGCTCATTTTTACTTCTTTTACCATTTTGCTGTCATTTAATAGAGTGGGGGGGGGGTTCAAATGAGAGGCCTCCAAAAAAACTGTCTTATTAGTTTCCATGCTAATGGTTCCTGTGCTAGTTAGTGTTGTGCGCTTTTTATCATCTCATAATGTAAAGGGGGATATTCTTATATATTTTATTTATACTTGAAAACGAAGGCAAGTGTTGTGTAGGAGTCTAAATTTAGAAGATTGAGAACGCTTTCACACATAGTAATAGGTGGGATTTTTTTTTTTAACCTTCATAGCTCAGGTTACATCATTTTTAATCTCAGTAGAAATAAGTGTAAAAATATTTCTTAATGTCCCTGTTTATGCATACCGAACTTCATGGATCTAGAAAGTACGTAAAAGTGCACCATAGTACTTTGGGTAGTCTAGCATGTTAAGGTACATGACATGGGTTAATGGCTAACGGTGCTTTCCACTCAATCCAGATGAATGAAGTCTGATTTCTGAAACCCACAGAAACGTGGAAGGAGAGAAACAATTCCACAAATTGTCCTTTGACTTTTACACATGTACTGTGGCTTGTGTAAAATATCTTCCGGTCCTCTCCCACACCGCATCATGCATGCACACACACAAATAATAGAATTTTTTTTTTTTTTTTTTTTTTTTTTTTTTTAGAAAAGATGTAACTTTAACACACACCTATAAGCCTCACCCTCAGCAGAGTGACCCAGGAGAATTCAAAGTTCCAGGCAAGCCTGAGCTATATATAGCAAGACTTGTTCTTTTCTCCTCCCCTCCACCCCCAAAAAGAGCAGGTTAAACATAGTGATCTCATAATCTCATGAAATTAGTTACCTAGCTCTCACCAAACACGGTTTTTATGTAATTAACTAGAAACTCTTAGTGTTCCCAAACAGAAGAAAAACTATGAGGCACTGTGACCATGCAAAAGCCCACTTACATGTGCTTTTATGTTTGCAGATGTGAAGCAAGCACTAATCCAATGGCAGGAAAGAATTGAATTTGCCCATAAGCTTCTGACCCTCCTTAACTCCTATAGCCCTCCAGAACTAAGAAATGCCTGCATAGGTAAGTTCTTTGAGAACTAAAACTATAGACAAGTATTCTCTGGGTTTTGTGTGCTTGTTTGGCTTTGTTTTGGTTTTGTAGATTGTGTTGTTAGATTTATAGTATTTGGAAACTAGTAGCACACAGACTGGCAGGTCCCAGGAAAAACCAGCTGTGTCTTAACACGCTCATGTTAACATGTTTGTGGGCAGAGCATCTGGGAACGCTCTCACTTTTCTTAAGACTCTTATGTTCTGATTTCATATGAAAGGGGTAGAATTATGTCAGTATTTACAAAGTGGAACTCAAATTGTAAAGGATAAGGTTATTTTCTTCACTGGGTCTTTGGCCTTAAAAACATTTGTCAGTATCTATTTATAGACTCTTTAAATTCTTTGTGACTGGGTATTTATTTATAGAATGATAATGTGTAGCTATTAAAAGAATCATTTTAAATACAGAGTTTTTTACTACCTTAGGAACTACTTGAAGTAGTGACCATTATAGACTGTTAACTATTAGTAATTTCTCAAAATAACATAAACAATTATTTGCCCATCCTGAGGTTTACTCTTGTGTATTTAGTGGGTGAGAATCAGCCCAGCCACTATCATAAAACTTTAATAGTAGACTGCAGATTATCAGATATCTCTCAGACCCAGCTGCTGTGGTGGAGTGTCTAAAGATAAATAATCATGGCATATTTTTATTTGACAAGACTGTGTCTATACGGGAGCAAGGAAAATGAGAATAGGTGGGTTTTTTGTAAGTAATGGCCCTCTGCTGTGGTTATCATGTCTCTTGGTCCTGAGTTGGACATTAGATGATCTTTTCCTTTGTTAGGACCACAAACAGTTTATAGCACTCACCACACTACAGCTTCATCAGGATTTATGAGTGCAAAAGTAAGCGGTTAAATCTAACCCTAGTGTTCAGATTAACAATACTCAAATTGTTTTGATTTTCAGATGTCCTCAAGGAACTTGTCCTTTTGAGTCCCCATGATTTTCTTCATACTCTGGTTCCCTTCCTCCAACACAACCATTGTACTTACCATCACAGTAATATACCAAGTACGTATTTATTTAGCATAATACTTGAATGTGGTTGGCATGTAATCATTCTGCACACTGAAGCTTGGAGATTTATTTATTCTATTTATTCTTATTGTACACTTTTAATGTCTTAGTGTCTCTTGGACCTTATTTCCCTTGTCGAGAAAATATCAAGCTAATAGGAGGGAAAAGCAATATTCGGCCTCCGCGCCCTGAACTCAATATGTGCCTCTTGCCCACAATGGTGGAAACCAGTAAGGTATGTTGGGATGCCAGGAAAATCGTATTTCTGTAGTACAAGGTAATCTGAGATTTCCCCCTGGCAGTTGAGTCCATTAGATTATGTGAACGTTTTATGAAGGCTAATATTAGGTTCATTTGGACTTTTTCCTTTAAGTGCTCTGAAATGTTGATTGATGTTGCAAAATCAACAGTAAGCACTAGTCGTTAAGATTTTTTTTCTTCTTCTAAAAAAATACAGCTTTAATAGTAAACCTTAGTTTGTTACTAGGCTAAATTGTAGCTGTGTCCTACATCTAAATACAGAAAGTTAAGTTAGGTACTTGAAATGTTTTCAGTTTGGCCATATAATGAAGATCTCTTTTACTGGCCCTATAATCATATTTTTCTTAACTTACCCATAATGTCACTGATTGATAGATTTATCACCTGGTTCCTGTTCTCTAATGTTTCTTCTAAAATAGTGCCAATTCTAAATTATAGAGACAAGCTGTGTTAACATGAGATAATTTACCTTAGTTTTAACATTTCTTAAAAAACATTTTTCCCCCTTTAGTTTTCTTCACCCATACCTTCATTCACACTCTCTTTTGCCTATTACTTTTGGATCTTAAGTATATTTGAGCAATTCTCCTGTGATAAAAATATTTAAAAAATTAACATTATAGTTACCCGTGCAGAAATAGCCTCATCTTTCAAAAATCAAATATAACTCATTCTTCTTGATGATATGTTTATAGAGCTAAAGTGTCACATGCTAAAATCTCAGTACTTTCACTCTATTAAAGTATATAGAAATGATGGGTAATTATAATTGATAGCATTTGCACACTGAAAATAAACCTAGAGCAATTATGATCTTAATAACACTAGAAATTTGGAATTTAAAATTAGATTCTTATAGAAGTTAAAGATTTAATTAGCTTTTTACTTAATCTTATTACATTTGCACAAAATATGCTCTTTATTATACAATTTAAGTGCAACCATTTTATCATCTTTAACCTTCAGGGCAAAGATGACGTTTATGATCGTATGCTGCTAGACTACTTCTTTTCTTATCATCAGTTCATCCATCTATTATGCCGAGTTGCAATCAACTGTGAAAAATTTACTGAAACATTAGTTAAGCTGAGTAAGTATAAAAGATGAGCAGTAAACACCACTGAATTATTTTAAGCCCCTAGCCATTCAGGAAGGGGAAAAAATATATGACAATCCCTTTATTTTTTCTTTTTTAAAGTGAATGTTTAAAAATATTAATTAGTATTCCTGGGAATATTTTAATTCTTATTAAGAAAACACCAACTTACTGGTTTCCATTGAATAGTTCTGCCCAGAGTTTCCGCTGGCCTAAGACGGAGCGTGGAGCAGGGCTGGTCAGCACTTTGTGCACAGTGGCCTAAGTCCACCATCTTCACAACAGAATTACAAACAAAACTTCCTTTGCTTAGGGGAAAGCCTAGAGACACTTCCCTGGCTTATCTCAGGGTGAGTTGAGATCTTTAGTGCCAGCTGTCTTTGGGAGCTGTTGGAGCCAGAAAAGCTGAGTGGGCTCGGCAGCATGAAGCAAAGGTGCACAGATGAGTAACTAGGAGGTAAGTCTCAGAAAATGAGAAGACGAATTTGAAAGGTGCGATTTGAGCACTAGAAAACAAGTCTTTCTCAGAATTATGTAGGGGGAGAAAAAACTTGCAGAGAATGTCTAATCTCTCTCTCCAGGGTCAGGGCCTAGGAGTTCTCAGGCTCTGTATGTCCTGCCTTCTAATTTTATCAAAGATGGGTCAGGTTCCTCTCTGGTTTCTATAGTTTCATTTTAGAGTGTGGGGAGTAATACTTAGGAAGCTACTTAGTCAAGAAATAGACTATTACCATGCCCCAGAAGTCCTCCTTGTGCTCCATCTCAGCCACAACTCCCACTTTCCTATGGAAAAGATTCTGGCCCATTCCAGGTAGGGCAAAAGATGTGATCCAGTCATAGATTTCATTATCGAGGAAGAAGGAAGTGCTTACAGCTGTCAGGGATAACTCCTCCTCAGAAAAATCATCTTCTTGGTAAGTGATTAGAGCATCTTCAAGTTTGAAGGGCTGTTCCTTCTACCTATTCCATTAGCTGATCATACCTATGCATCTATGGCTGGTGCCAAGATGTGGGGAGGTAAGGACATCCGCAGATTGGCTGGTTCGGAATTGTATGCATCGGGGTTGTGGTAAATGGTAAAAGTCTGAAACTTTAGCAGTAATCAAGTATAAGAGAATCCTCAGGAGTTGTGATAGTATAGCCTTTGTGCTCAGATAAGAAAGAAGTGTTTCCAAAGATGCTGGCCTTTGGAGAACTTCCAGGTAATTGTGTTTATGTAATTTATAACAAAATATGTGATGAGCTATTCTTGATACATGGACAACTTTGACCAAGTAGCGAATGTTCTGCCATTTTCGATGGTCTCTTTCATCAATATTTAGTGCTTTCATCTGCACAGTCTTCGGCGTGCTCTGCAGTGGTGCATGGACCCTCAGCTGTGCTGATGTCCACAGCATGGTAGTCACTAGCCATGGTGGGCTCAGAGTTTGAAATTTGACAAAGGGAACTGTTTTATCTGGTATTAGGACAGCACTAGATACAAACCCAAACCACAAAGCAGAAGTTTCAAAGTTTCTGCTAATGTAGGAACTGGATCTCTTCTTAAATTTAGACAAGAGAATTAAAAGCAATGGTTATCCTACCATATCTGGGAAAATTATACCCCAGAGTTTGACATTAATTCTTCTAGCTGAGACAACTGTTTCCAAGGAAAGGCACATAGGAAAGTGCTTAGCAGAGCAAAGCAGTGGGGGCGGATGTTGGCAGTGCCCAGTGTTGATTGATTTGTAGGGCTCTCTCGGGGAAAGAGGGAAGCGGCAGGTTTAACCTGACGGTCTTCTTGCTCATTTGAGCCGTGAAGGTAAATAGTCCAAAACGTCATCACCGTAGGTTAGACAGGTGACTGCCAGTTTGGAGAAAAAGTCTCTGCTGTGTTTATATGGGTAACTGAGCAGTGCACGGCGCGCCTCATGCCTGTGGCCCCAGCACTTCTGCTAAGGCAAGAGGGCTGGCTCTTCCCTGCCTGCTGGGCTACACAGGGGCCCGTCAGCACAAAAGTTAGCGCTCACGTTCCTTACGGCACCGTAATTTCATTCACCTCTTTGTTCTTTTACTTTCGTTTTGTCAATATATTTTCTTCCCTTTCACAAAAGTAAACTTGAATGATACAAACCATGGGGCTGGGGGGAGACCAAACTGACCAACACATTTAGTGGCTATTAAAGATAATACCCAGTCAGTAGAGTAGAGGTTTTGCTAGCAGAATGGTGTCCCATACACTTGGGAGGTGAGGCAAAAAAATCAAGAACTCAAGTTAATTGTTGACTGCACAGTGAGTTTGAGGCCAGCCAGGGCTGCTTGAGAGCCTGTGCCCGTTCCAGGGATGGGGAAAGGTGGAGATTAATAGAAAATGACACCCAGCAGCCGCCACACAAGCACACTTGCACTACACACACACAACGTGTGCATGTACACACACACACACACACACGACCCTATTTAGCAGGTTATAAAAAAACAGAAACATTAAACTTAAGAAAATTTTAGTTACATAAAAATTGAAATTATTAAGTTGTGAAAACATTGTAAGTTAAAATATGGAGTAATGTCCTCGTGTGGTGGCACATGTTTTTAATCCTGGCAGGTCTCTGAGTTTAAAGCCAACCAGAACTACATGGTGAGGCCCTGTCAAAAACAAAACAAAATCACTACTTTGGCAGACTTAACAAATAAATAGCTACCCAAACACAAAATGTTTTTTGTTTGTTTTTGAGATAGGATTTCTCTGTGTAGCCTTGGCTGTCCTGGACTCGCTTTCTAGACCAGGCTGGCCCCTGTCTCTGCCTCCCTGAGTGCTGGGATTACAAATATAATCTCAGCCACTGACTGCACCTGGCTACACAAAATATTCTTAGGCGTCGGTAAAATGAAAACTAAGCAAAATCAGGACGTGAATCCCCACACAAATTCTTCATTAACCACATGAGAAGTTGCCTGCGGTCACTAATGAAAAAAAGGTGATTTACCTTGATAGAAGTAACACGTTTTGGGTATATGCATTCTTCAGAGATTGAGAAAGGAGCTCGTGAGTGGAATGCTGTCAGTTTGGGGAGGCAATTTGGCATTGTCAGTTAAAACTTAGCATGTTCCATTCTTTAAGCTTTACATAGAAATTCTCTCCTAAAAGTGTAGAACAACACACAGGCTATTTATTTTCACTTTATTCACATGTGTGGAATTGAAAACAAAGTGTCTACCAAGCGGAGCATATTTTAGTAAGATACATTATGAGTTATATTGGGGAGAAAAACAACCTAAAAAATAGACTTGAAGATATGTAGCTCAGTGATCAGCAGGGTGTTGGGTTCCGTTTCCAGCACTGGAGGGTGAGGGAACAATACAAAGACTATAACTACATTCTTACAAAGGGTTGGGGTCTTACCCTTACTATCATGCATAAGGCCAGGTATGGTTGTGCACATTTTTAATCTCAGCACTTGGGAAACAGACAGGCTGACCTTTGAGTTCAAAACCAGCCTGGTCTATATAATGAGTTCCAGAACAGCCAGAGCTACACTGAGACCCTGTCTCAAAACAAACAAACAAGCCAAGAGAGTGATACTATTGTATAAGGGTGCGATCATGGGGTGCTTTTATTTTTCTAAGTTTAATAATATACCTGGAAGGGTGGAATTATTTGTAATGACCATGCGCTGTGTTTGTTTGCTTTTGAGACAGGGGATCTCTATATAGCCCTGCCTGCGTTAGCACTGTTGACCAGATTGGCTTCTGACTCTGAGATCCATGCTTCCTTAGTGCAGGGGTTAAAGGTATCCTTGTCCATGCCCATTTTGTGATTGTAATTTTTTTAGGAAAATAGACAATGATATTGCAGACTATGGTTAGTCCCATTAAAGGGCCTAAAGCAAAATGAGTAATAGAATGATCAAAGTTAAATGAATCCTTAAATTTCATTTTCAGTGACAAAGCTAGAATCTTGTACCTTTAATATTTAATATTTATGAAAAATTTCTGAATGTGTTAAAAAAAAATGCCAAATAACATATACTAGAAAACAAAAGAAAAATATTTTTAAGGTACGGTCTCACTTTGTAGCTCTGCCTATCCACAAACTCACAGTATAGACCAGGCTGGCATCTCAGAAATCTACTTGCTTTGCTGCTGTAATGCTTAATTATAGGACTATGCTATCATGCCCAGCGAAAACTTGTCTGTTTGTCTAAGGGCCAAGTGTGGCGCCGTACACTTTTTAAAGTCGTTTATTTTATGATATGTGTATGCGTGTCTGTCAGCACACATGTCTGTGTGCTACTTGTGTTTCTGATGCCTGAGGGAGCCAGGAGACATTCCTGGGACTAGAGTTACAGGTACTTGGGAGCCACCATGTTTGTACTGGGAGTCAAACCCTAGTCTTTTGTAATAGCAGCAAGTGCTCTGAACTGCGGAGCCATCTCTCCCTTAAAATGAGGTTTCTTTAATTGACTAAATTAAGCATACATAAATTCATGGTACACATATACAACAAGTCAGTGACATTGAAAGCACACTCTGATTCCTGCGTCTCTTTAGGGTGTGGTGTTATTGACTTGAAAATGGCTGGTTTTCCTAAAGGTTTCAAAGAGTGAATGTACTTCAGACTATCCCTGACATCTAATACAGATCAAAAAGCTAGCTTTACTATTCCTCCTGGAGCAAATCCATGTATGCTACACGTAAATAATCACATATAAGACAAACTTAACTGCTTGCCAGTTTGTTCATCTCCAGAAAAAAATGGGTGTGTCTGAATATTCCAGAGTCAGCCTATCACATTCTCAGGAGCCTACAAGGAGAGCTGCAGTAGGTTAGTTAATGGATATGAAATTAGAAGATGAATTTGACCAGATAACTGGTATTCTTAGCCTAAGGTGGCTTTGATTGTTTCACAGTAGAATATTACTCATGATGGACTTGTATCCTCTAGCTGATGCCACTACTTCCTTAAGATGATGATGGGTAGGAAAACCAATACTATAGAAAACCAGTCAGGATCACAATGACTCATAAGTTGTGACTAGTAAATACACACATGAAATGTTTTACCCTCACAGCAGTCATGGAAGTACCGTTTTTCCTGCAAAAGTAGCCTGAACCATATTTCTTTTACCGACAAACCACAAAGCAGCCTCTAAAGTCTTGAGATGTTCTGACAGACAAAAGGGATATATAGATAGACGTTTCTGAGTGAGGGATAGACTCAAAAACAAGATGGACCTCTCTTGAGAATACATAGTCATAGGGTAAAGACAGATAAGTTATGCAGAATCCAGTATGTTTTAGATGTGCCTTTTTTTTAAACTGGGGGAAAGCCCCGAGTGCATATGAGGCCGGAGAAGTGGCTCCAAAGTTAAGAGTGCATACTGTTCCTGCAGAACCCTGAGGGTGGTTCCCAACACCCACGATACTGGGCGGCTCACAGCCACCTGTAATTGCTGCTGCAGGGGATCGGAAGCCTACTTTTGTGTCCTGGCATATGCGCGCGCACACAATGTAAAGATACGGAAGTATACCTGGGAGTGTGGTGACTGTTTCTCCATATGCTTTGTACCCAGTGAACGAGACAGATATTGAGCAGGGGCATAGGGGTAAGAAAATACTGGCCTCTCGCTCATCCTCAGGGATTTGTGAAATTTTGAGAAATTCTTTTGCTTTGAAGGATTGTAAGGTGACATTGGATCTCCCTGGCTGGCACGGTGTTGTCCAGAATTCACTGTCTTGAGCTGGCATAGGCCTTTCTCACATTGGTGTGTGTGTGTATATGGTTTGTTGCTGTCTTACATAGTTCATCAAACTAGTTTCCTCAGTGCAGCACTGCCTAAAATAAAGCTGAGGTGCCTTAATAAGTCTGAAAAAAGAAAGTATCAAGGCTGGGAAGTAGCTTAGTGGAGGAGCATTCCAGGTAGTATGCCCAAGGCCCTGGGTTTGAGTCCCTGTACACAGCATGGTAGGAGAGATATTAAGTAAACAGTGGTACCAGAGGACGCAAGTTTAAGTGAATGTAGATGATTGAAAAGATTATAGGTGTTAGAATTAGATAAATATGGGATAGATGTCTTTGAGATGAATCTTAAGACTATTACATACTCTCTGAGCTTAATATCTTCAAGAAAAGGAGACCAGCCTAAGTATGCTGCTGCATGTCTGTTTCCTAGCCCTTAAGAGTTGGAGACAAGATCATCAGGCAGTCAAGACCAACTTTGGTTATACAAGAACCTGTCTCAAGAAAAAGAAAGAACAAAAACCGTCCTCTTGCCTCCCCTCACCACCCCCAATCAATAAAATGAATGAGGATTAAAATAATACTTCCCAAAGCTGTGAAATTTTAATGTATTTATTTGACATGCCTAATATGTTAGGTGTCAATAAGTGTTCCTTTCTTTGTTTTAAAGAAGTGGTTTTAAATGATAAAAGACTTCTTCCGGGTTTATTTGTTGTGGTAATTAATGCTGGCTTTTTGTAGCTATTGAAAAGTAAAAATAAGGATTGTTTTACTTGGAGGAATAATTGTTGAAAAGAGAAGAAGTTGAGTGATAATGCAGACTTAACCATGAGAGTTTCTGTCTGAAAGCAGTCTGGGGACTGAGTGACAGACTGAAGAGCTGGATATTAGCAACAGGCTCGTCAGGCCATCTAGGTCACATGTTCTTGGGCTTTTTGTTGTTGTTCTTCGTTTTAATGTTTTTATATTTATAAAGCCTTAAAAATGTCAGTGATCCCAGGTCTAGGAGTTCACTACTTGTAATCCATCACCTTTAGGGCAGAGACAAGAGGACTGTGGATCCCAAGACCACCTTGGGCTATATATCAAAAGACCATGGTGTCAGAGTTAAATAAATGACAGCATGAAACAGGTGCTGTCAGACTTTGCCCAAGGGTCATATTTTTCCAAACCTTACTTTATGGTTAGTTACAAATAAAGAATATGTCACTACAGAAACTTCCCTGCAGCCACTAGATGGCTCATTTCCCTGTGCTGTGATGGATAAATGCTTCCAGCCACATCCAGATGGAGTTAGAATAAAGGAAGGATGAGAAATGTCTTTGCAGGAGATTAATAGGCTTAATTCTGAAAGAGCTCCCTAAGTGTGTAATTTGCTGTTTAAAGATCTCAAAGCCTTGGTCTAACCCAAGAATTGGTGAACTACAACCCACTTTCTAGTAGTTCTTAAAAAACTAGCAGCTACCAGGAGTAGGTTTTGCATGTATATATTTAAAAATTAAGTAGAATGTTTTGTGAAGCATGATACGATTGAAATTTTAATATTTGTTTTCATTGGAGCTAGCCAAGCTTGGTAGTTACCAAGCACGCTGCTGTCTCTGCCGCTGTGGGAGTAGCTGTAGTAGGCAGCATACGGCCCCAAAGCCTGTGCTTACTGTTGGCTCTCTACCGAAAAGCTTATCAGCTTCTGATCCAGCCCACACTTTGTGTTTAATTGGAAGATACCTCATGTTCTATTTTCCTCTATGGTCATATTTTTTCCTGAGGGTGACGAGATGTAGAAGTGGGACTTTTATGGAAGGAGCTGACAGTGCAGATTTTGTGAGCGAGGTAAGAGGGTGGAGGGAAGGAGGAACATATTCAAAATCTACCTGACATCTAGAAGTTAAAATTTAGAGCTTCCAGAATGTGAGCAGTAGCTCAGTGGTAAAATGCTTACCTAGCTTCTGTATCTGAGCCCCGCATTTCAAACCCCAAGAAAACACACACATGAACATGCACAGAGGAGGTTCCTACCAGCAGTCATTGACAGTCCTGAGATGGATCTGTCCAGAGTGTGGTGAGGACAAGAAGACAGTAGTAGACTGGAAGCAGTACTTCCTTCAGTACACACAGAAAACAAAAGAGGGAAAGGAATGCTCTAGAATGTGGTTCTCCTCAGCCATCTGGCCCAGCCTTCTGAAATGTAGCAAGCCTAGGAAGATTTTTACAGTGTTTCCTTCATCCAAGAAAACTTTGACAACCACTCCAGGTTACTTACTGTTCACTAATAAATTCCAAACAGCTGGCTGAAGTTGTTGTCCTCCTGGGAATGAGGTACAGGGTGTACAAATAAATTCACAGTTCCATATTCTAAATTATGGCACTGCTTAAAACATTGAAATGAGTCCTCCTGTAAGTATTGTTGTATATATTTCTAAGAATGCAGGCAAGATGCAGTTAAAACCAGAGATACAGAGATAGTGAACAGTATTATACTTGCAGTTGAGTAACTCGGCAGTATAACTTATAACCTATTCTGATTTTTTTTTTCTTCAAATATTAGGTGTCCTGGTTGCCTATGAAGGCTTGCCGCTTCATCTTGCACTGTTCCCCAAACTTTGGACTGAGCTATGCCAGACTCAGGTAAAACAAACGATTTTTGTTTTTAGATGGTCTCTTGATTGGTCATCCTACCAAATAGCCAGGAATCCTCAGAACAGCTGGTCGAAACTAATTTACTAGAAATTAGCAAAGTTTATAATTAAGGGAAGTTCTACTTGTTGGATTTTATTCCAACTCAAGCTTTGTACTAGAGGATATTTCAAATAGGCTGTTTTTGTTGGGTTTTTCATCCAGCTCAGTAGCAGCTATCTAAGATGCAGAGGCACTGGAGAAAGCGAGCTCCTAGCCCTCCCCCACTCCCTTTGCTCCAGTGTCTCTCCCTCTCCACCACTAAAGTCTCCAGCAGAAACCATGGTGCTTGGCCCTTAACTCTGCCTGGCTTTACTTCTTCAGGGACCTCTTGCCCTTGTTTTCTTACTGGTCTTAATAAGAACAGGAAAGTTTTAGCTAAGACCAAATAGAACAGGAATGGCTACCGTACCCACTTTAAGTTTCAGAGATTCTACTCCTGGCCAGGTATGGTGGAGCATGCCTGTAGCTACAGCCCCAACATATGCTAGAGCAAGAGGATAGCCACAAATTCAAGGTTAGCCTGGGCTATGTAACAGGCTGAAGGGAAAGAAGGGGTGGGCGGGGGTCTCTTAAAGCTGGCAGGCATGTAAGTAATGTTTGTAAAAATGTTGGAGAATTGGAAAGAATCTGAAAGCCAGATCTAAATCTAAAATTTGCCTCATTCCTTTGATCTGGCCTATTTTGATTTCCTCCTGGTTGCAGAGTCCCTATGCCAGAGGAAAGATTGTGAACCTTTCTTATGTAGTTCAAGAAGTACTTCTAAAGTTGTCCCAGATTCCTATGAAGCAGTGGTACAGCCATTTCTTTACATGTTCACCATACTGAACCATGCACAGAGATAAAACTAGAACCCTGGCACAGATGTAGCCCATGGCAGCTCAGTGTTCAAGAGAGTACCCTAGCAAGGGGAACTGGGACTGTCTCTGACATGAACTCAGTGGCTGGCTCAGGGGAGCAGCCTTATCAAGCCACAGAGGAAGACAGTGCAGCCAGTCCTAGTGAGACCTGATAGGCTAGGGTCAGAGGGAAGGGAAGGAGGACCTCCCCTGTCAGTAGACTTAGGGAGGGGCATGGGAGGAGAAGAGGAATGTTGTTGTGGGGAAGTGTAATAGAAGACTTTGGAAGGCATCGATTCCACTTAGCTAATATGATGGCTTACTTAATTCTGAGACAGGGTCTCTCATTGTACCTCTTACTGTCTGGAATTCACTGTGTAGACCAGGATGTCCTCAAACTCACTTCTACCTTAAAATGCTGGGATTAACGGCATGCATGTGTTACCATGCACTGGTTGATTTGGAACTGAATAGTTTCATATCAGAGCAGATTTCTCCTTTTTCCCCTCTGCCACTATTCTCTTTCCATAGAGGTCTAAGTTTTTATAGGAATGGGTGTTTTGTCCACATACAGTATGCCTGTAGTGTACTCATCCATCAGAAGAGGGCATTGTATCCTCTTGAGACTGGAGAGCTGTAAATGCTTGTAGGCAGCCGTGTGAGTGCTGGGAATTGAACCCAGGTTTTCTGGCAAAGCAGGCAGTCAGTTCTTTTAACTGCCAAACCATCTCTCCAGCCCCCAGCACTAAGGTTCTAAAAAGAGCCTGCCGTATTGTATTCCTTAATTCTTGGGTAACCTTGAACTTACTGATTTAAACATGTTGATAAATACATGTTAAAATCTTATTTCCTGTATATAACATACACACACACACCCATGTAAGCAATCCAAGTGGAATGTCTGTTGAAAGACATAATCTTGTTATTTGAGTTACCTATATGAAACAGAAAATCCAAAATTTAGTCAAATTTCCAAACATTAGGACCCCTGAATCCTGTGTAAGACAAACAGGAAAATGAAGTCACACAGTAAAGGTTAACTTTGGCAAATGCATTTTAAGTCTTAAAATTTGTCTTTTCTTGGTGTGTATGTGGTTTGATCATCTATTAGTTTATCCACTGATTGTCCCCTTAAAACATTGATATCCTATTCTAGAAGGCTTGTTTTGAACCTTGTTAATATCTGTACTGGGTGATAGAGTAACATTTCTTTTAAAGTCTATGTTGATGGGGCTAGAGGGATGGTCCATGTTTAGGGCACTGGCTGTTCTTCCAGAGGACCCAAGTTTGATTCCCAGCACCCACATGGCAACTAACAACTGTCTTAACTCTACCTAATGGGGAATCCGACAGCCTCTTCTGGACTCTGTGAACACTGGACAGGCATATGTGTATACCAACATAGATGCAGGCAAACATCCCCACCCCTCCCATATGTATTGAGTATGTTATGGTCTTCCTCGAGCAGATTGTTATAGTTCCCCCTGTAACTGAACATTGGACAAAGTCCCAGATGCTGGTAACTGTAGTGCTTTCTCCCCCTTTAGTCAGCTATGTCAAAAAACTGCATCAAGCTTCTGTGTGAAGATCCTGTCTTTGCAGAGTATATTAAGTGTATTCTAATGGATGAAAGAACTTTTCTAAACAACAATATTGTCTACACATTCATGACGCATTTCCTTCTAAAGGTATGTATGTAGTTCCGCTTAAATAATGTATGCCTCTTACGTTGATCTTGAATTTTAAGACTGGTTTTGTGTATGAGCACATTCTTAAGCATGTGTTGTTTCCCAGGTTCAAAGTCAAGTGTTTTCAGAAGCAAACTGTGCCAGTTTGATCAGCACCCTTATTACAAACTTGATAAATCAATATCAAAACCTACAATCTGATTTCACCAACCGAGTTGAAATTTCAAAAGCAAGTGCTTCTTTAAATGGGGTAAGAACTGTGCCAACAAGTTCAAAACACACCTTAAGCAACTCTTACTTTTTCTTTGTTGTCATGAGTTTAAGGATTTTAAAGATCATGTATGATGAGAAAAACTATTTTAATCAGGTATTCACACTTAAAGCACACACTTTCCATTATTGAGAAAATAAGACCATTTGACATTCAATATGTTAAGGGCAAGGAGACCAGTAAGAACTGAGATGGTAGGACAGACCTATAATCCCAGCACTTGAGAGGCTGAGGCAGGAAGTGTGTTGGCAAACTCAAGGCTAGCTTGGTAAAGGGGTTCCACGCCAGCCAGGGCTAGAGTTCTCTGCTTGTTTATGTAACTGTATTGCTGTCTATGGCTCCTAAGTAATCAGAACAGTCATGATTATAAAGGCAGCTAAAACTAGAGTTTGTTATAAATTCTCTAACAGTTGTAAAGTTGAACATTCCTGACAAGGTCCTTATGAGCCAAAACAGACAGGTGACCAAGCTAATCAGGGAGTTCCTGAGACAGCCGCCAGAACTGAGAAACTGATTCTATGAAATAAAACCCACGTTTCAGGTGTGCCAAGGGAGGTCTGGTTTTGAAATTACAATTTAAGTCTGAGCTGCATTATTTGGTTTCTGTTTTAAGTCTTTACTCTGGCCTACTTGACACAGACACAAAACAGTGGTATAAATGACAAAACTGATAGAATACTGTAATGTCCTGATGCTGGTTTTAACATTATTCCACATTGCCAGAGAAGCCAGAATAGATTCTTGGGAAATAAAACATCTTCATTTAACTGTGGAAGTTTTGTCCAAATGTTGCCTTCAGGATTTGAACTCTTCCTATCTGGGTTTTTGTAGGACCTGAGGGCACTTGCTTTGCTCCTGTCAGTACACACTCCCAAACAATTAAACCCAGCTCTGATCCCAACTCTGCAAGAGCTTTTAAGCAAGTGTAGGACTTGTCTGCAGCAGAGAAACTCACTCCAAGAGCAAGAAGCCAAAGAAAGAAAAACTAAAGGTTAGCTTTGTCAACCAAGTCATTGCTGGGACTGGGCCTGGGGCTGGAAGGATGGAGACTAGCTGGAGCTCTGGCGCAGTGGCTGCTCTTGCTTGTACTGCACGTCCTTAGCTTTGACCTCCAGCACTATTTTTTTAAAAAAGCTAAAAACAAAATCGGTTCTCCTCATTATCACTCCCAATGTTTTAACGACCTCTTTTGAAGATTTTTTTTTTTTCCTCACAGATGATGAAGGGGCAACTCCTGTTAAGAGAAGGCGAGTGAGCAGTGATGAGGAGCACACTGTAGACAGCTGCATTGGTGACATAAAAACAGATACCAGGGAGGTCCTGACCCCCACAAGTACCTCAGACAATGAGACAAGAGACTCATCGATTATTGATCCAGGGACAGAGCAAGATCTTCCTTCCCCTGAAAATAGCTCTGTCAAAGAATATCGAATGGAAGGCCCATCTTCATTTTCAGAAGACGGGTCACATGTTCGGTCACAGCATGTAGAGGAACAGTCTAATAGTGGCAGGTTTGAAGACTGTAAAGAGCTTAAAGACCACTGTTCCAAGGATACTACGCTAGCTGAAGACGAATCTGAATTCCCTTCTACTTCCATCTCGGCCGTTTTGTCTGACTTGGCTGATTTGAGAAGCTGTGATGGTCAAGCTTTGTCCTCCCAGGACCCTGAAGCTGCTGTATCGCTCAGTTGTGGCCATTCCAGAGGCCTCGTTAGTCATGTGCAGCAACACGACATTTTAGATACCCTGTGTAGGACCATTGAATCAACAATCCATGTGGTCACAAGGATATCTGGCAAAGGAAACCAAGCTGCTTCTTGACATTAGATGTGGCATGTCTACTTTCAGGTGCCCCTCCCCCATGCCGTTTGTCGAAATTTTGCTTATTTGTTTTGTGCTTCAGTTTGTGCAGTGCTCTCTGCTTGAATGGCAAGATAGATTTATAGGCTTAATTCTTGGTCAGGCAGAACTCCAGATGAAAACCTTGCATCTTCTGTATACTTTCTAAAGGGCAATCAGATAATGGATATGTTTTATGTAATTAAGAGTTCACTTGTAGTGGCTTTCATTTAATATGGCTTTCTGGGAGAAACAGGGCTATGACCCTGTACAATGTAATTTAAACTTACAGCATTTTTACTGTGTATAATAATATGGTGTCCTCTGTGCCAGTTTTGTACCTTAAAATAAGAGAGGCAGATTGCCTCTGATCGCTGTGGTTCTTATTATCAAAATTAAGTTTACTTGTATACGGAACAACCACAAGAAATTTGATTCTGTAAAGAATCCTCTTTAGCTGTGGCCTGGCAGTATATAAATGGTGCTTTATTTAACAGAATACCTGTGGAGGAAATAAAGCACACTTGATGTAAAAATAATTGTTTTATTTTTATTGTCATGACTGACTGCTGTTCTGTGTACTTAATTAAACTGACTGTGATGACTTTCCCTTTGTTATGATGTAAGTTGTTTCAGTTTCCTTGGATGACTGCAGTCAGGAGACTGAAGCACAGGCCATCCTGCTGTGTGACAAGTCCTGGGCAGTCCAAACAAGTAACTTACCATGCACATGTCTCAGCCCTCCATCCTAGTGTCTGACTGCTTAGAAGTCAGCAAGGAGAGCCACAGCGGAGCCAGCTGGCCCTCCCCTCCACGCTCTACACCGGGAAAACTCTGGCGTAGAAGGCAGGAGTAGCAGTAGCGCACTATGCCGTTTATTGTCTTAAGCATAAGTCGACTGGAGCAGTCAAGTAGCAGGCTGTGACCAGCCTTAGCTTGGGGGCCTTGACCTCACCTAGTTTCTCAGAGCAACACCAAGGGAAGGTGAGATGACACCTGGTCTCACTCGGCGCAGAGGCTGGAATGCTTCAAGCAAGGCTTTAGAATTCTGCACCTCCATGACTTTTCACCCAATATAAAATAAATTAAGGGCCTTGGAAGTTTTTAAGGAGGAAGAGGTAAGTAAACAGGACAGGTTTCTGCTTACAAAAGGAGGTCCTTATAAAACCTAACTCATTCAAGCATTCTGGGTGGTGAGCTGAAGTAAACCTTTTATTTCTTCAAAGTGCTGCTTCTGCCAACAGAATTTCATATTCTCTTCTTTACAGACAGGAACTCCTTTACAGTCCAATCGTAATTCCGTTTGCCCCGGAGCAGGCACAAAATTCAGTGCAACTGTTGCATAGTGTTCTGGAAGGGGGGGGAAACCAGGAGTTTTTTATTATGACACCAGGAGGAAGAACTTGTCTACGCCAGCTTTAGTTTGCTGGCTTCCATATATAAACTACATATACATACCTTCTGGCCAGTTCCTACATCTCCATTTCATGATGATCTTCCTGTTTGTTAACTGAAAACAAAGACATTTCACTGAAAACATTGACTGAAATGTGCACAATACAACAGAAGAAACGCTTTTCGAGCTAAACAGAGTACAGGAACCAACGAAGAGCATACAACCCTGTCTTCCAGCTTACATGCCAGTGTTCTCCAATGTTCTTGGCAGCATTAACACCAAGGACAGAGCTGATGGGGAGGCTACTGATATATGGCAGCTTGGACCCTAAAGACATAGCTGAAAACAGCATAGCTTCAAGTCTCTAGTACAAATGAGGCCTAACTGGAAATGTTAAGCTGCTACTTTTTGCAGAATTATCATCAAGTAAGGCTTAGTCTTTATCATTACTTATAAACACACACTATATAACATTTTCCTTTTGTCCTACAAGGATTTGAGACCGAACTCGTCAAAACCTCTACTGTAACCTAGAGCGACTTACCAGTTCCACATACTCTCCAGTGATGTTCCCATCAAACATCTGGAATTTCCCTCCCTTTTCAGCTTCTAATACAGCAGGAGATTTGGAAAATTTTTGCACCAACTAGCCAAACAAAACAAACAGGTTATTCCAATACATATGTCACCCTGTGTGCTTGGTAAGGAGCACACCACGAGCTTACATGGCAGGTGAGCAGCTCACCAATGATGTAACTGGGTTTTGCTTTAGTCTTTGCTTACAGGTAAACACAAAGCTTCTTGGAGGGAAAGCTACATATACCCCAACTGCTGATACAGGCCACCAAATGTACCCATCACTGTTCCCTCAGGGTATTCAGAAGCATCACCAGTATCCTTGAAGCCCCTGCATCAAAGACAGCCTCTGTTCTCTGTGACGTACCTCCAGACCATGTTCAGCAGAGTAGCTCAGGGCATTACTTACTTCTTTCACAGTGAAGATACTGTATAGCTGTTCTACTGTTGCATCAAACAGCTCTGTCAAGTGCAAAGCTACCGTGGGAATCCTCACACCCAGTGCCACCGGAGAAGCCTGCGTCTCAAAATGAGAGAGACATTCCAAAGGATGGTGAACTGACAGGATGAGAACAGCATGAAGCTCTTTGTTCCACCAGCGCTGGCCTCTACTCTGGAAACAGCTTGTTGCAATGAGCACTTTACCTCCATTCCACTCCCAGGCTACAGCTAAATACCTCTGATTGTAGTTGGACCTATACATAGAGACCCAGAACATGACCATGGGATGAAAGATGACTAAGCCTAAGACTAAAGTGGTGTTAATTCCATATACACATTCCTGCTCACCAATTCTAAGAAGTCTAGACTCCTAATCCCAAAGAGTACAACGTACTTTGATCACAGTGTATGACCCTCAAAGTCACCAGCTTGTGCTAGGTACAGCGGCTCTACTCCTGCAGTCTGACACAGGAGGCTCACCATGAGTCTAAGGCCAGTCTATCAACCAATGACTTTAAAATAAGTTTGCAGAAGAATTTCTGCAAGCCTGTTTAGTGTTCTTGTCCATCAAGAATTAGAACCTCAGGCTAAAGGTGAGTGCTGTGGAAGGGAGCGTGCCCAGCACACACCAGCCCTCAGACTTGGCACAAAAAGCAGAAATCTTACATTCTGTCATTTCCACAAAAAGACAGCAGCACCTTAAGAGGAAATGTGGAGGTCAACACCCTGTCCTCACTAGGGGTGCCTCCCAGGCTCATACCTGCAGTCTGTTTTCAGGGAGTTTCCTCTCAAGAGTTGGTTCCTGGGTTGCTACAGCTTTTGTTGGTAAAATCATTCCTGTTGTAAACTCTATAAGGACATAGGAAAACTTATTAACATACTTCCTTTTATCTAAACTGGCATTTATCAAAACATTTTGAGGCTTAAAAATAACTTTTTACATACATTGCTGGATGCTAATTAGCAAAGGCCTTTTATTCTTTGTTTCAATGCCTTGCTTTACCACACACCCTTAAAACGCAAATGTTTCACAAGTTCTTTTCTAACTAGCTCTGTTGTGCATGATTACTGAAAGTTTATGATCCTCACCTACTGCCAGAACTTTGCTTCACCACCCCTCACAGAGCTTACTGTCAATCTTCATGGCTAGGATGTCTTGTGGGAAGAATGGTATCCCCAAACCTGTGTATGCCAGTCCCTGGACACTCAATAAGCAAACTTTAAGATAAGTTGCAGAGAAAGCTCTGTTGGCCACTCTGCCCAGCTGTCACCTCTAATTTTGGAAAGTAACAGCTTCACTTCCATACAGTATAGGGATTATCTAGGTGTTATCAATACCTGTAATATCTGTGGTCACTTTCATCCATACATTCACTCACTCAGCAAATATTTATTAAGCACCTACTATGTGTCAGGCATTGTGCTAGATGCTGGAGATACAGCAGTGAACAAGAGAGACACCTTCCATGCCCTCATGGAGCATTTAGTCTAGCAGGGAAGACAGACATTAAACAAGTAATTACACAAACTTTTCCATTCTGGGGGTGAGGGTGTGTGGGTTTGTTTTGAACAGGGTCTCACTATGTAACCCAGACTAGCCTTAAACTTGTCAGTCGTCCTACCAAAGCTTCCCAAGTGCTGGGACAAGTGTGCCACCATGCCCAGCTCAGGAAACTACTGACAAACTGATTGATGTGGTTGGTTATTATGGTCTTACCCACAACTAACTTTTAACACCCAGAGTACAACTTCTTCTGCAGTCTAAGGATGTTTCAAGAGCCTGACTTGGGAATCCAGCCCTTGGTAGAGCATAACTTGGGTGAATAGCAAGGGATCCTGTGGCTCACAGGGGATGCCTTCTTTACCCGTCTTAAGTGCCTTCAGGTACTCTCCAAGGGCCTCCCTGACCTTGGCGGTGCCTGTCGTTTTCATAAGATCCTTCAGTATATCCCCATCTCCTTTCTTTTTACTCACGTTCACCTACAAATCAGAAAAATAAAAACCTAAGAAAAAAAAATGGTTGAATGTATTCTCACAACACTGGGTCCTATTGATAACAAGGAGTGGACAGCAGAGGAAGGAAGTAGGTAAGACGTACAGGCTTCTTCATGGTTGCAGAGGGTCTAACAAGTCTTTTAGAGGCCTAGGCTGGTAGCCATGCTGTGAACGTACTGAACAGAAGGGGAAGCATTTAATTTGCCTTTGAACTTTGGAATTGTCTAAGTACAAGAGTTAAACTGCTTGTGGCTTTATCTTGAGGAGGGTCTGGTATGGCAGACTGCGGCTGAGCATTTGTGAGGTATGTGGTCTGAACCATGCTATAAACACACACAAGATTCCAAAGACTTAATACAAATAAAAAAGTAAAATACCAATAATTTCTTAATACATGTTAAAATCATATTTACTCTCCCCTGGATTAAAAATTTTTCATTATTTTACCTGGTTTTTAATATGGCTAACTAGAGAAATTTAAATTGCATTATGTGGCATTTATACTGAACAGTGCTGGTCTACAAACCTGAAGCCATTAACCAAGAAATTCCCAAATAACCTGCCCTTGGGTTATCTTGGCAGAGAGGAAAAATCAGCTAAGGAAGGGAAAGAAAAAATGATGGATTGATAGCAGCAGAAAGGAGACAAGTGGTCTAGTATTCTGAACACAAAAGGTGCCAGTCTCAAACTATTGTAGGTCACGATAATTCTGAGTTGGGCTACCCCTGAACCTAACATCTGCTTTGCCAGATGCTACTGCAACATAAATCTTCAGATCTGTTTACCATGCTGCCAGAAAGCTGCACTGCTGACGAACTCCATAGCACCCGAGTGCAGCAAGCTAAGTCTGAAGGTTCTGTCTGAGACAGGCCTGCTCATGGCCTCAGTGACCTTCAGGAAAAGCAAGACCTGAGACACGCTGCTTGCTCTCTTAGACAACTCTGCCGGTGTCTAGATTTGGATATTACAGATGCTGTACAATAATGGTCTTGCCCCTCAGAGGCAATGGGAAGGAGCAAGGCAGGCAGAGGAATAAGCAGGATCTTCTTAGGGGAACCAAGAAAGCCAGCCAGTCAAAAGCAACTGATTCATTAAAAGCAATGAGATGAACCCAAGAGGAAGTAGAGCTAAAGGCTGAAAAGTATCCCTATTAAAGGGAAACAGTCACATTCAGCAAGCCATGCAAGTGGCCTGAGCACTTCATATGCTTTGTCACCCTCAACCTGAATGCATCCCTGAAGGACTGAATTTAAGAGCATAGGCAAGACAGTTTGGCTGACTGCTGTTAGTCATCCCCCGTCCCCGCCCCCCCCCCCCATACCATGCCTGGTCCTCTTAGGCTAAAACTTCTTAGGGCTTTCTCCTTTCCCCACACCTCTGCTCCACCTCTCACACCCCCATAGTACAGTGGCAGACAACCCCCACAATTCACAACTACCACAGGAGAACCAGACAGCCCAGCACTTATAGCCAAAGCTTAACTAGACAAAAGGGGAGCAGCAGCACACACCTCAGTGTCATTGACTTCATTCTCTTCAGAAAGGCTGGGAATTTCAACCAATCCCTTGTGCTTTGCACCAGACACCTTAACTGTCCCTAAAATGAGCAAAATGAGAACAATAAATAACTGGTTTTATGTGAAAGTCCTCTGCTTGAATGAACAGCTCATATGTGGCTCTACTTCCTTACGGGGGTGTGGCCACATCATGGAAAAACCACGACAGGGGCCGGCCAACACGGGTGCGCAAACGGGCAGCCCTGCAGGAGGTTTGTCTGCCCCCATTTCTCTTGTCTCCTAGCGCTCTTTCCCAGGTCAGAGCAAGAAGGGCTACTGTGAGGGGAGAAGGCACCAAAGGGACAATGAGCTCTGACCGTGGGACACTTCGAAAGCTGTGGCTGCAAAGTTTGTGCAGACATGGAGAAGTTGGAGTTCTTCCCAGGCTAAAGCTTCAATATCCTCAAGGACAACTCCTGGTCCTACCTGGAGATTTCTTGCTGTTTTAATTGCACATCATTTTCTTATTACATTCATCTGGAGGAGAGGGGGAATATTTAATACAGTTTTGCTCAAAATGAACACTGGGCTCACAGGCAGGGCCATGCAACTGGAACAGTATTCAGAAGCTTCCACACTGAGACACTCGGGCATGATCTGAAGGCATGTCAATGCCACAAGCAAGGGAAGAAAGGGTTATACCACACACAGCCCCTCAGGAGTGGAGTTTATGCCACATGGGCATCAGGAGTGACTGACTTCCTCAGGGCCAGACCATCTGGGGTCTGGAATATGTGTTTATTTTTCAAAGTACAACACAGACTACATTCACCATCCACTGAGAGGAAAAGCCCTGAGACTGGACCTGACTGCAGCAGAGTGCAGTCCAGCTCCTGGCACATAGTGCTGCGATCCTCCTCAAACAATGTCAGCAAAGAAACACTGGCAAAACCTCCCGCTAAGAGAAGCCCGCCCCTGGCTCGGACAGTGAGCCCAGGCTCCAGAAGAGCTAACCTGACTAGATTCTCTGGATGTAGGAGACAGAAACACTCAAGTGCAAAGGTCAGCCCTGGGTCCCCATCCACCTCTGCAGCCTGAGATGCCGAGGAGTGGAAGAGAACTATGCAGGCCTTGAACAGTGTCCTGCCCACTTGCCTTTACTCCCTGCCCTTGCCCTCGGAAGCCACAGGTTCTGCAGCTTTATGCCTACTTTGATCTCTTTACCCCCGCCCTAACTGCACCCCTAAGGAACTGCCTGGGATGAGGGGCTTCAAAGTCTTATCCCACAGATAAACAACAGGAACACCAATTGGCAGGTTAAGTTCCATGACGGGCACTTCCAGATCCCCAATGCTGCTCCAAAGACTGTTTCCATGGCAGAAAGAAAGATGTTTCTTTCCCCTCCTGGGTCTGGGGCTCTACTTTCTGGAAGGGCAGCGTTCTCATCATGCAAAAAAGTGGTTATTTGAACCAAGGGAAATGAAGAGATACAGGACACAAGGTTCCTTAGAACTCCAGAGTCTTGCTACAACCTAGCCAGCAGCAGCCATTAAGAAAGCAAGTGACGGGGAATGGAGAGATGGCTCAGCGGTTAAGAGCACTGACTGCTCTTCAAGAGGACCCTGGTTCAATTCCCAGCACCCACATGGCAGCTCACAACTGTCTGGTGTGTAACTCATATTCCAGTGGATCTGACTCCCTTACACAGACATATATGTATACCCAATACCAAATGTACATAAAAATAAATATATTTAAAAAAAAGAAAAGAAAGCAAGTGACGTCAACTCCCAACTGGAGCAGCCTGCTCATAGTCAGAGGTGAGACTGCCTGCGTGCATGTGTGTGTTCAGGTGAGCAAGTGTGCACATGCATGTCAGCTAAAATCCAACTCACAGCCTTCTACTAAGCAGGCGTTCGAATGCTGAGCCACATCTCAAGCTCTTGGCTCTTTTGGGACGCATGAGCTTTCTATGGAGCTCAGTCTAGCCCGAACTTTCAGGGAATTTTATAGGACTGCTTTGATGTTTGCATACCTCCCTGATTCAGAGACCAGGGACAGCTTAGTGAGCTTCTAAAAAACTATACAGGAAGCCTAACTCAAGGGCAGAGACCCAAATTTTAACACAATACAGTCTTCCATAACCAGATCTCTCTTCTTGTCCTCTCCTCTTCCCTGTGTCTGATCCTTCGTCATGTAAACAAGTATTAAGCCACAGGAGAATTTGGCAAAGACAAGAAAACTACAAACAGAAATGCCCATGTACTGGCAAATACAGGTAGACAAAGTGTGGTCAGCCTATACAATGCATATTTAAAAAGCATAAAAAACTAAAAGAATGGAATGAAAACATGAAGTCAAAGTAGTCAGGGAACTTTACATATGCTAGGATTCTATCTATATGAATTGTCCAGAGGCAAATCAACAGAAACAAGACTTAGGATAAAGACCCCAAGGGAGGGCTGGCAAGATGGCTCAATGGGTACGGAGCTTTCTGCTAGAGCCTAGGGACTTGAATTCAATCCCTGTGTCCTTGGACCTCACATACCCACCATGGCACACACTGCCTCCCCACCCCCAGCCCCCACAGAGGTATAATTTTTAACAGGACCCAAGGCTAGGCTAGCCAGGTGGCACAGAGTATGAAATCACTTGCTCCCAACCCTGCTGGCTTCTTCAGTCTTTGGAGACGAACGGTAGAACTGACTCCCGTACGCCGCCTCTGCCTTCTACATGTGCTGTGGCACGCACGTTTGCATGCACGTCATTTTTTTTTTAATGTGCATTGGTGGTTTGCCTGCATGTATGTCTGTGAAGGTGTCAGATCTTGAAGTCATAGACAGGAGTGACCTGCCATGTGGATGCTAGGAATTGAACCCAGGTCCTCTGGAAGAGCAGTCAGTGAGTGCTCTTAACTGCTGAGCTCATTCTCCAGCACCACACATAATTTCTTAGAGTTTTTAAATAACTGAAAACTTTTGAGGGAAGCAGGCACCTGGAGGAAGGGGGCTCCAGGCGGCTCCACAAGGGCCTAATCACAGATGCTGGTAATAAAGGGCTCAGCTGAGGGAGTTCTGCCCTTCAAGTACCTAGTGTGCTGGGGAGAACTCAGCCTCAGAACCCAGCAATTCCAAGTGCATCCAAACATCAACTATTACTACTGCTGCTAACTAACGGGAAGACGATACCCAAAGGTCCCCAACCTGCCCTTACCAGGACCCCCTTACCTTTCCAGGCCAGCTTGATGTTCCACTCATAGAAGAAAATGAGCTTCCCTTTGCGGCTGCTACAAGAAGCCTCACCTTCCACCTGCTTCAACTCACTGATCTCACACCGGCCAGCCTCATTCTCCACAGCAACGCCAACCAGGAGCTCACGGAGCTTCCCCTTGGACCAAACGGTGGCATCCCTCTCTGTCCTGCCACACAACAGAAAGCCAGGTGAATGACCCAGCTGGTCTCCATCTGCCAGCCAGGGTGCTATCCAGACCCAGACCCGGTGAGCCCTGGCACTCAAGCAACCTAAAACCTGCAAATGTGCTTCTCTGACTAGGTTTCTACTAGATACCTTCTAAGCCTGTTGCTCAGTTTAAGAGACTTTTATTCACCATCAAATAATGGGTAATCTAAGAAACAATGGCCCCGGGGCCGAGGGTCCAGCAATCTCACCCACAGGAAATGGATGGGCTTTAAGCTCAGGCCATCTGTAACGGTGATAATCATTAAACTTAATCACAGTTATCAATTATCGAGCACTTCCGTATTTGGTTTATCTTACGCACTCTTCCTAATGCTCCCTTGTGAGGTCCGTGTGCTAGCCACGGAACCAGCCTAGAACACTGGAGATGGTTCTTCCAGGACAGCCGAGTCATCTCACGGCGCGGAACCGGGAACTGCCTCGGCCTCCCCCAACGCCCACCAGAGGCAGACACAAAGGGAGCAGGTAACCAGTGCCAACTGAGACAAAGCAGGGAGAGCGAGATGCACGTCCCGGGCCTTCCCGCAGCGCACGGACACATTCCCGCCCCCACCCCCGACCCGTCGGCCCACGCACGCGCACTACGAGCTCGAGCAGGGCCGGGTGAGGGGCGGCCGAGGCACAGCTATCGGGGTGAGGTCTGAGTCCCTCGCGCGGCTCGACCCAACTTTCAGGAGGAGCCTGAAGCCGGCGGGCCGGGGCAGTAGGAGCCGTCTCCCGCCCCGGGCCGACGTGCTGCGGCGCCGCGCGGCCCTCCCAGCAGCCCGCCCGCGCCCGGGGCCCAGCCGCCGCCCGCCGCACCAGTGCCAGTTGTTCACGTTGGTCCCGTCCTCCCGCTCCTCCACGATCCAGCGCGGGTCCCCCTGGCCCCACTTGGCCATGGCGGCGCGGACGACGAGGGCCCAGGAAACGGGCAGGCGCGGCGTTCCGGCCTGAAGGTCTGCGAGCCGCCCGCCCGCAGCTCCCAGAAAGTGCCAGAAGTCCCCGCCCCGAGCCTTCGGGCCGCGGCCCGCCCCGCCCCCCGCACAAACCCCGCCCCGCACAAACCACGCCCCGCCCCCCGCACAAACCCCGCCCCGTCTCCCGCGGCCCGCCCCACACAAACTCCGCCCCCGCGGCCCGCCCCGCCCCCCCCACAAACCCCGCCCCGCACAAGCCCCGTCCCGCCCCCCGTACAAACCCCGCCCCGCGCAAACCCCGCCCCGGACCCCGCGTCCCGTCCCGCCCCCCCCACAAACCCCTCCCCGTCCCCCGCGGCCCGCCCCGCCCCCCGCGGTCCGCTCCGCCCCCTGCGGCCCGCCCCGCCCCACACAAACCCCGCCCCGGACCCCGCGACCGGCTCCGCCCACGGCTCTGTTGAGCCCCCGCTGTGCCACGCACCCGGCTCCGCCTCCTGCCAGGCTCCTCCCCCTGGGCCGCCCCGCCCTCCGGCCGTGAGGTCCCGCCCTGGCCACGATCCTCGCGGCGGCGCTCGGCCGGCGGGACGCCCTGCGCCGTTTCTGCTTCCTGCCGCCGAGCGCCGCCTCTGGCTGGGGCGAACGGCCGGGCTCCGCCCAAGGCTCGCTGAGGCGCCCGTTTCCCTGCTCTGAGAAGGCCTGGGGGCCACGAGGGAGCTGCGCGATCTCCAAGCAGAGCCCGGCGCAGCGTGGCGGAAGGGATGCTTCCCTTTATTCCTGCACCCACAGGCGGCCACGACTGCCGGTAACTCCAGGCCCGGAGGATCCAGACCCTTCTGACCTCGTGGGTACCAGGCGTGCACGGGGTGTGTGTGTAAACAGGCCGACAAAACACCCGCACGCGTAAAGTAACTTTAAAGTAAAACGAGTACTGTTTCCCTTTGGGGTCACGAGTGTCACAGCTTCCTAGCATCTGTTCTCTCCTTCCAGCATGGGGTCCCAGAGGCCACGCTCAGGGTGGCAGCTCTGGTGTCGAGCGCCTTCCTCCGCGGCTGTCTCTCCTCAGCCCCGACAAGCCCCACACCCTGGGCTTGGTCCTTGCTGTCTTTAAGATTTTTATCTTATGCGCACAGTGGCTCCTCTGGTGAACCGCTCCTGTACGGAAACCTGGAGTGTGCACACGGACGGGTTTTTTCTTTTCGAAAAAGATGAGCTTTTGTGTTTGACTCCACGTGTTTGTCTGAGGGTCGGCAGGTGCCTGTCAAGTTCAGGCGCGCCCTCATCGCTTACAGGCGGTTGTGAGGCGCCGAACTGGAGTACCAGGATCTGAGTTTGGACCCTCTTTAAGAGCAGTGTGCACTCTTAACCGCTGAGCAATCTCTCTGACTCCAAAGTACCGTTTCTTCGACCAATTTTATTTTTATGTCATATGCAGGGTGTTTTGCCTGCACATAAGTCTAGGCGCCCAGAAAAGCCAGAAGGGGGCACCGGATCCCTCCTACTGGCATGAAGCTGCCGTGTGGGTGCTGGGAATCAAACCCAGGTCCTCTGCAAGCGCAGCCAGCGCTCTTAACCACCGAGCCATCCGTCCAGGTTCAAAATACTGCTTCTGAAAGCGTGAGTGTAGTTCAACTATGTGGGGTTAGGTTTGAAGCATCGCAGTCTACTGCGGTAGTGGCCGGTCATCGGGAGAATCACTTGAACCCAGTGAACTCGGGGACGCCCCAGGTAGCACAGTGAAAACCCATCCCAGAAGATGGAACTAAGTGAAGCCAGACAGACTCTGAGTCAGAGTCCAGCCTGGTCTATAGCGTGAGTTCCAGGACAGCCAGTGCTACACAGAGAACCCCTGTATTGAAAAGAAAAGAAAAGACAGACAAGAAAAGAATAGAAAAGAAAATTAAAAGCAAAATAATTCAGAATCAGCTTGCCTACTCTACATGCTGAACTGTGGCTGGTTCTCTGCTGTGAGAGACACTAAAACCAGCTTAGGAAGGACAGAGTTTATTTGGTTTACAGGTTATGAAGAGACCAGTGTTGGCACAAGACATCCCAAGACCAAGTTCTTGGCACAAAGGAGATTGATTTGCCCCAGAGGAACGGGAATAAGAGACAAAGACAGGAAACAGAGCATGAGGGAGAGGGGGAAGGGAACAAGGAAGAGAGGGGGAAAGGGTATTTGTCACAGAGGACAAAGGACTGCCTCTGGATAGAGAGGAGACAGATGTGGCCCACAGGCAAACAGCAGTTTATAAGGATAAAAAGGAGAAAACCTCGTTAGGGTGCGCTGTTTAGCTTTGATTGGACATGTTAATTAGGGCAGCCAAAGGGGGCTTTTGATTGCTGGACTTGAGAGCTGGACCTTGGTAGTCAGGCTCAGGAGGAGGACGTGACCAAATAAGGGAATAGACCTCTTTGGTGGCTAGCTTCAGGAATGTGACCTAACAGTTTTTAGCGAGGCAGAAGGAATGGGGGAGAAGGGCAAGGCCTGCTGGAGCCACGATTACCGTGCTTGGGCTCGGGCTATTCTCCCTTCAGGCCACATCCCTCATTGGAAGCAGCCAGGGCTGAAACCTGGAGGCCAGAACCTGGAAGCAGGAACGGAAGCAGGAAGCAGAGACCGTGAAGGACCTCAACCTCCTGACTTGCTGCTGCTGATCTGCTCAGCCTACAACCTCAGGAATGACACCACCCACAGGGGGCTGGCCACGCCCACATAAACCATCAATCCAGAAGAAACCCCCAGACACGCCCACAGGCTAATGTGATGGGGGCCGGTCCTCATTGAGGACCCCTTTTCCCGGGTGACTGGGCTGTGTCAAGTTGATAAGCACAACAGTTCCTTAGGCGCCTGTGTTCGTCAGGTCCTGGGAACAGCAAAAACACAGAAACTGGTGAGGAAGGTGGGGTGCGGCACGGGGAGGGGGTCAGGGAGGCCGGCCTGGCTGCTCTGCTCCAGACTGAATGCCCGTGAGTTTCTGCATCTCTCCGGAAACACGGGGAGACAAGCTCAGACTTCCAGTGGGAGACAGCATCGGAGAAAGCCTTCTTCCGTTTTTAATGTTGATCTTCATTCTTATTGGTGTGTGCTTGTGTGGGGCAGGTGGTCCCACGGCGCCGAGCTGGAGTTACAGGTGGTTTTGGTACAGCCTCTCTGGAAGCCTGGAATTGACCAGGGGCCCCCAGAAGAGCGAGCTCTCTCAACCACTGAGCCATCTTCTCCAGACCCGTTTCAGTGACTGATTTTTTATTTTATTTTTACTTGTAGCCCAGGCTAGCCTCCTGCTTCTACCTCCTAAGCATGTCCTGGGAAGACAGCTGTGAGGTTTATAAGCTTTTCTCTTTAGCCACTATTTCTGCAAGTCACGAAGCCTATCATTTCCTTCTGCAGGTCTCACCTCTAGAAACCCCGAGAGACCAAACATCCTTTTCTGACAGTCACTTCTCTAGAAATTTGCTGGAGATTATTATTATTTTATATGTATTGTTATTATTTTTTAAAGTGTATGTTATATGTCGGTGTATGGAGAGGGCAGAGGGGTGTCAGACCCCCTGGAGCTAGAGGTACAGGCAGTTGTGCGCCGAGGTGGGTGCTGGGAATCGAACTTGGGTCCTTCTGCAAGAGCAGAGTGTGTTTGTAACCTCAGAGACATCTCTGCTGCCCCGCATTATTACTGGCTTCCGAGACAGGGTCTCTCTGTGTAGCCCTGTCTGTGCTGGAACACACTGTGGCCTGTGCTGACCCTGGCTTTGATGTTCTTGGCTGACGCTGCCACCTATGAGCCACCTGCAGGAACCACTCGCTTCGTGTGTTTCCTGGGCAAGTGTGACGCGCGCGTGTGAGACACGCTTTGCCTTCCTTAGTCTGTCCGTCTTATGGGTCCATCTCAGCGAAGCGCAGCTCCAGTTCATGCCAAGTAACAACAGTTAAATAACGCTGAACAGGACAGTCTTTGATTTCCCTCATACAGACATATAATACAGATAAACCTACTAAAATCTGTACACCAAAAGACACTAATCAAGAGGGAGGACTCTTGCTAAAATGCTCAATTCCTATCCAGAAAGGCAAAGAGGATGGATATCAAAAGAAGGAGAAAAGAGGAAACAAGTCAGGAGCCTGACACAGAGGACCTCTGAAAGGCTCTGCCCTGCAGACTATCAATGTAGATTCTGAGACTTATGGGCAACCTTTGGGCAGAGTGCAGGGAATCTTAGGAAAGAAGTGGGAAACACTAAGATCTGGAGAGGACAGGAACTCCACAAGGAGAGCAACAAAACCAAAAAATCTGAGCACAGGGGTCTTTCCAGAGACTCATACTCCAACCAAGGACTATGCATGGAGATAACCTAAGACCCCTGCACAGATGTAGCCCATGGCAGTTCAGTATCCAAGTGGGTTCCGTTGTAATAGGAACAGGGACTGTCCCTGACATGAACTGATTGGCCTGCTCTTTAATTACCTCCCCCTGAGGGGGAAGCAGCATTACAGGGCACAGAAGAAGACAACGCAGCCATTCCTGCTGAGACCTAATTGACTAGGATCAGAAGGAAGGAAAAGAAGATCTCCCCTATCAGTGGACTTGGGGAGGGGCATACATGTAGAGGGTGGAGGAAGGGAGGGATTGGGACAGGAGGAGGGAGGGAACCACAGGGAGGATACAAAGTGAATAAAGTGTAATTAATAAGAATTTTTAAAAAAAGAAAGAAAAAAAAAGGATGCATCTTTTTCTTACTCCTGTGGTTGAAAGGGGGCTTTTGTTGTTGTGGCCATTATTATTGGTGTGTTTCCTTTGAGAGGTGGTCTCACTGCATAGCCCTGGCTGGACTGTAACTCACAGAGATCTGCTTGCCCCTGCCTCCCAAGCACTGGGATTAAAGGAAAGCAGCACCAAGCCAGCCCTGAAATATTTTAGTGAACATGAAAGATTGTTTATTTTTTTAATGTCCATGTGACATTATGGACTCGCACTGGGGTGTAAGCCACACGTAAACTCTTTCATAAGCTGCCAAGGGCAGAGTGTTCTATCACAACAACAGAAAAGCAGCCAAGACAGCCGGGTTTCGTTACGCAGCCTCTATAGCCTGAACAGAGCCTGAACACTAGGGAGACCAGGCTCTCGCCTCCAGAGTGCAGCACCACACCCGGGGGCACTGGGCTTTATGTTTTGTTTGTCAGTAGCCATCTGATTTTGATCTTGGTTGAGATGGGACGTCATTATGTAATCCTCCTGCCCAGCCTCTGTTGTAGGCACACACTGCTGTACCCAGCCTTCATTTGGCATCTTTCGTTGAACCTCTTACCAAATTACAATTTCAAGCAGAGCTAAAATCCATTCATATCTTTTTAACCACTCACTCATCTTTCTTCTAGGATTCCCGTTTGGCAGTCTCTCACATCTGCAAACTCAGGCAACACCCTGGAAAGCCCCTCTGAGTGGCCACACCTCAGTCTCATTACACTGGCACCGCCTGGCACCGATCTGCGCCTTTCTCCCCTGACCTGACAGCAGAGCAACCTGCCCTGCTCTTCATGCCCTAACCGTGAAGGAAGGGATCCATGGATCAACGGCCCCATGATCGCCTTAAACCTTTATCACTGCTCTACTTAAACGTATAGAGATGTAAACCTGGGTATTGACTATTAAGAGCCTTCATTTGACTCCAAAATAAAAATAAAACTGAGAAACCTGCCAACAGCAGCACAGACTCAGTGAAACTCCAATAGCAAGTGCCATAGGTTAGATCCTAGATACCTTACTGTCACTGCTATTGGCGTGACAGTCCCGGGGGGCCGGGGGCCTTCCGGAAGCCGTGTGTCTGGGCCATGACAGCCAATGGAGATCTCGCCAAGCCTTGACTACTACGGGAAACACTCCGACGCAGACATACTGTGTAGGTTTTAGTTTCCCCTCTATTCTTACTCATTAGGATGAAGTAAATTGGTTCCATAAATTCAGAGGTGGGTGCAGAAACTGAAATTACAAACTCACACCGGAACACACAGCAATATAGGTGGGTAAGTCTGAACTTTCCCTACACAGGAAATGCTCAAGACAACATGGCTTAGTCCCAAGATGGAAGCAACACAGCTGTCCCTCAACAGACGGAGGGCGGGCTCAGAACGGTGTGAACCCAAACGCAGTGTCTTTCAGCTTCCCAGGGATGAAGGTGGCGACAACCAAATCAACCGTGGGGACCCCGTGCTAAATGACCACAGGCCAGCCAGGAAAGGAAACACAAGTGCACTGTCCTCGCTCAGGGCGTGTGAAGCCGGCAGATTCACAGGGACAAAGTCCCGGCACCGGGCCTGGGGAGTGGGGACTGCGAGTTAGCCCGGAGGTGCAGTGTTCCAGATGATTCCTGCGAGTGGATGGTGAGGGTGGTTACACAACAGCGCGGGTGAATTTGCCACCCCTGAACAACAACGTTCTACGTGTGCTTTACAATAGCACGTCAAAACGTTACTGTCAGTTTCGGGTAAAATGTTAAAGATGCTTGTTGGGAACACAGAGGCTGAATATTTCTGCGCCCTTCTCCTCCCAGCCCAGGCCATTTCACGCACCCTGCCACGGCGCCTCCAGCTCCCTTGGGGCCTCCCAGCTGCCTAGACGC
This sequence comes from Meriones unguiculatus, assembly GCF_030254825.1. Lineage (NCBI taxonomy): Eukaryota > Metazoa > Chordata > Mammalia > Rodentia > Muridae > Meriones > Meriones unguiculatus. The sequence continues at coordinate 97,109,669 of NC_083360.1, read as the reverse complement.
TCAGTACGGGGAGTCACCGTCCACTCTGCGGACAGGCGCCCTCAGCTCTAAGCAGCAGGCATTCCACACAGACAGGCCTCGTCTCTTATCTCCCGGCATGCGTGCTGTTCAGAAGCCGCTTAGAACGAGTGACGCCCCTTGTTCCAGCAGCCCCGCCCCGGTCACCACCTCATCCTGGTGGGAACCCCTGCAGCTTCTGGCCCACCCGACGCGTCCAGCTCGGGAAGGCCGCACTCTGGCGTGGGCTGCTCCGGCCCACACGGGGACGGCAGATTTCCACGTTTCTTAGCCATGACGTCTTGTCGTGTTTCCCCGGCTGCTCTCACACTCCCACGTAGCCGACACTACAGGGGTGTGGCACTGCGCCTGCCTTTGACAGTAATTTTAGATGACAGAAATCAAGAATGGTTTGATTCCAGTTTGCCAAGTTTAGCAGTATGCTTTGCTGGAAGTAGTTTGCTTTCTGAGCCAGTCTTATAAAGCGGTGGTGAGCACACGGACAACTCTGGATTATTTGCAACATCCAGAAGCCCACGCACAGTTACCGGGGTTCCTGCGAAGGCAGCTGCGGACTGGTCTGATCGTGAATGCCCAAGATCAAGGAATCAAAGTGCGGCCTTCCTAAAACACTCGCACAAACACGGCCTTCACTGCTGCGCTAAGTAGGCTGTTAAGGACATTTATTCTAGTCAACTTACCAAACTCAATTTGCTTTTTAAAAACTATATTCGAGCGCAGTGTGAATTTTGCACAGTTCACTTCCTTCCACACAAAGGTAAAACACCATCGTGCGTTTGCTCATTCCCCATCCTTCTGCTGCCTTGACATGACCCAGTGCCCTCAGTCAGTGATCGCTGGTCAAACGTTCTGTTTCTCTCGCTGCCCTTCATTTCCTCTCTTTGTGTTCCCGAGCGTAGGTTCGAGGCGTGGCGTATTCATTTCCAAGGTCCACAACAATTACCTCCTTAGAAAACGTCACTCCTTTTAAAGGTCTTTTCTGGTCAGCAGCAGAAGTAGTTCTGTGGAAATGGGGGGGTGTTTTCTCGTCAAGCTCACCCTGCAAGAGAGCGGGACAGACAACATGAACAACCGACCTGTGAACACAACAATCCCCACGTCTTAATGCATAGTTATATGTACATTGTGAACAAGAACCGGAAAAAGAATTTTCCCATGGGACAGACACAGTGATAAGCCCCCAAGCTTGGCGCCTCCACTGACATGGCCTGATATTAGTTAGGGGTGCGTAGTCAAAGCTGAGAGCCCGACATCCTCTTAGTGAGTGGAGGCATGGTGGCAGTGCAGGAAGGTTCTGGAAGGGTTTGGTTGCTGATATGGGAGGCTCCCAGGACTGGAGCGAGGGTACAGGGCTTGCCCCGAGTCCCTCAGCAACCGGAACCTAGGCAACTCATCCCAGCTTCTCCTGTGACAGAGCTTAGATCCTAGATACCTTACAGGGACTGCTGTAGCTCTAAGATTCCAGGAGTATAAGAAAAATACAATGAAGGAGAAATAGTAAGAAAACCAGGACACCAGGACTGTAAGCGTGAAAGGCGACAGTGAAAAGCCTCCAGGTGGACAATTCAATGTCTGGCTCTCCTTGCATGAGGACCCCCCTCCCTAGTCAAGCAGGCTTGAGAGCGCAAACGTCACCTCATGGGCGGTTGGTCTAGCATGTTCAGGCTCTGTTGTCCATTTATCTTTGTTCTCTTCTGCCCTGGTGTCGCCTCGTAAGAGTGTGGTCACCACGTCCTTACTCTGTCTCTGTACGAGGATGCCAGGCCTCACCGGCATGTTGTTCCCATAGTGCATTAGGACCCTGGGAAGGTCGGCAACAGCTTTAAAATCTCACACATCTGAGTCAACGTTACCACAGACAGAAGTGGCTCTCCATCCAGATCACTGTATTTTGGTGTGTGTGTGTGTGTGTGTGCGTTCTGTGTATCTGTCTGTGTTATGTGTGTGTTTGTGTTGTCTCTTATCTGACTGGGTATGCATAGAGGTCAGAGGGTGCTTGTTGTCATCTGCATGTCAACTTCTTCACCTTATTTTTTGGGTCAGGGTTCAGTCAGTGAAGCTGACGCCCACAGATCATCTGGGCTGGGCTGGCTGGGACCTGCCTGTCTTTGTCCCCAGTTGGGCTTACAGATGGCCCTGTCATACTTGGCTTCTTCTGTGGGTGCTGGAAGCCAGACTCTAGGATGTCATGCCTCAGCCACAAGCCGTCTCCCCTCCCCAGCCCCTTCCCTGGCCCTCAGGCTTACTTGTCTTGGTCTTCGGGTTTGTTCATCTCTGCGTTAGCAGCTAAACAATATTCCCCTTCGTTTTCATCTGTGCAAGGGGGCTTTACCGGCTCCTCATTCATCTTAAGTCTGAAGCTAAAAACAAGCAAAACTTAAGAAAAGACGACTCTCGGGTGTGGTTCGGGACTTTCACTTTTACATGGGAAACTGTACTTTTAAAACCCCGAGGCAGAAAAAGTAGCTGGCTACTACATTGCTTATTCTAGTTTATTTGGGGTTTCAAGAGAGGGTCTCTAGTAACCAAGGTTGACCTTGAAGTCTCGGTAATAAAGAATGACCTTGAATTACTAATCTTCCTGCCCCCCTCCCAAATTCTGGGGTTCCAGGTATGTACCCCCAGCTTAGCCCTTCGTTGATCTATTTAAAAGTTCATATTATTTCTAGATACACTTGCTACTTTGACTTGAAATCTAATCCCAAATTATCAACATGGGTTTATACCATTTATATAAAAAGACTGCCAATAAAAGGAGAATACAAGTGACGCAAAGGAGAAGGAGGATGAAGAATATGATCGCTGTAGTCTCAAAGGCCATAGGGCGCGATTTTGAAGTGTCCACTGTTTTCCCAACCTCATGTTGTCCAAACATTCTTTTCTAGCCCAGTTTGAATGCAGATTTCTTGTTCTTTATGTTTTCTAGAAACAGAAGGATAAAAGGCTGTTTTCATTGCTGCTCTTCCACTCAGGCAGCGTCACGGAGCAGGTGGAGGTGACTCACGCTGCCTACTTTCTCTCCATAAAGGCAGAGACTGAGCTAGGCCACGCTGCTCACTCAGTTCACCTCCCCTCACCCCAAAATTGCCAAAACCCAAAGGAGAGAGGACTTGGAGCAGCTGCAACAGAAGAGACCCCCATTCTTCTCTCCTCAGTGACATCACACAGCCATGGAACTGCTCCTGAGCATGCTCCGAGGCGGGGAGGCCACTGACCTCTCCGCTGGCCTCCGGCCGGTCTCTGAGCTGGGAGGTGGAGTGGCTTGGCTCTGTCCCGGCTCGTTTTTAGATAAAGATTTTCCAGATTCTAGCCCTCTTCTCGCGACTCAAGCCCCACGGATTGCTCTTTTCGCTGATCTGCTTTCTTACGAAAACCCCCGTCGACAGCCAGGGTCAGGGTGTCCAAGGACTTCTCTACAGGAGGAATGGGCTCCGCTCACTCACTCGCTCGTTACCCCATCTCACCGCGCTGGCGTCCCACTCTCACAGCTCGAGGCACCAGGAATGGAACAAGCTGGTAAGTCAGAGGATGAACACAACGCAGAACTACCGAGAAGAGAGTGAGTGATGCCCATGGCAGAAAGGGCAGAGAAGCACTGTCCCAGGTGAAAGCCATCTAAGAAAGGATGTAACAATACTGGGCGTGGCAGCACACGGGCCTGCAGATGGGGTGATGGGGCCCAGGCAGCAGGATTATGTTTACAACATCATCTGCCAAAACCCTGTTTCAAAACAACACAGATGGCAGGTGCTGCCCGCTCTAGGTAAAGAGGTGGCCTGGGCAGGGTGCTCGGGGCTCTTCGCGGTGTTTCTTGGGAGGACCACCGGTGGATAATTTGAACTGCACAGAAATGTATTCCCCACAGCTCTGGAGGACGGAAGCCAGAGGTCAAGGTGCCTGCGGGTTCGGGTTCAGGCTGGGCTCTTTTCTGCTGGCCACTGCCTTGCGTTGTCCTCCCTAAGGAGGGATGTTCCCTGCCGTGTGCTTACATCTGCATGACAGAGCACAAACTCTCCTCCAAAGACACCACCCGAAGGCCCAGCGCTGCTGCTCTGGGGACAGAATGTCAAAGGCGGATTTTGCAGATACATCGTCTTATCACAGACGATGACGGACCAGAGCAACAGGGTCTCATTCAGAAAGGCAGAACTTCAACCTCTTCATCTTTGGATTATGTGGGGGGGGGGGGTAGAGGCCAACTTTTGCACAACCTGAGGACATTGGTGCCACTCTTAGCAGAGCGGGGACAATCCCTGGAGCAGTCCTCTAGCCAGTGCCCCAGGGCGAAGGCTGTGAGACCCAGAATCTGCTCTCTGTACCTAACGGTGCTCCCGAGGAGGCAGAAATGATTTACCTTGACCTACTAATCATTGTGCATGTGTACCCCAAACTGGTACACAGCCCTCTGTCACATGGACATTACTCAATATGAAGGGAAGTGGACCATTTCCCGGCCTGAGTTGGAGTGGGAGGCAGAGAGCAGTGGAGTGGGCTGTACTTCTGTGAGCTGTTTCTGTTTGCAGGATGGTCATCACAGGCAGACAGGGGACAGTCGTGCCTGAGAGCTGACAAGCCTGTTTCTATAGGCTTTCATTGAATGCAGCATGGGATGGATATTGCACATTTTTTGTATGTATTGTTAACATAATTCTGGTAAGCAGGGACCCAGCCTAACTCTGTTGGGGCTGATCTGGAGCTACTGTGTATTCAAATGTTAATTGCTTCTTCCCTAAGATCCTTATGAGCAAATCCTCATGTACCCAAAATGATGCGGTGTAAACCTGGCCTCCCAAATTGTTTCTGATTGGCAAATAAAGTTGCCTGCACTTAGGCTGGGCAGGAGAGAGGTAGGCGGAGCTAAGGCTCGAGGGCTTTGGGGGTCTTGGAGGACCATGAGCAGAGAGGAAGAAGAGAGGAGCCATGGGTTAGCATGAACTTAGAAGCATGTGTCTGGGAGGAGCTAGCTCTGAGGATTAGCATGCCGGAGAGAAGCGGCCCAGATGGAAGACATGTGCAAGTATTTTATGGGGTTAGGGCTGGGAAGTAGACAAGACAGCTCAGAGGGTTAATATCTTCCCAGCCCCAGTGCCTTTAGGCTTATCAAAAATCTAACAAGTTTCTGTGTCTTTAATTTATATAATAGCAGGTTAAGAAATAACTGCCACCTTAATAATTATATTATCAGTATTAAAGATTAATAGTCATACAACAAAATTTGGTTCTTAAATCATATTCAAATGTATCAGACTGTAAGCTCGGTGAGGCTTGTCGGTCACTCACCGACGGCGCTGCAGAGCCTAGCCACATATGCCTGCTTCAGAATTATTCAGGGCAGGATGGTCAGTTCGGCAAGCAGCAAAGGACTGTAAGGGGTGCTAGGCTGCAGAGACAGAAGCTCCGTGCGGAAAGCACTGCTGTTCTGTTCAGGGGACTGGAATTCGGCTTCCAGCACCAACATCAGGCAGCTTACACCCGCCCACAGGGCCAGCTCCAGAGAGTCCATTGCTTCTTCTGTACCCACATGAACACACACAACACCACAGAGCACACATACACAAGATAATAAAATAGGATTTTTAAAGAGAATAGCTGTTGGTATAATTTTTTTTCTTGAATGTACACAATTCACCCTTGTTCATTCACATGCTGATTTCTCTACCCCACTATCTGGTTTCAATAGGACATTGCATTGTGATGTTTATTCTAAACATCACCTGTCTCAAGTTTCTGTAAACATGCCCCCATTTGTTCTCTGTATTGTCAATAAAACAACCAGCCCCAATGCTGGGCAATGGAGAGGATAGGGTGGGACATCCTGGTCCAGAGTGGGGGAGAAAGGAAGGAAGGAGCAGTGGCTCTGGAGGAGAGGTCTTGGAACTACATGGAAATATAGGACCTGACTAACAGCAAGTAGAATGGGAGAAATCTGAATGGGAGGAAGCTATGCGGGCTTAGAGGTTTAGGATGGAGTAACCATTGCCCAGCATTGTGCTGTAGGTTAATTAAATAAGTCCCAGTCTCTGTGTGGTGATTTGGGTATACAGCTGGTTTAGGACTAACCGCTGTTTAACCAAAAGATATATCAATAATAAACATTAAAAACCACAACAAATAGCATAAAACTTTACGCTACAAAATTTTGGAACTTTGACGAAATAAGAAAATTCCAAGAACACAAAAGTGTTTGTGTGTAGATTGTGAAGAATCGGAAAATCGGGAACGACTAAATCAAGAAATCTTATCCACAGAAGAAGGTCTGACGGCCTGGCTTGGCTTGAGAACGCCACCAAATCCTCCAACCATTCCGTCAGGGCAGGAGAGGGAACGCTGACCACACTGTAAGGCTGGCACTGACCTGTGTTCCGTATGGAGGACGACCTACTCCTACTTTCTACGTTGAGTGAGTGAGTCTGCCGCTTGCATAGCAAGCGAAAGTAGCAGACAGCCCATAAGACATCGTCAAAATGAGGCACTTACCATATCAGCAAGAAAGACTGGGGACAGCAACCAGGCCATCATGCTGGAGTCCTGGGCAGAGCAGGGTTGTCTCCATGGAAACTGGCTTCCTTTTCTCATGCGGACATTTTAATACCAGGACATAAGCAATAGTAACACCTGCTGGAAATGGTTTTTTCTTCTAGTTGTTCTCAACGCTGTGATGATGTTTTTAATACCCTTAGCTATTTTTCTTTCTTTCTGCCCCAGAGTTAGTGGTCCAGCCTGCCCCGGACAGGGCGTCTTGGAGGACATTTGAAACAACATGCTGAGTCTGGGACAAGAGAGCCTTCTTCAATCCCAGCATCCTCTTCTTGGTAAGATTAAGTAGCACACAATAACTTATCAATGGGATTTATATTGTATTCTGCCCTTAAATTGTTCATGTTTTGTTATGGACCATTAAAAATCTATATTAGGTTGCTTCATAACAATTTTTAAAATATTAAAAAAAAATTTTTTTTACCATTTTTAAATGTGTGTGTGTGTGTGTGTGTGTGTGTGTGTGTGTGTAGGTGCCTGTGAAGGCCAGGGGAGGATCCCCTGGAGTTGGCCTTATAGGTGGTTGTGGGGCATTTGATATAGGTGCCAGGAATTGAACTCATCTTCTGTGGCCCTCCGTAAGAGCACAGCATGCTTTTAACCGTTAAGCCAATCTCTCTGTCCCCTATTTATTTTCTGTAATGAGTGTTTGCCTGAATGCAGATATGAGTATCACATGCTTGCGGTACCCACAGAGGCCAGCAGAGGGCATCAGAGTGTGTCCCATAGTCCATCCTTTTGTCCACACCTCTCTGCTTGCAAATGTTCATTTCAGTGAGTCATTGGTTTGGTTCGAGGCCTCTGACCTCTGCTATACTGTCCATACTGGAACCTCACTGGACCCCTCTCAGACATATCCTGTTGTTGTCCTGTGTCATGAGATCTTGCAGTTTTAGATCTGTAGGGCTGGCCCCTTCACGAACTCCACAGTTCATGGATGGGATGGATGTTGGGGTGGGCCAATCCAAAGCCCTGGATGGGGCCTGAGAGGTATCTGAGCTGGTCGGCCAGCTGGCTCTCCTGCTCTCACACCCTCGGGTGGCTCCCCAGCAACCCCTACAGCCAGCCAGCTCTTCCCTATGCCCAGGCGAGATGCAGTGGGGTCGATGCTGGTAAGGGACATGGCATTCTCCCACTCTCATGACCCCGAGGCCAGCTCTTCTGCCTGCCAAAGATGGCGAGGGGCAAGGGGGGGTGTCTGTCCCTGGTCCACGCCACTGTTCAGCAGACAAGGTTCAGGGCCTGCTCTCTTGCCTGCTGTAAGTGGCAAGGGGTGAAAGGGACATCACTGAGGGGCAGACGAGAGGTGGGGCCAACTCTCCCATGCTCTCACTCTTGGGGCCAACTCTCCCATGCTCTCACTCTCACTGGCTCAGCTGTCCCACCTCACCCTTGCCACCAAGGTCAGCTCTACTGTGTTGTCCAGGTGAGGTGCAAGGCCCACTCTTCTGAGCACTGTAGCTGGTGAGGGCCAGGGACAGTTCTGCTCTCCAGGACCAAGTCTCCTGCCTGCTGCTGATGGTGACGGGGGAGACGTCGGTGGGGGCCGGAGCTCAATTCCATTTCTCTCGGGTTGCTAGAGCATTTTAGAGCAAGGCCCACGTTCTAGGCCAGGTGTGGAAAAGGTATTCCACAGAGTGTTACAGTTCAGTTCTTTTAGAATGAGACAGACGTCTGGTGGCAGTTGTAGCTCCGGCGTTCCAAAGCCTATGGGGACAGCAAAGTGCTACAGCTCTTGGGTTAGCTGCTGTGTGGGCAGAAGCACATGCCTGGTCGTCTTGAAGCCAAGGCACAGGCCTAGCAAGGCCCAGGCCCAGGCCCAGCAGGCTGGACGGCAGGCCAGGTGAGACTCCACAGGTGAGGGGATGAATGGCAAATCTCAGATGGACATGAGGGAAGGCTGATGGTATCACGAGGCCAGTCAGCAGCATGCACTTTGTGGGGCTACTGGATCCATTCTGAATTTATGCCAAATGTGGGGGATCCCCGCACACACTGTGGCCCTGTGGGGGCTGTGAAGGTCAGGTAATTAATGGAGTTCTGGCTGAAGTCTGACTCACAGTAGGCCCAGGGGGTCCCTGAACTCACCCTGTGCTTATTTCCCCAGTCCCAGAATGTGTAATGGAGATAGACAGAAGTTGGCAGAATTCCCACACTGGTTCCCTGAGCTGTGGAATGAGAACTATTATGTTTGGAAAGGCTAAATGGAAGCTTTTAGAAGTGCCTCTGCCAAAGAAAATAGTGAATAAAAAGCAAAACACAAACAAACGAACAGTATTGCAGGAGGAACTGAAGAAATTAGTGCCACCATCAAGGCCTCGAGCGATGCAGGGGTGCAGGTTCCCACCACATCTCCCTGTAACTCTGCTCTCTGGCCAGTGCAGAAGACTGATGGATCACAGGGAATGAGAGCTGACTATCGAAAACTCAGTCAGGTGGTGACTCCGATTTCTGCTCTCCAGATGTGGCATCCTTACTTGAACAGATGAACACATCTGGAACATGGTTTGCAGCTATAGATCTAGCAAATGCCTTTTCTCGGTACCTGTCCATGAGGACCGCCAGAAGCAATTTGCTTTCATCTGGCAAAGCCGGCAGTGTACCTTACAGTTTACCTCAGGGATATATTGATCCTCCAACCCTGTGTCATAACTTAGTTAGGAGAAATTTTAATCATCTGTATCTTCCACAAAATATCATATTTGTGCACTATATGGATTACATTATGCTGATGAGAGCAGACAAGCTGGTGATATAGATGCACATTAGAGGATGGGAAATATATCCAACCAAAACTCAAAGGCTTTCTACCTCGGTGAAATTCTTAGTCCAGTGGTGTGGGGCATGCAGAGATAGTCCTTCCAAGGATTATTGCACCTTCCAAGGATTATTCCACCGCCGAGAAAGAAGCACAGCATTCAGTGGGCCTACCTGGCTCCTGGAGCCAACACCTTTGTCATTGAGTGTGTTACTCCAACCTTATACCAAGTGACTAGCTGTGTGTGGAGCCTGGAGCAGGAAAAACTCAACAGGTCCAGGCGGCTGTGAAGGCTGCTCTACCACTTGGACCATCTGATCCAGCAGACCCAATGGTGCTTGAGGTGTCAGTAGCAGGCAAAGGGGCTGTTTGGAGCCTTTGGGATTTGGGAGCAAGGCATGTCTGCAGACAACCATTTCCCCCTTTGAGAGACAGCTCTTGACCTGCTATTGGGCCTTCGTGGAAACAATGTTTGACAACGATGGACCACCAAGTTACCATTCGGCCTGAGCTGTCCATCATGAGCTGGGTTATTGGACTCACCAAGTCCTAAGATGCAACATGTTATCAAATGGGAGTGGTATGCAGGTGATCCGGCCTGATGACACAAGCAAGTCACATGAAGTTTCCCAAATTCCTACGGTCTCTTCTGTTACAACGCCAGCTCTGCGGAGCACGCACCTTAGCCTCGAGGGCTGTGCCCTCTGACTGGTTGACTGAGGAAGGAAGACAGGGGCCTGGTTTACTGATGGTTATACATGTTACCCACCAGTGGACGGCTGCCGCACTGCGGCCCCTTTCTGGGATGACCCTGGAAGACACTGGTGAAGGGCCATCTTCACAGTGGGCAGAACTTCAGGCAGTTCAGATGGTCACACAGTTTGTTTGGAAGGAGAAATGGCCAGATGTGTGATGGATTGATGGCTGTAGCCAATGGACGGGTCATGGACCTGGAAAGCATGTTTGAGGAACTGGTGAGAAGGATGTGAAGACATTCACGTCCCCTGTAAATGCGCGTCAGAAAGGTGCCTTCAGCTGAGGAGTTCAGTAATCCCATTCCGTGGACAGCCAGCCTCTTCTCGAACCCTTTCCTGCCACTGCCTAATGGGCTGTGAACCAAGCAGCCATGGTGGCAGAGGTGGTTATACATAGAATCAACAACATGGATTTCCACGAACCAAGGCCGGGTCCGCCGACAGCAGAGACCAACCCACACCTGGACAGTACATCATCATTCCCCAGGGTGACCAGCCAGCAACCTGGTGGACCCCTTCCTCCGTGGAAAGGACACTGTGCTGTCCTTACTGGAGTAGATGCTTGCTCTGGTTGTGGACTTGCCTTTTCCTATACCTACTGGTTCTGCCAAAACCACCACAGGGGGCGCTGGGGACCCAACTCTGGTCCTCTGCAAGTGCAGCAAGTACTCTTAACCTCAGAGCCATCTCCTGTTTTGTCTTTTGAGACAGGCTCTCCTGTAGTCCAGGCTTTGGCCTTGAACTTCTGTTTCTCCTACCTCAGCCTCCCAGGTGCTAAGCCTCCACAGCGAACGTCAATAGGGTACATTCCGGTTACTTTCATGTCTAACTACTGCAGTTGCCCTAAAGCAATCACCCACCCTGCAAGTTGTGGGCTAACTTGCCTGCCTATCCCTGGTAACACAAGTGCCCTACAACAGCTCCAGATGGTAACATTTTAACACCCTGGGATACACACTTAGCAGCTGATCTGAGAGGTGCGCTAACCACGTGATGTATAAAAGCACGTGGATGTTTCAGTACGCATTTGTCAAATTCTCTGCACCAGTGTTCCCCAACCATCGGTGTTACCTAAAAAGATGAGTAAAGGCTACAAAGCTACAATGTAGAAAAAAGATTACAGAGATGTATCACACTATTCGCTTACTGAAAACATGCTATTTGAATTGATGATTTTTATATCACCCTTTAAAAGTATTTAAACTGTTTATTTCCCCCATCCAATGTGCATATTAGCATCCAGACCTGACTGTACTAACCATTTTGTTTCCGAGGTCTCAGAGATGGTATTGCTTCAGGTGCCGGAAAACCTGGGCCCTTTCTGCCCAGCTTCCCAGAGTCGGCCCCGCCCTCTCGCCGCCTCCCTCCGGGGAAACCTCCCTCTAGGACTTCATCTTGTCAGGCCTGTAAGCGGGTGGGCGCCCACGCTTCTCAGCGGCTTCCTTGTGTGGGAACGCAGGCGCGGGCGGTCTCAGCTACTGGGTCACGCCGGGCCTTTGCAGTCAGATAGAGCCCCTTACCGTTCTGTGACACTAATAAACAAATGGACACCGTCAGATCCGCGGCCCGGCTGAAAGGAGGACGAGGCGACAGGGGCTGGGGACACAGACCCTTTTCACATTCAGCAAAGGTTGACTGAGCCACTCACAGACCTGGGCCACAGAGAAGCAAGGCACCAAGGCCCCGGGGAGAGCTGAGGCGGGAAAACTGGAGGACGCTTTCAGCCAGGGTCTGCGGACCGGACTGGGCCCGACTTAGGGAACAGTGACTCACCTCTCCCCGCTGCTGGGCTTCGGGGCTGGGAGCAGGGAGTCTAATAAACCCCGGGTCTCGGACCAAGGCCGGAGTCCAGCCCCCGGGGAGAGCCAGGCCCCACGGAACCCTGAGATCACGCAGGTGGTTCAAGTTTAGCCCCCACAGGGTGGGCCAATCAGCCACGCCCGAGGCAGCGGCCCAGGCCAAGGCCGCGCTGAGGAGCGCGAACGCAAAGGCGCTGGGAAGGCCCCCAAGGGCAGTCGGCAGAGGAGGCCTCGGCTGTGGCGCGGGAGCACCTCGGACACTGCCTGTGATGCTGCTCGTGCTGCGCGCACGTACGAGTCACAGTGCGTGGGCTCACGCGAGTGTGTGCTTTTTTTTTTTAAATTTATTATTTGTTGTTTTTCGAGACAGAGTTTCTCTGTGAGTAGCCCAGGCTATCCTGGAACTCACTGTGTAGACCAGGCTGGCCGTGGATCCACCTATCCACCTGCCTCTGCCCCCCAAGTGCCGAGATTAAAGGCGTGTGCCATCACACCCGGCCATGGGTGTGCTTCCTTGTCCCATGAATTCCTAAGGATGTGCAAATCAGGGACACACTGGCGCAGTGACATTTTCTGAAGAACGGGTTGGAAAATTAGAATTTCCCGTAAAACTCTTTATATATATATGTTAATAAATTATATATATAATTGTTAATAAATTTTAGATGCTGTAAGGAAACCTAAAGTTCCAAGTCTGTGTTTCTCAGGACAGTGTCTCATATAAAACCTAACTGGATATTCTCGGCCTGCAGTGAAGTAAAGTACATTTTAAGATTAAAAGCACAACAAAACAAAAACCCCCACTGGTGTATCTAAATCTGGACCTCTGGAAAAGCATCTGAACTGACGGTGAAAAGTCAAGATTTGTTTGCGCAGGACACGTTTGCTGTCATGAGTCTGTGATGAAGGAAGGAGTTTGAGACCCTTGAATAAAGACCTGGGAGCCAAGGCCTGGGAGGATGTGTGCGGCTAGCTTCCTGTCGACGACACAAGCGGAGTCCTCAGAGAGCAGGCTCCTGGATAAGATCCGGCCGTTCACTAGCCTGGAGCGCACGCTCTCCGTTAGCGCTGGCTGGGGGAGGCCCGGCCCTGGCTGCTGGCTGGGGGAGGCCCGGCCCTGGCGGGTGGAGCACCCCTGGCTGCTGGTCCGGTCTCGCTCTCGGAGCTGAGCGAGCCGGTGAGCAGCGCCCCTCCGAGGGCTTTGCAGCAGCTCCTGCCGCCAGGCCCCTTCACTGTTGGAGCTCCTGCCCCTCCCTTTGACCCTCACAGTGCTGTGGAAGTCTGAGCCGAATAAAGCCTTTCCTCCCCACCTTGCTTCGGCCACGGTGCTTCCTCACCGAAAGAGAAGCCCTAACTAAACAGAGGAAAGGAGATTCCCCTGGCTGACGTTGAGAGAAGAGAAGCAGGAGGACATGGCTGCAGCCCAGGCACCTTGGGAAGGACCCGGAGGCTAGGGCAGAGGGTGGAGACGTGGGAGAGTAAGCGGCAGACGCGGCGATCGGCGATCGCCAGGTCCAGCCTGGGGGCATTGTGCAACCACAACACACCACTAAACGCTGCCGAATGAAAGAACTGCAACACTAGCTTTGAAAAGCCTCCTTCAAGACCAGCCGTAAAACACAAGTTATTTAAAAAGTCATTGTAATGATGACACTTTGAGATTTTTGTTTTAAAATGCAGTCGTAAGTGAATATTTTTTTTTTCTTTAAAGGAGCCTGGAAAAATCCTCAGGATATTAAAACCATAGGACACTAAACAAAGCCCCAATGTGCTAAGATCTGCCAGACAGAAAGACGGAGCTCCAGGGCTGAGCCCAGGTCAGGCTCTTCCCGTCTTCCAGGGGCAGAGGGCAAAGAAGCTGAGCAGGGCTTTAGATGGCCTCACGGGTGCAGGGGACAGAATTCAGGGTGAGCCCTCATACTGTGGGACAGAACACAGACAGTCCTGTAGTAGGGTGAGTGTTTTTCCTCCTGGCCCCAAGCTCCCAGAATAATGACTCATGGAAGTCAAAATATATTTACAAATACCTAGGCCATATGGCTGGGCTCTTCGTGGACTGGATCATATCTTACCACCCATTTACACTAATCTACATTCTGCTCCGTGGCTGAATACGGCTACTCAGGCACCACACGTCTGTCCTCACAGCTTGCCGGAGCAATCTTCCCACGCCTCACTCTGCCCAGAGTCCTTTCTGCCTGCCAGATGTCCTACCTATTCGACCCTTTCCTATAGGCCACAGATTTTTTTTTTAATTGACAGGTGATGCATTCACACAATACACAAGAGATTCCCTCGACAATTCCCCTTTTCAGTCCAAAAAAAAGGTCACCTTTTCTTATGTAATAAACTATATACAATAATAACAATTATGAAAACTATAAGGTATGATATATACTCACAGTGTCCAATAAATACGTATTCGGCAACATGGGAAAAACATATCATCTATCCAATCATGGTGTGTTCAGAGTTCTGTACCTAAATAATTTTCTATCCTTACTTGCATTACCAATCTAAAAACATTTTTTTGGACCTAAAACATCTTCTTAGATCCTAAACAATGTAAGCTTAATTGAAAGACTATCTAGTTGTCAACCCTATTAGAGAAGGAATAGATTCTACCTAAGAATTCGGGAAATGCAGGCAAGCAGCTTCCAAAACTATAGAAATGACAAAACTATAGAAATGAGAAAGTTGGCTGCCTGGACAGTCCCTAAGACTCCTCCACGATGTTGGAACATCGTCTGCAGTCTTCTGGGCCAGGATATTTGAGAGACCTTGTTGTGAAGTGGGAATTAAGAAGGACCACCTACCCTGTCTTAGCACGTTCAGCAATCAGCTTTTCCCCTGCGTCCAGGTTTTGCCCATTTTGGACAGCATTCTGTCTGCAGAAGGAGCAAGGGGCAGTGTGTGCCCAGTGGCTAGCTTGCCACAATTGAAGCAAACTTGATAAGGAGATTCTTCTGTGCTCAACATCTTGTTCCAAGTTGAATGGGGTGTTGCCCCCAGGATCTGACATGTCTCATTGTCAAAAGGCCTTACAATAATAAAAAAAAATTTAAATGCCATATTCTGTAGGTCTCAGGTTTTTGAAGACTATCTATCTATCTATCTATCTATCTATCTATCTATCTATCTATCTGTCTATCTATCTAAACTATCATACACCTGATTTCTATCTAACCTAGCATACACCTGAATAGACAAACATTGTTTCTAGCTAGTTACTATCTGTTTAACCTAGGATGTATATTTTTGTGATAATCTAGACTTGTCTCTGACATGACATGACCATGAGTTTGATTGAGTAACTATTAACTTGCAATACTTAATTATCCCAAACAGTTTGTAATAGCAGCTTTAAAAGACTGGATCTAAACCTTGTATTTATAAATGAGTTGAAAAGGCCCAATACCTTATACAATAGCTGAAACATATTTACATTATTTGTATCAAAAATAACCTTAAATTTGCATCAATGTAAAATATATAAACTAATATAAACCTTAAATTTGTATCAATATACAAAAATCTACACTAATGTATGCAAAATAACCTTTTTTTGGTCAATATATAAAATCTATACCAATGTTAGATTATTGGCCTATAAAATATTCATTGGTTTAATAGTAGATCCAATAATCTATGTTTTCCCTATTATTCCTATATGACCTTCTTATGCTTTCCCCTTTTTCTCCTCAACCCTTTCCCCTTACCTAAGAAAGAAAGAAGGCTAGAGAAAAGAAGAAAGAGAGAGATCCCTGAGTGTAAGCTCTTATGCTTTGTTTTCTCCCTCATCAAGATCATTTAATAACGTGTAACCAACCTTTTTTAGTGACAAGCATCCATCACCCAGTACAATGACCAAAACCTACCCACCCTACCTTAAGGGAATGAAATGTCGCTCTCTTAGAATTAATTCCTGTGCATCTGGGATGTAGTATTCCTTTGTGAGGGCCCAAGAAAATTGGGAAAATGGTTAACAAATCCAGTTGTAAGATTTGTTGTCCAGTCTCTAAATGTTGTGAAAATGCAGGCTTAAATGAAATCTGGTTTGGAAGAGTCAGCTTTCTCTGAAGTTGTCCTGGAAACAAGCTTTGATGGAGCAGCAGCTGAAGCAGCCTGAGGCTGGATCAAGCAGGGTGCTGGAAGAAATTACAGCTCTGTAATTCCGTATGCATAGGAAGTGCCGTGTACACGGATCACTTAAAGATGATTCTCTGTTCTGTTTTTTTGTTTTTTTTTTTTTAAAGCAGGTGAAAGATATCTTTCTTTCTTTCTTTGGAAGCTAGTTTGGACTGTATAATCAAACTGCAATATAAGTCTCCATTCAGGCCATATGAAGAGGAGGCATGTACTAAAAAGTCATGAGGACTCAGTAGCCAACAAGATTTACTGGTTATGCATAGACTTTCATGTCTCAGGCGGTCTCATAGCTGTTCCCATCTAGAGGGATCAGTGTGTACATTATGTGCCTTGTTGTTCCTGCTGACTTCCCTCTTACTGTCTGCAGCCAAATTCTTCAGGGGTCTCCCCTTGTCAAATCTTATTTCCAACAATTTGGATGGAATGCACAGCCTTTCTTTTCCTGTTGGAACAAATGCAAAATCTCCTCCCCAATGCAATACCCCTCCTTTCTTCCATTTTGGAGTAAAGACTTCTTTGGACTGATCTAATTCAGCAGTCCTTTCTAAAGTCTAATGTTATTTAACAGCTGTGCTACCTATCTCATTGACTTTTTAAAAATTCAAAGTCAACAAGGCACCATTTAATCTACGCCTGTGATATTCCTTATCCTCCTTCTGTTCTATGAGCACCTCCTTTAAATTCTTGTTAGATTTCCCCATAATTCCTTGACCTGTAAGATTGTAAGTTATATAGGTAACATTTTCTATGTCATAATATACAAAAAACTGTTGTATTCCAATGGATAAATAAACCATCACTCCCAATCTGCAATGGCACCTTCAGGGCAGTCACCGTCTCTAAGAAATATACAATCTCAGAATCATTCTTCTCATAATTCAAGGCAGAAGCCCACTGGAATTCTGAATATGTGTCAACAGTATGATGCATCAACAGTGTACATACCTTAACTCTCCAAACTCTACAAAATGAGACACAATCTGTTGTTCTACGGTAGCAGCAAACATAATCTGTACTCTGAATTCAGAATACAGACCTTCACCTACTAACTGACCCTTGATAATATAAGTATGAAATGCTCAGCCCACCACCATGGAGGTTCTTAAAGGGGCCTTGCCTGGATTTCTGGTCTGGCTCCTATGCCCAGAACTCTTGGCTTCATGCCTGAATCTTGTGCTTTAAGCTTGGATTTGTAGGTTAAGTTTGGAGAGTATGTTTTTCCTCCCAGTCCCAGGCTCCTGGAATAATAATTCATGAGACTCAATTTTACTTACAAAGACTGAAGCCATATATCCAGGTTCTTCTCTGACTAGCTCAGAACTTAAAATATCCCATTTATATTAATCTACCTCTGCCTCGTGGCTAGTTACCTCTGCTCAGGTACCATGTGTCTGTTTTACATCTTTCAGGGCTAATCTCCCACGCCTCACTCTTTCCCAGAATCCTTTCTGCCTGCTGGATGTCTGACCTTCTATTCTGCCCTTTCCTATAGGCCATTGGTTTTTTTAATTGGCGGCAATGCATCCATACAATACACAAGATATTATCTCCACACAGGTCACCCCAGAAACAAGGTTTATGCCACGCAAGTCCCGCACAATTACTTCCGTTTCTGACTTTTGTGAGGCGCTCCTAGCTAACTTCCTGAAGCAAGCATGACTTCTCTCTGGAGGAAAAGAACATTGATTTCAGGCTTCAAACAATCTCTGTAACTTTTTATATACAATGAACACAGTATAAAAAAACCCAGGTAAGGAAAAAAGTTTATGTATCCAAAATCAAGAAGAGAGATAGAAACCTACAGAGAATTCAGGTCATGGTGTTAGCAAACAGTGACTTAAATGTATTTGTTAGTGGGTGTGGGTGTGAGAGTGTCACGGCGAATGTGGAGAGGCCAAAGGGTAACTGTGGTGTCTGCTCACTCCCTCTACATGTGTTCTGGGAATGGTGGAGCTCAAGTAGTCAAGCTTCTTCAGCAGGTGCTTTTTATCCACTGGATCATCTTTCTGGCCTCAAACATCATTTCTAAAATAGCAATGATTATTATGCTCAAGAAATAAAATACAGGGCAGAGCACTTTAACACCACAATAAATCAAAGTTCTACAATGGAAAAAAAATGAGGCAACAAATTAAAAATCCAGTAAACATGATTTATCAGAACAATGCTGTGGTGGTTCGAGTAAGTCCCTGCCAGGCACAGTCTCTCTTCCTGATGCCTGCAGATCCAGATGTAGAACCCTCGGCTCCTTCTCCAGCCGCCGTGCGTCCCGCCGTGCTGACAATGGACTAAACCTCTGACACTGTGAGCATTTCATTCGCAGTGAAACGCCTTTTTAGAATAAGAGTTGCCATGGTCGGGCTGTCTCTTCACAGTGGTAGGACAGTCTAGGACAGAAGCTGGTGCCAGGAGTGGGGGGTTGCTGTGACAGGCCTGACCGCGCTGCGTGCTGGCAGAACGTGGACAGGGAAACTTTGGACTAGGAAAGCAGCTGCACGTTTTTAAGTGCGGCTTCCTGGGCTGCACAGGTAGGGGCGAGAAAGACAGTGGTGCTGAGAGCCGTGTAAATTATGATGGATCAGCTCAAGAGGCTTTAGAGAGGACAAACATGACCTAGAGGCTGTTCTTGCGCTTTTGCCCTTGTCTAAAACAAAACAAAACAAACCTACCTGAGGCTAAATTGAAGAGTTTTAGATTAACGGTGTTGGTGGAAAAGATTTCAAGACAGCTCGGTGTTGACTGTCACGTGGTAATTAGTGGTCATTCTTACGCGGCTCCATAATGCAAAGGAGCAAGCTGAACAAGAAGTACAAGATGGACAGAAGAAAAGGAGCACCGGGAAGCGTAATGGAGCTAAGTACGGTGCTTAAAGAGATAGTTTTTAAAGAAAAGCCTGGTGCTAAACGGGATAAAGGGAGCGGTGACATCATGACAAGACCCCAACTTGTAGAAAGGAATTCGAGATTAAGCAGTGTCGAAAGCCGATTCAGATGTAATCAAACAAGGGCCACGTTCTAACAGCAGCAGAACCTGGCAGCTTCAGCCGCGTGGCTCTGGCTTTAGAGTGAGGGATAGAAGAAAGGGGTTATGGGTTGTCCTTCACAGCTACAGAGAGCCGCGGAGGCATTCCCGTGCTAGGGGTGTCCCTGCCTGGAGGCCTAGGGAAGCCGGTGTGTGAGGCTGTGGAAGTGAAGCCGAGATTTCGCTGGAGACCGACAGACGCTGGAGATGCCGGGGCCGTGAGACGCCACTAACAGAGCAGTGTGCTGCAGTCAGCAAAGCTGAAGGGAGTCGGCGCGGAGGTGCAGAATTTGGAGCTTGTCTGGCTAGTTTTCGTTCTTGCTCGTCCCGTACTTCGTCGCTCTGCTCCCCTTTGGAACGGTAATGTGTACCTTATGCCATTTTACGTTCAAAGTACCTGAATTGCTTTTTGCTTCCCACTTTATAGGGGATCCGGGTTAAGATCCCGTCATGAGTGTGAAGAGATGCTGGGTTCGGCCTAGAGTACGCGGCACCCTCACCGTCGGAGGAAAGGGGCTGGCGGGTGGCGAAAGGCGTGTTTACGGAGACCTGTCGACGTCCTACACGGTACCTTCTTTGATGGACAGGCCGCGTGACTAAGGAGCAGCCCGTTGTGAGGAGGGCGCGATCTCGGGCGGGACCAAGCCTGGGCGAGCGGCTCAGGCGCGCCACGTGGTGCGCGCTCCGGCCTCCCCGTGGTTCTCAGCCTGCGGTGGAGGAGAGAGGACGCTGAACCGCGGTTCGCGAGACACCCGGACGGCCTGCAGCCGCACCGTGCGTGCGCCCTGAGCGCCGACAGCCTGGCGCGCATGCTCACGCGACTGCGCCGGGGATCGTGCGCGCACGCTGCCCGGCGCTGGTGCACCCAAAAGCGAGACCTGCGAGTGGGTGTGGCTTGCGGGTGGGCGGAGCCTCGCCACGAGCCCCCGCCGCCGGACCCCGCTGGATGAGGTCCATGAATGCAAAGGCACTGAACTTGGTGAGGTCTGTGCCCAGCTTTGAACCTCTATGCACGCTGGATTGGGAGAGGGGAGGGAGGAGGCACGGGGAGGGGTACAAAGTGAATAAACTGTAATTAAAATAATTTAAAAAATTTTAAAAAAAGCAAAACTAAAGAAACACTGTGATCCTAACACCCCCAAATGGGATTTCCATTTCCACCATAGTTTTCTTCTGCATGAGCTTCCTGCCCATCCTCAATCATAGATGGACTTGCTGTGCCTATAGATTATTTTGGGTATTTTAGAATCCCATTAAATCGTATGGTACAGTATGTATCTTGCTGTATTTTTATCATGGTAAATACATAATAAAAATGCGAACTACATAAATTTATGCACTCTTATGGCACAAATGCCACACTATTGTAATTACTATTTGTGCTGCCAAAAAGAACACAATATAAAAAAGCTTTAAAGACCTTTTAGGCTCATGTGTGTGGTGCGCGCGCGCGCGCGCGCGCGCGCGCGCGCGCGCGTGTGTGTGTGTGTGTGTGTGTGTGTGTTTCTGTGTGTGTGGTGTATGTGTGTGTGTGTGTGTGTGTGTGTGGAAAGGTAGAAGGTAAGGAACAGTGTTTTTGAGATTCCTTCCTGTTATTTTATGCTCAAGGTATAGTTTTTCCATATTTTAATCGAAAAAGCATTTTCTTTTGTTTTATGAGTGTTTTGCCTGCACACATATCAGCGTACCACATGCGTGCCTGGTACCAGTGGAGTCCCTGAAGCGGTCACCTCCTCCCACTGGTGATTAAGCTTTAAGAGGAACGTGGGAAATGGGGGACACAGGCTCTCAGATCACAGCAAGGCCTCTGCCCATGTTTAAACAGGCTGTTTATTTTGTTGAACTTGTGTCTTCTGTCCCAGGTTTGACCACCTTTGGATATAAGATATGAAGGTGTTTTCTCCTATTCTTTGGTTGCCTTTTCCTTTTGCTTGTATTTAGTTTGTTTTGAAACAGGGTCTTGCTATGTGGCTCGGGATGCCTTTGAACTTGTGGTCCTTCTGCTTCCCTTCTAGACTGCTAGGGTTACAAGCATAAGCTACCATGTCTAGCTGAGAGCCTTTGGATGCACATTTTAAAAATTCTCATGGAGTCTAATTTTCTATTTCTTATTGTATGGGCCTCTGTTATCATATTCAAGAAATTACTATCAAATCTAGTGTTGTGAAGCTTTGCTCTATTTTCTTCAAAATATTTTTATAGTTTTAGGCCTACATTTAAGTCTTTGGTGATTGAGTTAAATTTTTTGAAGTGTTTTATATTTTTCTGTTAACTTATTTAATCCCTTTACATCCTGATCACAGCCCCTCCTTCTCCTCCCAGTCCCACCCTCACCCCCGCTCCTCCCACCTTCCCTCCTCTTCTCCAGGAGAGGGGAGGCCTCCCAGGGGCACCAGCCCAGCCTGGTACATCAGGTCGCAGCAGGACTAAGTGCACCCTTTCCCACCGAGGCCAGACAGGGCGCCCAGCTGGGGAAAGTGACCCAAAGGTTCGCAGCACAGTTAGAGACTGGCCTGACGCCAGTTGTCAGGGGACCCCCATGATGACCAGGCTGCACATCTGCCATCTGCTACATAGGTGTAGGGGTCTAGGTCCAGCCCATGTGTGCTGTTTGGTTGGTGGTTCTCTGTGAGCCCCCATGGGCCCACGTTAGTTGACTCTGTAGGTCTTCTTGTGGAGTCCTTGACTCTCCGTCTCCCACTCTTCCATAAGACTCCCTGAGCCCCGCCTATTGCTTGGCTATGGGTCTCTGCATCTGTTTGCATCAGTTGCTGGATGGAGCCTCTCAGAGGCAGTTATGCTAGGCTCCTGTCTGCAAACATAGCAGAGTGTCATTAATAGTGTCAGGGGTTGGCTCTCTCCCATTGGGTAGGGCTCAAGCTGGCCAGGCATTGGTTGGCCATTTCTTCAATCTCTGCTCCATCTTTATCCCTGTACATCTTGTAGGCAGGACAAATTTTGGGTCGAAGGTTGTGAGGGTGGGTTGATGTCCCCCTCCTTGCGCTAGGCTTCCTGCCTGGCTGCAAGAAGTGGCCACCTCAGGCTTGGAGTCTTGGCTAGGGTGAACCTCATAGGCTCCCAGGAGCCTCCCTTGCCCATTTTTTTGAAACAGCGTCTTACTGTGTAGCTCAGGTTGATTTAAACTTCCAGTCTGTAAGTTCAGAAGATTTAGGTTTTAACCTTATTTTAACTTTATTGTTATTTTAGGACAGAATCTCACTATGTAGGCCTGGCTGCCCTCAAACTCATAGAGATCAGTGATCCACTGTTTGTGACTTCTAAGTACATGAGCTAATGGCACGCACTACACGCCTGGTTTTGTATATGTGTCAGTGTGTCAGTATGTGCATGTGAATGCAGGTACCACAAGGCCAGAGGCATTGGACACCCCTGGCTGGAGTTAAAGGCGGTTGTGGTTCACCCTGTGTGGGTGCTGGGACCCAAACTCAGCCCTCCGAAAGAGCA
Source organism: Meriones unguiculatus (assembly GCF_030254825.1). Taxonomy (NCBI): domain Eukaryota; kingdom Metazoa; phylum Chordata; class Mammalia; order Rodentia; family Muridae; genus Meriones; species Meriones unguiculatus. Next base: position 97,087,167 of record NC_083360.1, on the reverse strand, counting down.
GTGAGCGCTGCTGAGCAACCTCCCGAGACCAACAAAAATAGCCTTTCAACTGTTCCTGTCAGAATTCAGAATTCTGACAGAATTAATCAGGCCAAACTCCTTTTGTGTCTCTTAGAAAGTGTATAGTTGGGACAAAACCCAACTGAACGGTTTAGACACTAAGAAAAATCTGTCTTTGTAAGTAACTGTCATGGGTGTATGTTCCCAGTGGCTCCCTTTGCTGGTTATTAGAGCTTGGTGACCTTGTCCTCTGGTTTCCTTCAGGAAGACAGTTTGGTTCAGATGGTCCAAGATGTTCAAAGGCTCCGGGGAAGAAGCTCATGGTCATTTGACAACACCAGCGACTGTCACCATCTGCAGGCCCTCCACCAGACCCTGCCCCACCTCTCACAGCCCATAGTCCCATGCATATTTTTTGTATTCTTTAAAATTTTTTTTTATTTATTACAATTTATTCACTTTGCTTCCCATCCCATGCATATTTTTAAATGAATCACCAGGGAGTTTGCTCACTGCTACCAGCCCAAATCAGATCTCACCCTCTGGCCTAGGCAAGGGCCAGACTCTGAAGAGCAGCTGGACCTTAACATCTGAACAAAACTGGAATATGGCTGGCAAAAAGCAGGGGAAACAGCCATCCTTAGAGATTTCTTTTCTTGTTTGTTTAATTTTATTTTTATGTACATTAATGTGAAGGTGTCAGATCCATTGGAATTGGCATTATAGACAGTTTTGAGCTGACATGTGGGTGCTGGGAATTGAACCCAGGTCCTTTGGAAGAGCAGGCAGTGCTCTTAACCACTGAGCCATCTCTCCAGCCCCTAGAGATGTCTTAAAATGTTTTTCTGTTCAAGAATATAAGTAACTAAATAGGGACTTACAAACTTATTTCACAACCTTGAGGTATCTGACAATTCAGAATCCACTTCTAACCAATGCGACACCCCCTAGTCTCGATTCACAGGAACAGTCCAGAAAAGCTTTCCCAGATCCATAGCTCATCCTGTCTGGTCATCTGTTTTTTTCATCTCTGAAGGGTGACAAGAAGGATAACAGGATTGTAAGCATTTTCTCATGCTTCCCTCATATACTTGGTGGTTTAACTAGACACACAATTCACTGTTCAGACCATTTCCTCGGGTCCACTTTACATTGCTACATTGTCCTCTACTTCCCACTGATGTTACTTGAATTTCTTTTCTAATCTGTTTCAGGGCTCAGGTAATGAATGTGTGTGTGTGTGTGGGGGGGGGGTTCAGAGCACTTCCTCCTCTTGCAGAGGACCTGGATTCTGTTCTTAGCACCAACCTTCCAGTTCCGGGAGATCCAGGATCCTCAGCCAGCCTGAGGCCCCACCTTTAACCCAAGAGCTTTCTGAACACCAGATTTAATAAAGTTAACCCTGGGTCAAGGGCAGAGAAAGCACCCAGCTGACGTTCCTTCTCAGCTCAGATCCAGGGAAAAAACACAAAAGGCTCACTAGCTCAACTGACAGCCTAGGAGGAAAAGGCCAAAAAAAAATCCAAGGCCAAAGGCTTGCTAGCTTAAATCCCCAAAAGCCAAGCAGTTGAGGAGCTGAAGCTAAAGCCAGAGCTTGAGCTAATAGCCCCCTCTTCTTTTCCATGCTTTCTTAAATACCCCTCAACTCAAAGTCCCTCCTCTTTAATCCCTGCTAGCTGGGTTTTTTGTTTAGAGCTGGTTGAACCACACCATAATCACCTGTTTACAATAAAGAAAAAGTTCTTAGTGTGTGATAGGGCTCAACTAAACTAAAGAAACAGGGTTTTACAGTTCACAGTTTAGGGGTTCACAACGGGATCAAATATCCTGCAACACCCTCATTATATTTGCCTGTGGGCAAATAAATCTATGAGGCACTTTCTTGGTTGATGTAGGAGGGCCCAGCTTACAAAGCAGTGCCGCCCTTGAACTGGTCCTGCATATTATAATAAACACGCAGAGTAGGCCCCGAGGGCAGGCCAGTAAGCAGCGCCCTCCGCGGCCTCTGCTTCAGCTCCCGCCTACAGTTCCTGCCTCAGCCATGTACCTGACCCGAGAGCTGTAAGAGGAAATAAACCCTTTTCTCCCACACTGTGTATGGCTCTGGTGTTGGTCACAGCAAACAGAAACTCTAAGACGGGTAAGAACTGATCGAATTCCCCATAGTTTCTTTCTGGACCATTTGCCCGTGCTTCTCTGTGAACTGTTCCTACCTTTTGCTTTCGTTTCCTCCATGATTTTCGAGAGGGCGGTCACTGGCCAAGAATGAGCTGGAACTCACTTTGCAGGGCAAGGTGGCCTCCAGCTCTCAGGGGCTCTCCCGCTTCAGCTGGGGCTGCAGATGTTACATAGCAGCCCAGATCTCTGCAGCTTTCCATTAGGTTTTTATCTTTTTGTTATTTTTATCTTGACTTTTAAAAGAACTCAGTGCCTGTTTATCTTGTGTAAAGAAACTAGCACTATTTTCTCCCACTTTGCATTTGGACTTTATCATGGTCTGGCATAACCCCAATCTTTTTCAAATGCCATATTCAACTGTCCAGATGCTGTTTATTAAAAGATGTCTCCAGGGCCCTGAGATGCCGACTCTGCAATATGCTAAATTATGTTCTTGTTTATGGGCTTTCTAGAGCATCTCAGGGATTTGTCAGCAATAAAATTGTGTTTTACTTTCCTCTTTTCAGATATTCAAAATTTCCTTTTTGAAGTAGTTTTCATTACAATTTTAAAAGTTTGAGAAATCTTTTTACTATCCCAGACGTTTGTACGTGCAGCAGAGCAGATGCTAACACCACAGGCCTCTCTCCAGCTTCTGAGAGGCCCAACTGCCCGCAGGGAACAGCTGTGTGGTGAGCAAGGCTGCCTTAGGTCCAAATCTTGGTCGGCTCCTCCACTTCGCACCCAAAAAAATGAGAGCGCCCCAGCAAAGGAACAATGGCTCCTGACTGACACTCATGGTTGGAGCCCAACCTTCCGCCTCAAACGAGCGGTTTCTTTCCCTCGGTTGCCTCCCCACATGTACCCCTGCTATTCTCTACCCACTTTTTGTAGAGGTGAATCTTTCTTTCGTTAGAGCATGACCCTGGGATTTAACATCTAATGTTTATAACACAGGCTCATGTGAGATTGAACTCTTTGAGCATGTCCCACAACTGAAAATATTCCCCGATGCCACAAGAACGTGTGTGTGTGTGTGTGTGTGTGTGTGTGTGGTGTGTGCAGCAGCCACATCCTCAGACAGCTTCGAGGCCTGAGAACACCACACCCATGCACTGTGTTCTAATCTTGACCTGGAGCCAGAAAAATCTGCATACAAGTCTTCCAGAGCCTGACCTGCCCTATTAGCAAGACAAAGCTGCAGGGCAGGACTTGACATCAGACAAAAGAAGTTGTCTTTCACTGTGTGTAGAGACGCCGGGGACTGCACATGGAGCCGTGACTGTATTACCATCCCCAGCCTTCACACAGGTAGAGCGTGCGGGGTTTCACCCGAGCCCAGGCTGCCCTGGACTCACTCTGCAGTTGAGGTGAGCCTTGCAGCTATCCTGTCTCAGCCTTCCAGACACTCACATCCAACAGCCACTGCAGTCTTGCTTGGGAGGCCTAATCTGTTTCTCTTGCCACAGTGAATGTTCTGAAAGGTTGTAATAGATGATTTTTCCCATATGAACTTACAATGTACTCAATGTACTCAGAAGAAAATTACAATTTAAACAGTTTTGTTTCATTTTAGCTTATTTTTATTTTGTGTGTAGATGTACATGTGTGTCATGGCACTAAAGTAGAGGCCAGAGGACACCTGGCAGGAGTGAGGTCTCTCCTTCCCCTGTGTGTCTTAAGGATTGAACTTAGGTCATCAGGCTTGGTCATGATGACTGAGCCTCATGGCTGGCCTGAAAATTTTGGAATTTATTAGAATCACACCTCTGGAAGCCCCTCCTTGATCTTCTAGGTTCTAATGATTTTTTTTTTTCCTGGTTTTTTTGAGACAGGGTTTTTCTGTGTAGCCTTGGCTGTCCTGGAACTTGCTCTGTAGATCAGGCTGGCCTCGAACTCAGAGACCCGCCTGCCTCTGCCTCCCAGAACGCTGGGACTTAAGTCCTGTACTGCCACTGCCCATTCTAATGATTGTGCTTTCTTTTGTTATTCAGCCTTTACCTCAATATCCCCTTTAGTTTAAATTAATTCCTTTACGGTAAAACCTCTCTTGAGAATCCTAGTATAGTTTCTGTTTCCCTACTAAGGTCTGTTCACACTATTATACGAATGATGAAAAACTACTAAGAAAAAGAAACAAAATATATGAGGTGGCTACAAGCTAGAAGGCATTTTATTATTGTTTTATTTTATGTGCATTGGTGTTTTGCTTTCATGTATGTGAGGTTGTCGGATCCTCTGGAACTGGAGTTCCAGGCGGTTATGAGCTGCTGTGTGGATGCTGGGAATTGAACCCAGGTCCTCTGGAAGAGCAGCCCAAGCTCTTAACCATTGAGCCATCTCTCCAGACCCTAAAAGGCATTTTATAAAGTGTCAATAACACAAAGCTAACAGTGGAGCTGGGCAGATGGCTCAGTGGTAAGAGCACTGGGTTGGATGGAGTTTGGCTCCCTCCCAGCAGTTAGGCCAGGGGCTCACAGCTGCCTGGGACGCCAGCTCAGGGGCTCAGATGCCCTCTTCTGGCCTCCGTGCACACTGCAGCACACTCACGCTCACACACGAGATAAACCCTCACGACTATCACAGAACTGGACAAAGATTTCAGCTCAACCAAACAAGCTGGCGGAGCCTACACAGACACAGACACAGATGTGAGAGGCAGCACTGTGAAGGGAGTCATGGCTGCACCTAGAATAATTCTGTAAACAGAACTAGACCCCACTTCACACCTCACACAACACCAAGACCCAAGATCATCTCATAAGGTCTAGGGAGGGCCTCCTGCTGCATTTCACCCAAATGTGAGAAAAGTAAATCTAAAACAAAACAAAACAAAAAAACCCAACTTTTTAAATGTAAACATTACAGTAAATAATAGACCCAAAAAGATTCGTTAAAGAAACAGAATAAAGGGGGAAAGTTAACACAACATTTTATTCTGAATTAACTTCCTGCAGGTGTAAATCCCAGCTTTGAAGATCAAGACCATACTGCCAGGCTTAGCCGCATGCGCTTAGATATAGAAGCTGTTTGAGGCCAGTCTGGTCTACACAGTGAGTTCTGGAATAGCCAGATTTACACAGTGAGACCATGTCTAAAACAAAACAAAACAAAACAAAACAAACAAACAAACAAAAAAACAACCCAGCATCACCAACAAAAACAAAACTCTTGAGTTCCAGGTCAGGAAACATGGAAAACTAAACAAAAAGAAAAAAAAAAACACTATGAATAAAGGCACATTAAGCAAAATAGAATGAAATACCATATTCTTAAAGAAGGATTAACCAATAAAGGATTAGTGTGCAGAGTGCAAAGTATACATATATGCACACAGACCACACATATACATGTCTTAAAGCTCAATAGGAAAATAGATACACTATGATTTGAATACCTTTGTTCCTTCCAAAATTCAGTTGCTATCAGTTTGTCAGTATTAAGAAATGTTTTGATTTGTTTTCTTTAGGTAGAATCAGGCCCAGGCTGGCCTCAAAGCTGCCATCCTCCTGCCTGAATGTCGAGATTCTGGGTGTGTGCCATGATGTCCAGCTCTAGAGTCTTTGAAGGAACTGCACAGCACTGGCTAGCTTGCCTTCCATGCTCTCCTGCGTGAGGATGCAGTAGAGGCCTCCACTAGACCTCAGGAGATTATCTTGGCTGCTAGAGCTAAGAGAACTACATTTCTGTTCTTTATAAGTTAGTTTACGGTATCGTTATTAGCAGTACAAATGGATTAGGGATGGGAAGAAGAGCTGGGCATGGTGGCGCACGCCTTTGATCCCAGCACTCAGGAAGCAGAGGCAGGTGGATCTCTGTGAGTTTGAGGCCAGCCTGGTCTACAAAGTGAGTTTCAGGACAACCAGAGCTGTTACACAGAAAAACTCTTGTCTAGAAAAACCAACCCAAACAACCAACAAAACCACCACCTCCACCACCACCTCCACCACCACCACCCCCTTTACAAAGAATGGGACGAAGAAACAAAGGTGACCAAGAAACATGTAACTTTTAACCTCCCTAAGTAAGCCATACAAATATAAATGATGACATCTCATTCTCTCTGGACTAATGAAAGTTGTAGTTTGTCAGGACCTGTAGCAGTCATTTACAAACAGTGATCCTAGGGGTAGGACTGGGAACTCTGTGAACTTAAGGCTGATAGTGGCATGTCTGGCTCCATTATGCGTGAAGGCGCACCATTTCTTACACAGGAATGTCACTGGGTCTTCCCCTGCCTCATAGTCAATGTCAGATGCAGCCTCCAGCCTCGTCCTGTCGGGCTATGATGAGTGGCACTCTTTGGATCAAGGAGCTGAGGTTTTGTGCCTATTACTGCAACAGGACTGGCCTGACTAACCACTGGTGGCTGAGCAGAACAAGGGCTCTCAAGTGCTGCAGGGGCCTATGTTGGAACAATTCTGGAGGGAAACCTGACACACTGATGACACACATGTCCATCAACCAACATATGCACAGAAAGAACGCTCAGAGGTTCTTACTGGAATGTTAAGGGAAAAAGACTGAAGCCGAGCATCAGCAATCCCAGCACTCCAGAGGCTGAGCCTGAAGATCATAAGGGAGAAGGCAATCTGGGTTGTGCAGCAAGCTTGAGGCCAGCCTGGCCACATAACGCCTTAAAATAATAAAACCAAAACAAGAGGCTGAAACATAATGCCAACATATCCTGACAAGAAACACATGAATGCACTTTAGGAGATTCATAAACTAGAATACTGTTGAGTATCTGTAAATAAGTTTCAGGTACCTGATCAAAATATATTTCTCTAAAAGGTATACTTTAGGATTATCTAAAACCTACATAAGGATGTCTACAATCTCAGGTCATTACATGAAGTTTGCACACTACATTGTGTTGTGGGTGCAAAATGCAGAGATACATAATGACATGCATTGGCACAGTAAGATAGAATTTAATGAAATATTCACTTCTGGGAAAGGAAGAGGTAAAAGATGGTCAGCGATACAAAGGGTGTGTGCAGAACATTTTATTTTTAGTAAAATGTATAATTTTGTTCTGTTGGGTACCAGGTGGCAGGTACTAGATGCTGTACTCTCCTATGCAATATCCTGTCTGTCCCACCTCTGAAACAGCAGCTATCGACACACTGCTTAAATCTGCCTTTGTGTGCCACTCACCTGGGTAGGAAGAATGAGGACAGCAGGTCAGAAAAGCACACAGGTCAGTGTGCAGAGTTTAGCAAGCTAGGTAATCTGCAATTTTTGTGTTTTGCTAAGTTAATACAAATATTTGCTGAAAGTAGAAATACTTAGTTTTTTAAGTGTTCCACTGATCTGTCTGCTCTGACTTATTTTAAGCATTTTTATCCTTTATGTTTTCAGAACAGTTAGAGACTAAATGCTTACAGAAGCTGCAGAATAAACACATGTACAAACTCAAAGATCTCATAATGGATAATCCCGCCTTCTAAAATGCCTAACATTTAAAATTCATCTTCCTTGTTCCATTTCTCTTTTCCTTCTAGACTTCTCTGTGTTTTAGCAATTTTTCTCTCATCAGCTCTCTTTCCACGGTTTTGATTCCTTCTACAGGCAGTTCACATGTGCAGTTATACAAAGCTAACACTGAACACTGAATGCATCCGTAACTTAACCCACGGTGCCTTATGAAGCTCCGGCTCAGAGTCCATGATTTCCTGACTCTTATGCTCCTCAGCACGTTTGTGGTGGAGAGCAAGTGTTGGCCATTTAGAGTGCATCATGCCGAATACCAGTGCACTTTTAACCCCCACACAGGAGCCACTTGGTGACCTTTAAAATACAGCACTGCCACCCTGGCTCCAGAGCCACTGTAAGATTTCTCTTACCTATTTACTCCTGATATAAAATAATTCTGGCAGGCAACTACACTTCTTACTGAAGAGTTAATTTTGATAATTGAGAAGATGTATTAATCATAGGTAAGAGCAGAGTTTCAAACAACTTCACTCAAAATTAACATGCAAAGTGCCGTGTTTCACGTTCCTTACACATACAGATCAGTTCCAGCAAAGCTGCACACTGCTGGCCTGTATGAATGTCCTGGGGACAGAACAACTCAGACAACAAGAGATATAGGCAGACTGGGGAGGTCAAAGTCATGCTGTCTAACTGGGCGAACAGCAGGGCCAAATCTTCCTGTGGACTGTTTTTCTGAGTGCTTAGTATGTGTCAGGAAGTATATCCAAGCATGCAACATGTAGGTACCGACGGTCACTGTCCCCGAATATGCTGGCAAAATCCTTTTGTGTGTGCCACTGCCTTTAGACAAGCTGCCATCTGTGAATCCACTTATCCACACATAAGTAGCTAAGGATACTGTCCTGTGCATGATGTGGAGCATGTATGTGCTTGCTCACACACACACACACACCCATATTCATTTTGTCTACTTTGACTTTTCAAAGACAACTTAATGAATGTGTCTGTGACTGTCAGGGCCTTCTGTGAGGACTGCCCCAGCCCTCCTCTGCTTCTGAGAACTGGATCTTATTGTGAGTGATGAGTCCTCTTAAGACTTTGTCTTTCAGCACTGTTACTACAGTTATGCTTGTGAATGCATGTGAGCATTTGATGTCTTTGACCTTCCTAGATGAGCTAAGTTTTCATCTGTTTTCCCTTTGGATCTTTCCCACACGCACCTGGCAGAGATCAATGGCACCATCTCTGGTTCTGCTCATTCTTCATTTTCTCTCTGTGCTACTATTTTACCTACAAGTGGATTATGTGTTGCACAGGTGTGTGTGGCATGTGTGTGGCACCAAGGCTCCATCACCCTTGTTTTTCAAGACTAAGTCTCTCACTGGAAGACTAGATCGACTTGCTATCGAGTCCCAGGGATTTGCCTTTCTCTGCCTCCCCAGTTGCTGAGATTACAAACACAAGACATCAAACCTGTTTTTTAATATGGATTCTGGGGATTAAACTCTGGCCTTCTTGTTTGTACCCCAGACACCTACCGAGCCATCTCTAAAACCCTGTAATATTTTTATACAGAAAAAGCAGAGAAAAAAGTCAAATACAAGGATGGAAAATAACGGCACGAGACTCGCTTTGGTGGCCTAGCCAGACGGCTGAGTGGGTTATGCTTTCACTCAGCACCACAAAGACCCACCTTTATATCCGCAGCACTCAGGTAAAGGTGTGAGAATGGCTGTGTGTAACCATTATGCTTCGGCTTTCTGGCTGGCGGCCCAGCAGAGAACTGGCGAGCTCCAGGTGAGAGACACTGTCTCAAAAGAATAAGATGGGGCTGGAGAGATGGCTCATAGGTTAAGAGCACTGGCTGCTCTTCCAGAGGTCCTGAGTTCAATTCCCAGCAACCACATGGTGGCTCACAAACATCTATAATGAGATCTGGTGCCCTCTTCTTGTGTTCAGGCCTGCATGCAGGCAGAATACTGTATAAATAATAAATAAATAGATCTTAAAAAAAAAAAGAGTAAGCTGGGGAATGGCGGCCGAGCAAACTCCAAGACAAGCGCTTTGGCGAGATGGCGAGGCGCCTCCACTTTCGTTGGCCCTCCCTCCAAAGTGCTGCAGCGCCTCTTCATTGCTCAGGCACCCACGTTCCGCACGCCATCGAGAGCTCAAGTGGCCATGCCTCCAGCTTCTTTAAAACATCACTGTTTGCACTTTTAAGCTGACTAGGTTCAACAGAACGCACTTGGTGCCAATCTGTGGGGAGCTCAAATGGTCTACCCTGCTGACAGACAGATCCATCACGAGGTGACGAGAACCCAGCAGGTGCACATGACCACGCCGCTGTGCAACAGTCTGGACCTCAGAGACAAGCAGCAGGCGAACTCCAGAGGAAAACAGCTTGGGTCATCTCCTCTAAGTGCTGTGTGGTTTGGGACACTAAGGTGGTCAGGAAGACAGGCTCTGTTCTTGCAGGCCGCTCATTTTATAGTGGGAGACACTGCAAGCCAACAAGTACCCACTACTTCAGAGTGACAATGCCAGATACCTACAGAACCTACAGAAACGAAGCATGATGAGATCAAAGTGCGTTTTATATTGGCAGTGGAAAGGAATCCCACGAGGAAGTGACAGGCAATCCAAAATGTGGTTAGAAAGAGCCTTGTGGACAATGGGAAGAGCTCATGTGAAGTGAAAATGTGTTTGCTTATTGGGAGGAGCAGGTAGCTGGAACGTGGTCCCTAAGATGTTGGTGCAGTAGGAACTTGGAGAGCTAAGCTATGAGGCTGGGCTTACCCTGGGACTGACTGCGGGGTGGACCGAAGTAAAGCAGAGCGGCATTTCTGAATTAAAGTACAAATACAAAGTTACTCATATTCTGTCACTAGAGATGCTCTGTATGTAACAGATTACAGGAAGCTAGAATGTCAGCCAGGGACGTCAAAGCATTTATAAAAGATATGACGGTGGGGATGGTGACATGGAGAGAAACAGATTCAGGTGATCCTTTTAAAAATTATTTACTCATTTAAATTTTTGTGTGCATTTGGTGTTTGGCCTGCATGCATGTCTGTGTGAGGGAGTCAGACCCACCGGCCCTGGAGTTACAGACAGGTGTAAGCAGGCCCTCTGGAAGAGCAGCCGGTGCTCTGAGCCACCACGCCTTCTCTCCAGCCCAAGCACACACACTGCCAAAGAAAAACATGAACTGCACTTGCTAAAGCACAACAGGAAGACACAACTGAGGACACAGTCACAGCTGCAGGGACAAATGCGATGGAACACCGCAAAGGAGAAACTGGGCTCAACTCTGAATACGGCATGACAAGCAGGAAGCTGTAAGCCAAGAGCAGTGTGAGGTCAGTAAATGGACAGCTAAGAGCAAGTATTTGGGGAAGGATGAATCTGGCTAAAGTGATGGTGCCGGAGTCTTGCTGCAGATAAGCCAGGTGGTCGGTCAGACATCACCTGCAGAACAAGGACCCTGATCACCTGTGGATTATAACCAGATACACACACCTTAGAAACTCAAAATTATACAAAGAGGTACAATGAAGTTTCACCTTAAACAATTTGCAGCTACCTTCCAAATAAATGTGAATGCAACAATACATAATATTTACGGCTTGTTATAAGACAGAAAGTACTGTACTAATTATCTACACCTATTAATTTACTCATTCCCACTAATTCTATAGTGGGATTAGTTCCAGGATTAGTTTCCCCTACAGACCGATTTTCGGGAGATTAGGAGAGCTAACCCATTAGAACTGGACTGGCTAGGTAAACCAATGCTCTGCCCTAGGAGATGCATAATATTTGCTCAAGGGTAGCTACAGATTAGCTAAAGAATTATTGTCAAGTTTGGAGACAAAAGGCTTTTTAATGCTTATTTAAATTTACCATCAGAAAAAAAAAAGACAGTTTCAGCCTCAGCTTCTAAAAACAACAACAACAAAAAACCTCACAATTCCTGACTGAACATTCCAAAGAAAGGTAACACATATGATGACGAGATTGTGCAGCTAGCACCGTTGCGTGATCGCTTTTGCTGCGGCATTTCCACTCACTTCTGCGTTAGTGGGGATCAAAGCCAGGCTCTCGTGCATGTGAGCAAGGGTCATATTACTGAGTGACCCCCCAGATCCTCTGTGGTCTTTCAACCCTTAGATGTTTTGCTGAATGTTCTGAGACGCACCTTGTGGGGAAGCTGGAAGGACAGCCGGGGAAGTCAAAGCATTCAGAGCGCTTCTGTGACAGACGTGAAGGGTGGGGGCATGGCCGTCTGGTAGAGCTTTCTGGAGTGATGAGGTGGGCCACTGCACAACAATCTGAAAACCTAAGACCTTCTCCTTGTAACACAGCTGATTTTCCAGGGAAACATAGAGCTCTCCAGACTTCTCACACAGAATGAGTCAGATCACGGCACTTTCTCACAGTTTTTGTCATTGTCATTTATTTCAATTAAAGAAGTATGAACTCAGAATTAATGTAAGAAAAACCTTCAAGTACTTGGCGGAAGAAATCCTGTCCATGTATCACAGATAGATAGAAAATAAAAAAAGCACATTCTGTATAGAATCAGATTGTAATAAAGTCTGGTTAACATCAATCAGCTCCCTCAGGGGAGAAGCAATGCACACTTTATCATCTGTAAAAATCAAAACAGCATATTCCCTTCTAATTACAGTGATCACAGCCTGCTTATACATACAAACACAAATCCTTTTACCCAGCAATCCTGGAGCCAACTATACAGCCGGCAACTAATGGGACTCACATCACGTACTAACAAACACTTTCTTGAAAATAAATATAGGATAAGTTATTTCCACAGTATCAGACAACTGAAAAGCAGATATACACTAGACTAAAATTTCCAAATAAATATTAAAACATAATTATTAAATAATTATGAGCTTCATATAGCAACTAAAAGATACACTAAAAATTGTAATTTCTTTTTGTGTGAACTATTTGAATTTTTCTTTTCAAACTGATGTTCTGTTATATATTATCAAGACCTCTGAATAATTTGAAGATGTGAATCACAAAGCATCAGCTGCTGGGCATGGTGACACACACCTGTAATTCCAGCACTCAGGGAGACAGAAGCAGGCAGATCTCTGTGAGTTAGAGGCCAGCCTGGTCTACAAAGTGAGTCCAGAACAGCCAAGGCTCCACAGAGAAATCCTGTCTCAAAAAAACAAACAAACAAAAAATAGTGTGCATATTATGGTCTTCAGAGACCTATAAGTAATTTTCAAACACATGATTTAGTACATGCTTACAGTCTAGAACAAAATTTCCCTGAGTATGCTGTCTACCTGGTTAGAAAAATTAAAACATGGTCTATAAAATAGTTTTGTTTCTTGAATGTATGAAATTTCCAGCCATCTGATCTATCTGGGAATCTTAATACATCTCTAATTAACTAGCAATCATAAATTCTGAGAGACTGTTGAATAGATTCAGTGAATGGATTGATCTGAGAACCATGCAAATGACTGTGTCATAGAACTGAAATGATTCACTCCCTAAAACCATCACCGGCTGTACTAGGAAATGCAGAATGCCACTGCCTTCATAGAGGAGAGAGGCAATGACCAGTAATGCAGGCTCAGATGGCTTACAGACCAGCACGTATAACTGAAAGAAACAGAAGCTGGATTACCATTGTACTTTCCATATGACAAGACTGAAAAGATTAATCCTTCTGGCCCAACGTGATATTACAATAACCTCACCTTGAAACTCTATTAATTCAGCTTCAAGATACGTCACTCCTTAATGTTTATACAAACTAAATTTAGCATCACTGGACAGTTTATCCTATGAAATTCATTTCTCAATGTTATGCAAAAGACTTAACAGTCCCCAAACATCCAATGATCAGTGTACATGCACAGTACCACTACCGATCGTGCATCCTTAATCTCTTTAAGGCGTCCTCCCTTCCAAATAAACAAAAGGTAACAACTGTCAGGACTCATAACTAGGTAAAGTTTGCAATTATTTTCTACATAGCCTAGACATAAGATATTTATGTGAGAAAGTTTATATTTACAATTGGATTTTAACAACACCTAACTGTCTATCTGTCTCAGCATGATTTATGTGGTTTGCAGGGATAACTAGTAAGACCCTAGAAGCCATTGCTTTGAAGATCTTCAGGAAAGAGGAATTTCGGATGTGCAGGAGCGTGCCTTCTCTGTTTATATTTAGGGTGCTCTATGCAGGACGCCCTTGACCAAAGCGACTTTTAGACCTAGGTTTTTTAAACAGAAAACAAAGTCAGACTTGCTTCTAGAACGGGTTCCTGCTGCTACCTCACACTGTCTGCCTGACAGCATCTACACAGAGTGAAACTTTGTGTTGCTTTCATGGATCTTTTATGGATCTTCTAAAACCCCAGAGTGAGGTGCAGTTTGGAATTCACATTAAGAAAAAAATTTTTTGAGAGAGAACGTAGTATGTATACTGCATAGTACAGCTCAGGACCAGTCCATAATGAAACACATTAACGTTTCTTCAGGGAAACAACGAACATTCAGAGAGGAGACTAAAGACTACAGCTATAATCACAGCAGTTCAAGATGGACTTACCATATGTGTTTGACAAGGCTTCTGACTTCTGAGCTTTTATAGATTTCAGAATTACAGACTGAGCATATTAGCATCGCTAATACTAGTGTTTACATCTTAGGAACTTAAGTTCTAACAGAAAATCTGTGTGGAAATGGCTCCAGACTTAATTTTATTAAGACAAGTACATGCTATTATACTCGGGAGGCTTTCGGGTAAAGAGTAAGGCCTTCCTTCGCCTTCTTGTAAAAAGGCTGAACTAGGGAGTCTGTCAACTACTTGGGCAGATTGAGGGCTTAGGAGAGAAGACTCTCTGGAAACGATGCAGAGCTGAAAATGCAGATGAACAGCGCTCCGTCTGGGCCCGCCCCCGCCTGACTGTACACCCTCTATCTGCAGCACAGCCTGCCCTATTTCCACAGTGAAAGACAGAGCAGACAGGGGAGACGGGGCGGCGAAGAGAGAGACGGAGCAAACAAGCAACAGGGAAGACTCGGGAGTTTCCATAATACGAACACACGACCTACAGAGCTTGGTCATTTTGCACGGTACCTATCAGTACTAGCACATTATTATTTGTAGTAGTAGTAGCATTTGGTGTTAGAGACCAAATATACGGCCTTGCGTGCGCTAGGAAAGGTTCTTACCTCTAGGCTGCATAGAGCAACCCCTGCTGTATTCATTTTTATCAGTGGACTCAAATGCAGTTGGCCAAATAAACAGAAAACTTAAAAAAATACTAAATTTTTTATGTTCATGAAAGTTTGTGTTCATGACCGTTTAAAAATATTTTCAAGTTAAGATCAATTTTGACATCAATTTTGATGAAATAAAAACTGAACTCATGCTGCATGCTTTTAGGGTTCACATGATTTACTCTGAAAAGCTAGAGGCATCTTGCTTGCTTCTTGCTCATTTACCTCACGGTTTTGTCTGAGCTGTTTTGCCGGGCACTGACAGGCACTGAGGCTTTGATCTGTGCTTCAATCCTAGAATAAATACCACCTGCAAACTGTAAAATAAGGAAGCAAAATTAAATTACCTTCAAAGAAATAAAGTCTGACCCATAACACAACATATTTCCAGTTTTCGAAAGTAATTTTATTTTTGATCTGAAAAGCTCTGGCTCCATTTTAGTACAGAGTTCCGGGTACAGCCATTGTAAGAGCCTTCAACAATGAAGACACAGACCAGTCTGGTCACCCCTACAGAGACGCCCTGAAGCCCACTTGAAGCCAGTCCATCTACCACCTCCACCCACCACTGACCTGCTGCCCTGTCGGTACAGTTAGTTCAGCATTTCCACAACAGAACGCAAGCGGAGCCGTACACTATGTGGCATTTTCAATCTCTCTCTTTTCGAGACAGGGTTTCTCTGTGTAGCCTTGGCTGTCTTGGACTCATTTTGCAGACCAGGCTGGCCTCGAACTGACAGAGATTTGCCTGCCTCTGCCTCCCCGAGTACTGGGATGACAAGCCTGCACCACCACACTTTTCTTAACTTAGTATAATGGACAACTTATCCATGCAGAGATTTGTATGTACACATGAGGACTTATTCTGTGTGTGTTTGTGCTCCCGTGGAGAATAGAGGAAGGTATTAGTACTGTCTCTACCATTTTCTGCCTTGTTCCTCTGAGGCAGGGTGTCTCACTGAGCCTGGAACTCAAGTTTATTTCAGCTAGGATGCAGCCAGCAAGCCATTTAGTCTCCTCTCCCCTAGGTGCTAGGTTCCAGGTATGCACAGGAGCACAGCTGGGGCTAGAATCTGAGCTCCGATTCTCATGCTGCTCTTAGCCACTGTATAATTTCTCTGGCCTCTATTCTTTATTTTAAATATTTGTAGTTTATTGTGAACCCCCCAAAGCTTGTCCAACCTCACCCTCCTGAGCACTGAGACTAGAGTGTGGACCATACACCTTGTTTTGAGTTAAGCATCCTCTGTCTTAACTCTAGCCCTTTTAAACTGAGGTAATCTCAGAATTTTCCTTGTCATATTTACCAGGAAAAGGACATCATTTTGGAGTCTTTAGTTTTTCACAATTATGAATAATGTAACTATTTATGTATGGCATTTATGAAAACTGCCAAGCAATTTCCATTCCTTTGGCACTGCTACAAGCTGTCTAGAAGAATTCCATTTGTTTCACACCCTCACAAGCACTTAAACAAACATTTCCCAACTTTCAGAAGCAGAACCTCACTGGGATGTTAGTTTGCGTTTCTCCAGGGACTGATGGCGCTTTATTCTGTTCATGTTTACTTGCTACCTGCTTCCCTTCTTCAAGATGTTTGGCTAGGCCTTCGCCTGGTTTATTTACTCGTTATTATTTTAAATTATTTTATTATTTTGTGTGTATACGTGCTTTGCCTGCATACCTGTGGATCAGATCCCCTGGGGATGGAGTAGTTACAGAGGGTCATGAGCAGCCATGTGGGTGCTGGGAACTGAACATGGGTCCTTTGCAAGAGCAGCCAGTGCTTGTAAATGCTATGGCATCTCTCCAGCTTCTGCTATTTTACTCCGAGACATGGTTTTACATGTCACCCTGACTGGCTTGGATCTTACTATGTAGGTCAGGGGCCCTGGAACTCTCAGAGATCTGCCTGCCTCTGCCTGCTGAATGCTGGGATTAAAGGCGTGCACCACCATGCCTGGCTTAGCTATTTATTTTTATTGAATTATTTTATTATTGAGTTATTGAGCTTTTTAAAGATAATTTAATTACAACATTCTCCCTTCCTTTTCCGGAAATTCTTTATCAAACAAATGTTTGAGACATGGTATATTGCTTTATATGAATTGTGTTTTAATCCTCTCTTTTTCTTTTTTGAGACAGGGTGTCACTATATAGCTCTGGCTAATCCATCACCTAGTGGTTTTAAAGAAGAACTTTAAGTTTTGGTGAATTCTGATTAATTTTTCTTTTGTGGATTATGCTTTAGTGTTAAAGCTAAGAAAATACAAATCTTAAACAATTAATTTAGTGGTGTGCGTGTGTATGTGTGCATATATGTCCAAAAGTTTACAGGCTTTTCAGATAAGAAAGTTTTATCTAACTGAGGATCAGTTTGTTTTTCTTTGTAAAGTTTATAGGTAGTAAATTTTTTTAAGCTTTGTTTATTATGTATACAATGTTCTGCCTGCATGTACACCTGCATGCCAGAAGAGGGCACCAGATCTCATCATAGGTGGTTGTGAGCCACCATGGTTGCTGGGAATTGAACTCAGGACCTCTGGAAGAGCAGACGGCGCTCTTAACTCTGAGCTATCTCTCTAGCCCCATAAATTTTTCTCTTGTGTTGTCCCACGCACTTCATTCCACTTTTGATGTTGGGGATTGAATCCAGGGCCCTGGGCCTTCTAGGCATGCACTCCATCAATGAGCTACATTCCAAAGAAAAGGTGAAAATATTCAGACCAGGGATAGGGCAGGAGTTACAGTGCACTTACGACTCTCCTAACAGATAGCGCTGTCACTGACCCTACGCCTTCCAGGGGTACAGGTACGTACAGCCTGACCCCCAGAGGTCAGCATTCTGTCTTAGAGTAACATCTAGGTAATACACACAGAGGCGACCATATCCAGCCAGCACTTTCTCCACCTGGCTAATAGTGCACAGCTAACCTACTCCTGGTGTGACATTCTGTTTTAAAGATAATATGCTTTATCACATGCGATACAGAGAACATATGGACCATAGATAATGGGAGATGACAGAAAATTTGTATGTGACATTTGGTTAACCGGCACTGAATATAAAAATATCTAAGACACTCCTTTAGCATCATTTTAAAAACATTTAAAAGGGGCTGGAGAGAAGGCTCAGAGGTTAAGAGCACTGGTTGCTCTTCCAAAGGTCCTGAGTTGAATTCCCAGCAACCACATGGTGGCTCACAACCATCCCTAGTGAGATCTGGGGCTCTTTTCTGGAATGTAGGCACACATCCAGGCAGAGTACTGTATAAGTAATAAATAAAATATATCTTTAAAAAAAAAAAATATTTTTCATGCTAACAATAAAACAAGGAGGGAACACTTTACAAAAATATGGTATAATAGTTGTGGTAGTTTGAATGAAAGAGCCTCCAACAGGCTCACAGGGAGAGGCACTATTAGGAGGCTGGCTTTGTTGGAGGAAGTGCATTATTGGGAGTGGGCTTTGAGTTTTCAGATGCTCAAGCCAGGCCCAGTGCCATTCCTCCTGCTGCCTGCTGATCCAGATGTAGAACTCTCAGCTCCTTCCCTAGCACCACGTTTGCCTGATGGCACCATACTTCCCACCATTATGATAATGAACTAAACCTCTAAACTGCCAGCTCCAATTAAATGTTTTTCTTTATAAGATCTGCCATGGTCATGGTATCTCTACACAACTATAGAAACCCTACCCAAGACAATAGTTAATTATTTTTCATGATGAAATAAAAGTAGGAAGAAATTTTTATATAAATATAGCACACTTGTAAATAATTCTTACTTCCTTTGATTCCTTTGACTTGACTCGGTCCAGATCACCCAATCTCATTTTAATTAGATGCCCTGTAATTTCAGTCATCCGTCGCTGATCTGAAGATAAAAAACAGAACATTACTTTTCATGAGAATAACACAGTTTTCATTTTTTAAGAAAGACTGTAATCAACAAAGGTTTCTAAGAATACCACTTGCTGTTTTTCCCAGGTCCACACTCTCATACATCTGTGAAGAATTTAAGGTAGCATGTAGCAAATGGCTAACATATGGACAACTGTTCTGCCTCTCAGATTGCTGGGTGTGGTGTGAGTATGTCTCCCAAAGAACCACGTGCTGTAAGTCTGATCCCTACTATGGTAATATTGAGTGTGCTAGAACCTCAGAGCTGGGGCCTGGTGAAAAGTGGCTAGCTCACTAGAGCCACCAGTCCTAGAAGAGACCAACGTAGTTATGGTGTGACCCTGCTTAATTCCTGTAAGGTCAGGTTGTTACAAAAAGAACCTCTTTTGTTTCCCTTTTTGCCATGTGACTGTTTCCTCCTATAGTGCTCCTGATGATGCCATCCGCCACGTGAGGATTGCAGGTTTTCACCAGGGCTGAAACAATTACTGGTACTGAAAAAGTGTAAGCTAAATAGATTTCTTTCTTTATAAAATACTCATCTTTGAGTATTTTGTTGTAAGAGCACAAGTTAAGACACAACCTAAAACATACGTAGTAATTTTTACAGTATGTACATACATAAGAACAAGTCTAAGCTTAAAGTCACAGATGCGTGAACAACATAACCCACTGGATGGCCATTACTAAATGAAATTCTGACTGGTGCCAAAGAGAATGTGCACATGTGGGGCCTTATTTTGGAACCTTCAAAACTATTCAACATGGGACTGGAAAGATGGCTCAGAGGTTAAGAGCACTGGCTGCTCTTAAGGAGGTCCTGAGTTCAATTTCCAGCAACCACATGGCGCCTCACAACCATCTATAATGAGATCTGGTGCCCTCTTTTCTGTCATGCAGATGTACATGCAAATAGAGCACTCATATGTAAAATAAAGAAATAAATCTTTAAAAAAACTATTCAACATACTTTATAAAAAAATAATTCATGGGGCTGGAGAGATGGTTTAGTGGTTAAGAGCACAAACTCTTTTCGAAGAGGGCCCAAGTTTGGTTCCCAGCACCCATACATATCAAGCAGCTTAGAGCTGCCTGTACCTCCAGCCCCAGGATATCTGACAGTCTCTTCTGACTTCCAATGGCACCTGCGCATAACACCCACAAATACACATAATAATAAAATCATTGTTATTTATACCTAACGTGTATGTTACTCAGATAATAAAATTTACCATCTTCTCTTTGTGCATCTTGGTTGAATCTCAAGGATCTTGTGGCATCCCACTTATTCTTCTGCATACTCACACTATTGGATAAATTGAACAAAAACAAGCATTGATGCTTCTTTAAGAGCGGACTTCCAATACAGACCCTGTGTCAAAACCAAAAAACCAAGCAAACAAAAACAAAGAATGGATTTTCAATTGGACAAGGAACAAATACTCACACAAAAGGAGAAACATCTCTAGAAGTTGACTGAAAAAAAGAGAAGATAACATTAATATCTAATTAGAGCATATTTATTGAGTAGTGTTCTAATTAATCATAAAACAATTTACATTTGTTGGAGTTCAAGACACTATACCAAGAACATCTAAAACTGTTATTTCATTTAAATCTTGCAGCAACAGCTAGGAGTGGTGGTGCCTGCTCTAATCTCAGCAGAGGCAGGCAGGGCTCCAAGAGTTGAAGGCCAGCTGGGTCAATATAGTGAGTTTTAGGCCAACCAGGGTGATATAGTAAGTCCCTGTTTAAATAAATAGACAAACAAACAAATAAATAAATAAACCCTTGCAGCAAAAGGTCTATACTAATGAAATAAACATATTATGACCTTCATAGTAACACAGAGAAGAAACTTCATTAAAGAGAAAAAAATACTTTGCATGTCTATCTGTTGAACTCATGCTACGCTTAAAATGCAATCTTGAAAAACACATTCATACATCTGTAGTAATCCAATGTAACTGGATCATATCTTTTTAAAAAATTTTATGTGCACTGGTGTTTTGCTTGCATGTATGTCTGAGTGAGGGTGTTAGATCCTCTGGAACTGGAGTTATAGACAATTGTGAACTGCCATGTAGATCTTATCTTAGAAGTGGCCTTTCACACACTTTTGGAACTCAGGGACTCTCTTCAGTCACTACAGCTACTACTGTTCTGTCAATCTTGGCACTTTATCTCTTCTATGGCACAGAAAAATAAAAGTGGATTTTATAGGTTAGAAAATAGAATTTACTTCAATTTCAAAAGTGTATTTACGTTTTACAAATGTGTACTACTGGTTAGCACATATAATAAGAAGTGTCTCTAGGAGTCCTTCTGCATCAAGTTCCCTTCCTCAGGAGCAGTTAATCTTACCAATTGCTTGTGCATCTCTACAAGGAAGGTTTATGCACATGGAAGGGAATCCATGCACCTTTCCCATCTCTTTACACAAAGGATGGTGTGTTGTGCCTATGCATTCCTTTCCCAATGCTCCTGTGCCTTCTAAGCCTCGTTCACTTACATTGCTAGCATCCCACTCTACTGTTTCATTACTCTATTTGAATTTATCTTGGCTATACTTGCTAGTTTACCTCTTATATGAACTTTAGAACTGTATTAGATCTTCCAGTTACCTTCTCCAATGCCTTTTCTTTCTTTTGAGAACAGGGTGAAGAAAGCTGCTTTTTTGGTTGCTTAGAAAACTTCTTTGGCTTCTCCCTTTTCCCTGATAAACAAAGGACAATACTGGGAACATGGGCCGCACACACTGCCAATGTTACTGCTACTTCTAAATAACACTTAGCCAACAATGCTATTTTTTCAGAAGAAAAGAGAGCAATAATGTCTAGGAAGTCAGACAGAAGCTGCTTTATAGGGTTCATTGTAATCATTCTTCTTTGTACCTGGTAAAACTCTTTGGGGAAAAAATGAGGGCATAATGAAACCTGCTGCTTTGTATGCTCACTTAAAATGCCAGGGAAGACTACATACTTATTTTTCCCATTCTAATTTTACAGTGGAATCTTTCTTTCTTTTTTCTTTTTTAAGATTTATTTATTATGTACACAGTATTCTGCCTGCCTATGTGCCTGCAGGCCAGAAGAGGGCACCAGATCTCATTATAGATGGTTGTGAGCCACCATGTGGTTGCTGGGAATTGAACTCAGGACCTTTGGAAGAACAGCCAGTGCTCTTAACCTCTGAGCCATCTCTCCAGTCCCAGAATAATTTCCTAACTGTGGCACTTTTACACAATGGAATACTACTCAACAATTAAAAACAAGGAAATCAAGGAGCATGGGAGGAAATGAGGGAGAGAGGGTAAGATTGGGAGGGGATGAGGGAGTGGGCTACAGCTGAGATACAAAATGAATAAACTATAATTAATATAAAAAATAAATATTTAATTTAAAAACAACAACAAGGAAATCATGAAATTTGCAGGCAAATAGTGGGAACTAGAAAAGGTCATCCTGAGTAAGCTATCCCAAAAAGACACACATGGTATATACTCACTTATAAGTAGACATTAGACATAATATGGGATAATCATACTAAAATCTGTACACCTAAAGAAGCTAAGCATGAAGGAGGACCCTGGGTAAGATGTTCAATCTTCATTCAGAAAGGCAAATGGGATAGACATCGGAAAAAGGTGAAAACAAGGAACAAGACAGGAGCCTACCGCAGAGGGCCTCTGAAAGACTCTACCCAGCTGGGTATCAAAGCTGATGCTGAGACTCATAGCCAAACTTTGGGCACTGTTCAGGGAATCTTTTGAAAGAAGGGGAAGATAGAAAGACCTGGAACAGTCAGGAGTTCCACAAAAAGAACAACAGAACCAAAAAAATCTGGGCCTAGGGGGTCTTTCCTGAGACTGACACTCCAACCAAGGACCATTCATGGAGATAACCTAGAACCCCTGCACAGATGTAGCCCATGGCAGCTCAGTGTCCAAATGGGTTCCCTAATAAGGGGAGCAGGGGCTCTCTCTGACCTGAACTAAGTGGCTGGCTCTTTGATCACCTCCTGCTAAGAGGGGAGCAGCCTGACCAGGCCACAGAGGAACACTATGAAAGACAGTCCTGATGGGATCTGATAGGCTAGGGTCAGATGGAAGGGGAGGAGGACCTCCACGATCAGTGGACTGGGGAAGGGGCATGGGAGGAAATGAGGGAGGGAGGGAAGGCGGGATTGGGAGGGAATGAAGGTGGGGCTACAGCTGGGATACAAAGTGAATAGACTGTAATAAATAAAAAATTATATTAAAAAATAAAAAAGGATTTGATAAACTACAATATTCATTCACTACAAAAACCTAGCAATACAGAAATAGAAATTATCTTTTCAACTGAGAAAAGCATTCACAGTTACCACTAATTAGTGTTAAAATTAAGTGGCTAAAGACAGAAGGTTATAAGCCACCTGATGTGGGAACTGGGAATCAAACTCCGGGCTTCGGCAAGAGCAGCAAGCTTTCTTAACTGCTCAAGCGCCTCTCCCTCCTCTGAGAGAAGACAATGTATACAGAGCACCAGGGTTTACTTACTCTCTCTGCGTTGGTGTGAACATGTGTGCCCCCTGGCACACAGGCACATGTGGAGGCCAGAGGGACAGCTTGTGGAGTTAGCTCTCTCTATCATGTGGGCCCCAGGTACTGGCTTGGCAGCAAGCACTTTTGCCTGATAAACTATCAAGCCAGCCTGGGTTAGGAATTAATGGAGCTTTCTCTTTCTTTTTCTCAGTGTAACCTTACATGTAGACATAGAAAGCCAATCACCCATGCTTGCATTAAACTATTCAGAATATAATTCTCCGCAAATAGTGAAGGTTGATTTCAATTAGGAGCCATTACTTTGTTTCTTGGACACTTCCTCTTCATCACCGACTTCATCTTCAGTGACTTCAGACCCAGTGGTGTACTCTTCCTCTTCTGAGAACAGTGACTGCTGCTTCTAAGTGTGGAGGAAGACTCATCTATTATAAATTCCACATAACCGCCATAACCGCCTTCCCAAGGACACATTTACCTAGTTAATTTCGAGTGAATCAAGTAAGAACTAATAAAATGGGGCTAGAAAGATGGCTCAGCAGTAATGAGCGTTAACTACTCTCCTGAAGCTGGATTTCAGCACCCACATCAGGTGCCTCACAAACGTTGAGCGTCACAGTATCCAATAACTCTGGCCTCTGTGGGGCACTCACATGTATGTGTATGCACACAGAAACACACATAGAATTTAAAATAAATATTTTTTTTAAATGGGCTAATGAAATACTAGCTATAGTGATGTCAGCACTTGGGAGCCCAAAGCAGGAGTATGGTAAGTTTGAACCTAGCCTGTTCTATACATGGGGACCATGTCTCAGAAAAACAAAATGAACAAACATACACAATCATACATGCTAGTGATCCCAGAACTTAGAAGGTAGAGGCAGGAGGATCAGGAGCTCAGAGTCACCCTCAGTTACACACAGAATTTCAGGCCAGCCTGGGCAACATGAAATTATCTGAGAAGCCAAAACACAAAAAAAAATGCCTAACAAAAAAAAAAAAAAAAAAAGACTTACTAGACTTCATAGTATCATAAATGTGACCTAGTCACACTTTTTATTTTTTATTGGTGTGTGGACACATGTGCAGAGGTGAGAAGAAAAACTGCAGGGGTTGGTTATGTCCTTCCACCTCATGGTCCGGGGGATTAACTCAGGTCATCGGGTGTGGTGGCAGGCATCCTTAACTATGTTCATCTCACAAGCCCAAATGTGTTTTAAAGGTGACTTTAAAAAGTCTCTAAACTGGGCATGGTGGCCATGCCTTTAATCCCAGCACTCAAGGAAGCAGGT
This sequence comes from Meriones unguiculatus, assembly GCF_030254825.1. Lineage (NCBI taxonomy): Eukaryota > Metazoa > Chordata > Mammalia > Rodentia > Muridae > Meriones > Meriones unguiculatus. The sequence continues at coordinate 97,062,548 of NC_083360.1, read as the reverse complement.
CAACAGCTTCGAGTTCCAGGCAGCTGGGCCCACATTGTGAGCCGAGGACAGTCCAGGACAGAGAAACCCTGCTTGGAAAGAAATCAAACAGGAACAACAAAAACAAACAAACGAAGTCTTTAAAGCAGGGCCTGGAGGGTGGCTCAGTGGTTAAGAACATTTACTGCTCTTGCAAAGGACTATAGTTTCTGTTTCCCAGACTTGGGCCAGGTGGCTCATAATCTCTGACTCCAGGGGTTCTGATACCTACCTCTAGTCTCCAAGGGCACTCTGACATTGGCAGCAAACACATATCTTGTAAAAAAGCTTTTTAACCAGAATCTTGCCTCAGCCTCCCAAATGGTGGGACTACAGGCCTGAGTCACCACAGAAGGGTATATATTTTTCTTAAATAATCTATGGCATTTTTTAATAAGTGTTAAAACTGCAAAGGCTGACAAGAAAACAAACATTTAAACAAAGTTTATAAGATAAGATAGTAAGATTTCATTATCGAACTTCAATACAGAAGCAGGAAGTCAAAGAAATTGAATCCAGTGGCTCACTTACCAACTGCAGAGTCCAGTTTTTCAGGGACAAGAACTACAAGGCAGAGGAACAGTACGTTAACAGCCCTCCATGGCGGCTCCCTGTTTTCACATGCTTACAAGGACGGTTCATTTTCAGGTTTAGATAATTCAAAACTTGAGCTGAAAATGTTATCTTGGTCTAATGATATGTCTATCTTTAAAGCCCCTTGCCTAGAATGGCTAGCATCAAGAAAACAAAGGACAACAAACAGCAGTGAGAAAGAATATAGGGAAAGAAGCCCTTAATTTACTGCTAGCAGATTTTTTTTTTTCCAGCAACGATGGAAGTCAGTACAGAGGTTTCTCAACAAACCGAACCTAGAACTGCCACATGACCCAGCAACAACTGTACACACACCCAACCAGCTCCAACTCAGCACATTCCAGAGATATTCTCATATGCATGTTAATTGCCGTACTGCTCACAAGAGCCAGGAAACAGACCCAGGCTAGGTCTCTACCAGCACAGGAATGGATAAATAAAACATAGTGTGTGTCACACACACACACTCGATTTTATGTAGCTATAAGAAAAATGAAAAAATAGATGCAACTGAAAATCACTATATTAAGTGAAATAAATAAAATGTAGAAAGACCTGTTTTATTGTATATGTAGACCCTAGGTTTCATATTTATACAGATATATGTCTGTATAAATATGTATAAGAATAAGAATTCACATGGGTGTTTGTAGGTCAAAAGCTGGAAATGGCAGCATTTATGTTGAAGGCTAAGAATGTGTCCTCCTGAGAGGTATCTGCTTTTTCTGCCCCTCTAACTGGGACCTGATAATGTAATTACCGTATGAAATGAAGGACCTGACTTTCTCTTATCTCTTCCCTTTCTCTCTGTCCCTTGCCTTTTCAACTGTCTCTCAGTCCTCTTTAATTGCTGCTGTCTTCTCTTTGCTCTTCCATGGTCTCCTCTCTGACTCTCATCTTTCACCTATCTGTCGCTCTCTTCTGTTTTGCCTCTCTATTTCTTTCCTCTCTCAACCACCTCTTTTTCCACCCCTCCCCCTTTTATCTCTCCTGTCTTTCACTCCTTCTCCTGGTTGAGGGTTAAAAATGTGCTTCCTAAGAAATGTCATGCTTTTTCCTCTGCCTGGGACCTGTTTCTTAGTGAGTTGCCTTCTTGTCTACTGCTCCCCATTTTGTCTCTTCTCTGTCCTCCCCCTTCAACTGCCTCTTTCTCTTTCTCCTTGCCTTTTCTCCCTTCTTTATGCTCTCTCAATGTCTCCTGTCTCTTCATTTTCTGATGTTTTAATGCTATCTCTCCTATCTTTCTCTGCTGTCTTCTGTCTCATCTTTCATCTTTCTGTTTCCTCTGTCTCTCTGCTTTTATCTCTTGTCTGATCTTTCTCTACCCTCTCACACCTTTTCTACCACGCTTTCCTGCTATCTCTCTACTCTGTTCCTCTTTCTCTCCTGTCTCTCTTCCCTTACTCTCTGCTCTCTCTCCTCTCATTCTGTCTCTCTCCTACCTTTTTCACACTCCCCATGTCCTCTCATACTCTCCCCACTTCTCCCTTTCTCCTCCTGCCCTGGGACCTCTGAGAAGGTACCTCCCCTGAGAACAGAACTGCTTTTCCTGCTCCTCGACTGGGTGCAAGGTTTTGTATAGTTGTGCATAAAATGGAGGGATTGCTTCTCTCCTTCTAGATGTCCACCCCAGTGTCTCTCCTCACTCCCTTACCTTCCTATCTCTGCTCTCTTCTCTCTCGTTTGTTTACCCTCTTCTCTTTTTGCTCTCTCCTCTGCCTCTGTCACTTTTTACCTACTCTTTCTCATCTATTTCTATAACACCTTCATGTTTTTATTTACTGTAAATTTAGGAACCATATAATTATACAGCTTATATGTAATTCTCACATAAATATTCATCATCTAGTTTTTGTATAGCTTTCTGGAGTTTTCCATTTTCTCAAATTCTACCTCAACCATCAAAGGTAGTGTGCTAACAGATTTCCCTAGGTCTTTGTAACAAAAATAACCGAATCAAAGCTATTCTGGTCACCTTTAAAATTTTTCAGTTTTGAAGCTTTTGAAAAATGGAACACATTCCTGAATTAAAAAAAAAATTGTCCCAAAATATTACAGAACACTCACATTTTCTTCATTTCTCAATTCGTTATCCATAATAGAAAGCCTAAAGGTTTTTTTTTTCTAAAATTTTGTCAGTCTTCCGTTCTTTGAAGCCAAATAATATATTACTTATCACTCTTTACAGTTGCAGTCACTCAGAGTGTTGTAACTGGATAATCTGCTCAATTTCAATGTGAACAGACTAGGCTCCTGTCAGGGAAGAGATGTCAGCAACAGTCCCACACACACTAACAGAGAAGTCACTCACAGCATTGAGCTCCCCGGCCTTGGAGCCCCACGGTGTATTCGGCTCCAGCAAGACGTCGTACTCCAGGACCTTCTCCTCGCTGGAGGCCACCCCAGGCTCACTTAAATGAAAAGACATCTTACAGAGAAACACTCAATGTCTTAACAATTTACAGGAGGCTGGAGAGGGCCCAGCAGCTGCTCCTCTTGTGGAGAAACCTGTTGGTTCCCAACACTCACACTGTGCCTCACGGCTACCTGCCACTCCGGCTCCAAGGGAGGTGTCACCTTTCCTGGCTTCCCAAGGCCAGGTAGTCTCATACACACGCAAACTACCTTCTTCTTGTAAATGTTGCTTATAGCTTAAAAATTACAGGTCATTGCGTGGCTCCAGGTTTGACCCTTAGCACCACAGAAAACAGAATTGTAGTTCTTCACTATAAGGATGACACTTACTTGCTTTTTTTTGTTTTTGTTTTTGTTTTGAGACAGGGTTTCTCTGTGCAACACCCTGGCTCTTCTGAAACTCACTCCGTAGACCAGGCTGGCCTCAAACTCAGAGATGGTCATTTGCCTCTGCCTACCAAGTGCTGGGATTCAAGGTGAACACCGCTAGGCCTGGCAATTTTACATTTTAACTATGTTTAGCAATTACTTACTCTGGCAGTTCATCTTATAAGAGGCACAGTGTTACTCTAGAAAAACCCTATCTGTCAGGTGGTAGGTGGTAAAAAGGGTGCTGTGCTGGTCTTCTCTCTGAGAAGCCTCTTTAGAGTCCTCTAGCCCAACTGACAGCCTGCTGCAATTACAAAACAACAGAAGTGATTGCCAAAAGAATGACTGAACTTAAGAGTTCAAAGTTACGGAAGGATAATCTTGACTGCCAACTTCATCCCTATTGGTGCCAATCAAGTATTTAAGAAGTTCTTAGCATGGGTACAGCTCAGCCATGGAAGGCTTGTTCAGCGTGCTTGAGGTCTGATCCCCAGGATGATGGTGTGAGACCAGGTTGGGGGTTGGGTTAAGAAATGTGGGAGAAGAACTCAAAATTTTCAAAAATTACATTTCAGATCTCAATATTTTTAGTTACCAAGTTCTTTTTGTTAGCTTTTCCTCCCCTTAGACTTCCTATTTATTTGACCTATTTTATTGGTCAAATAAATCTGTTCTTGGTGTAAAGCATCATAATTTCAGTGAAGCAGTCTTTCCCTCCTACCCTCACCCTTATGCTGGCTGATCCCTGGACTCCCTGAGCCTATAAGAAGGCAGGCTGAGCAAATCACCAAAAGCAAGCCAGTAAGCAGCACTCCTTCATGGCTTCTCTATCAGCTCTTGCCTCCAGTTTCCTGCCCTGCTTGCGTTGCTGTCCCGGCTTCCTTCGGTTATGGACTACAGTGTGGAGGTGTGAGCCAAATATAAACCCTTTCCTCCCCAACTTGCTTTTGGCCCTGGTGTTTCATCAAACAATAAAAACTCTAACACTGGGATCAAACCAGGTCCTTGTATAGGATAAATAGTGGTTGTAGCACCAAACTGTACCCCCAGCCCCGCACTTCAGCATTCTAAAATCCTAGCTCTCTGAAGCCTGACAATATTGATATGGAAAAGCCCTCCAGGACATTGAATCATGACATGGCAACCATGGAATAAAGCTGAGAAAAGTGTTCTTTCTCCTTACCTGGCTGTATCTTTAAAAAAAGGGACAACAATGACATCTTTGTGCTTGTGCAGATCATCCAGTATTCTAGTAGTCGGACAAGAAAGCAAATCTTCATTTTCTTCCTGATCATGAAGAATAACCACGTGGTCCCTCACTTTACAGCCCTGTCAGACATAAGAGACACTGTTGCAAGGTAGGTTCATTATAAAAACAATCTTTTAAGAGATGTATTGGTAGCCATAAACAGGACACCTATATTAATATGCCACATATACACCACCAAAGCTCAGGGAACATTGTAGAAAAGGAGGGAAACGGTAAGACAGGGAGAAGTGCTGTGAGATGCTGTCTTCTGGGCATGGAATAAACACTGCATCCAGGAACTCACAGCCAAAGTGGTCACCTGTGTGTGGTGGCTGAATAAGAAAAGCCTTCTCATCGGCTCATAGATTTGAATGCTTAGTCAGGGAATGGCATTACTTGGGAGGGATTAGGTGTGGCCTTGTTGGAATGGGTATGATCTTGTTGGAAGAAGTGTGTCACTGGATGTCAAAAGCCCAAACCAAAGGTTCAGTGTGTCTCTCTTCAGGCTGCCTACAGATCCAGATGTACAACTCTCAGCTCCTTCTCCAGCACTACTTCTGCCTGTTTGCTGCCTGCCATGACAATGGACTAAACCTCTGACAGTGTAAGCCAGCCAATTCAATGTTTTCCTTTTAAGAGTTGCCTTGGCCATGGTGTCTCTTCACAGCAACAGAACACTAATTCAGACACTATGTAAGAGCTGACCTAAACTGTGGCACATCCAGGGCTCCACACCTTACTGAAGGCAGCTGATGATTACTGGAGGAGGGACAGCATTCATCTTGGGGAATATGTGGCCACTGGTAGAGTCCCACACTTCACTGGATGACTGTATGCCCATGCATGACAATACAGGTAGCACTAACTGAACTTAGAGGTTTATTATAAAAAAGAGAAAGAAAAAAAAAAAAAAAAACACTGCATGAACTTAGTAGGGAGAAATGAAGGTTGATATGGTCACATGTTTTATACCTATATTAAAATCTCAGGAATAAAGGTATTTCAAGATCATAATTATCTCTTTTCAGTCAAGTCATCACATTTTACACTTTTTCCCTAAGGAGAAAAACGCAGAGAAGAAACTGAAATATAAATGCACATCTGACAGATACCTGAGATGGTCACATCAACATTAAGAACCAGTGGGGGCTGGGTGGCAGAGGCATGGACGGCTCTTGCGGAGGAACGGAGCAGGCAGCTCACAAACTCCAGCTGCAGGCGAGCCGACACCTCTGGCCTCTGTGGCACATGCACTCACATGTACAGACCAGACTCAGACATATAATTTCTTTTAAAGAAACAACACTGGGGTGAAGAGACTGCTGAAGCCACTGCCTCATGACCTGAGCCTGGCCCCCGGGAACACATGGTAGAAGAGGAGAACCCACCTCTGCAAGCTGTCCTCTGACCTCCACACACTCTGTGACACGTGTGTCCTAACAGAACACTTCAGTAACTCTTCCCATCCATCTTACCTAACTGTCTCCTTCCTCTCAAGAGATAAGCCTTTGTCCTATACTTCAATTCTGAGAGTTACTTCTTTCTTTTCCTCATTCTTTGGCCCCTTGCAGGTATATGCCTGGATATATAATTTAGTTTTGCCTTGTTTTCTTTAACTTTGTTTTTATAACTAAAACATGCTACTACATGTAACTTAATATTTGCTTTAATCTATAGTATTTCAATATATGAGTCTCCTCCTGCTCCCTCTCTTTCCCCCCACCCCCTTTGTTTTTGAGACAGGGTCTCTCTATACAGACCTGGCAGTCCTGGAACTCACTATGTAGATCCAATTGTACTTTAAAGGAGATACTTAGCAAAGAGAAAGATTTTCCTAGATTTACAGATAAAAATAGCTAGAAACAAACAATTCAGATAAAATAGATGGTCTTCAAAAACCCTCAGAGATCTACAGAATATGGCATTTTAAATTTTTATTAGTGTAAGGCCTTTTTTCCATGAGTCAGGTCTGCTCCTGACAGCACCCCATTCTACTTCAGAGAGCATCAAAAGCTTCAGATGTGGCAGGCTGGCCACGGGCTGAGAAAAAGCTTTTGTGTCAGTTACAGACAGAATACTGTCCCAACCAGACAAACTGGATATGGGAAACTCGCTTTGCAAGGACAAGGTAGGCAAGTCATTTGTAATCCCTGCTTCTAAAAAAGTCTGTCAAGGGCTGGAGAGATGGCTGGGAGGTTAAGAGCACTGACTGCTCTTCCAAAGGTCCTGAGTTCAATTCCTAGCAACTCCATGATGGCTCATAACCATTTATAATAAGATCTAGTGCCCTCTTCTGGTGTGCAGGTGTACAGGCATAATAATATATAATAATGTATAATAATAAGTCTGTCAAATATTCTAAGCCAGAAGGTGATGCTCCAATGTCATAGAGAAAATTTGGGGGCCTAGCCAGGTAGCCATATATCTCTCTCATTTATAATTTTGGAAGGTGCCTACCTGTACTTTCTACATATTTAGGTAATATTTATTCCTTCTTAAATTTCTGATGGGAATGAAGACTAGACAGTTATAATCTCACAGTTACATTTAAATTGTTTAGGATGATAGAAATTGATAGTAGAATTCTTTATCCAAGGGTGCCAAAAATACAAATGTAAATCTTACCTAATAATTTTCAGGATTGTTATTATTACATATAGTTTGTTAGTGCAAGAGAAAAAACCTTTTATTAGACTAAAATCTAATGCTTACTTATTTATTTTCTGTACCCTCCATATCTGGCTGCAATCCTCATTCTGAGAATCACCTATCTCAATGTTATGTAAACACTGCTCCCCAACTGTCCCCTGGCATGCTAATAAAGCAGCTTACAGCAAATTACTGAGCAGGGGAGAGAATAGGGCTGGACTTCCTGCCAGCCAGGGGAGGAGTTAGAAATGGATGTAGGAGATTCAGCCATGGGCATAGGTACATGAGATATGAGGAGAGAGCTCAGAGTTGAAGCAGGAAAGCCACAAAATGCAAATATCTATGGGATATATGGTGGATGAAAGCCAGATTAACCAAGAGGATTAAGAACAGAGTAATAGGGTCAGATGAAGGGGAGGAGGTCCTCCCCTATCAGTGGAGTTGGGGCAGGGAGGAGATGGGGCAGGGAGGGTGGGATTGGGAAGAAATGAGGGAGTGGGATACAGCTGGGATACAGAGTTAATAAAATGTAACTAATAATAAAAAAAGAACAGAGTAGTAATTGCTCAGTTATTGTGCTGTGAAGTTTGTTAAAATAATACAATGGAGTCTCAATTATTTGGTTGATAGCCAGGTAAAGAGAGAAACTAAGAAACAAACACAATTTTATAAAAATAACTTTAACAACTAGGAGAATGATTAAATACATTATGATGAACGCCAAATAAAATGACACAGAAAGATAACTTAAGTAAGCTGTTGCATGAAAAAGGGAAATTAGAAAATAATGTAAGGTGTGAGAATACTGTTTAGTAGCAGAGTACTTTCCTAGCATGTGTGAGGCTCTAAATTCAAGTTTTAGTACTTTAAAACAAAACAAAACAAAACAAAACAGCCTTTGTGTACTGGGGATGTAGTTCAGTTGATAGACTGCTTGTCCAGCATCCACAGAAACCCTGGGTTCCGCCCCCAGGGCTATTGTGCAAACCAAGGGTGGTGGCACAGGCCTGTAATCCCAGCACTCAAGAGGCAGACATGCAAGACCATTCTTGGCTACTTAGTAAGTTTAAGGCCGCCCGGAATACATGAGAACCTATGTTTAAAAACATGGGCTGGAAAGATGGCTCAGCTGTTAAGAGCTCTTATTTCTCTTAAGGATCTAGGTTCAGTTCCCAGAATCCAAATGATTGCTTACAGCATCCAAAACTCAGTTTCCAGAGATCCAGTGCCCTTTTCTGATCTTCTTGGGCACCAGAACACATGCATACATGCAAACAAAACATATGTGCACATACATGCGAGCACGAGCATGTGTGTGCGTACACACACACACACACACACACACACGAATCTTAAAAGAGTAATGTGGAGTATAACATATCCACTATTAAAAACAAACAAATAAACAAACAGACACAGAGACAAACAAAAAAACACCCTACCAATAATTTGTCCTTAAAATGTATTTGTTTCTTAAGGTCCTATTTGTAGCCCAAGCTTTCTGGTATTTACCAAGTAGTTCAAATTCTTTGTTAATCTTCCCACTTTAGCCTCCTGAGTGCTAGGATTACAAGTGCAAGCCAACACGCTTGGCTCACACAATTCTTTAAAAAAGAAAAGGAAAAGAAAAAAGATCTGGAATACACGGTGGCGGAGAACACGGAAATAGGCAGCGTGCTGGGCTCAGGACTCTATGGCTGTTGGCTCTGACCAACAAACGCTTCCTGTGTCCTCTTTGGAACATACCGAGGCTAAGGTAGATTCACAGCTGGTCAAGATACAAAGAACATGGGACTGTTGAGTGACCGCCCTGAATTGGGAGAGTCATATGTCAGAACAAGGTCCAAGAATGGAGCCATGAGAGGGAAATTCTGAGTACTTGTGAGAAAACTCTGAAAGCAAGGCAAAAGTCCTGTGACATCAGTTTCTTCAAACACATGGAATTGTTCTTGGGATGTGCTGTAGTGGCCCTCCAGGTGTAGCAGACAGGAGTGATTTTACTTTTGTTACTCATTACAAGTGGCTACTGTTATTTGTTTATATGCCTACGTTTTTATTATTAGCTTACATGCCTCTATGTTTTTGCCACGGGCAGCTTGTCCTTGTGATTACGTACAGCTTGAACTTGTGAGAATTTACTCAGGTAACATTTCTTTTTCTTTTTTTCAGCCTGTAAATCTGATTTTTTTTTTTTATGAATTACAGTTTACTCACTTTGTATCCCAGCTGTAGTGCTGTCCCTCATCCCCTCCCAATTCCACCCTCCCTCCCTCATCTCCTCCCATGCCCGTTCCCAAGTCCATTCACCTCCCCGAGTGGGGGGTAGCTTTGCCAGGCCACAGAGAAAGACAATGCAACCAGTCCTGATGAGACCTGACAGGCTAGGGTCATGTAACATTTCTTAACTCTCTCAGTATAAATTGTCTGAAGCTTTGAATAAATTTGGCTATTGCTTGAGACTAATCTGCCTCATTTTTATGCTCCCTTCTCCCAGGTATGACCACCTCAAGGGTGTTAAACATATTCTATCTTCTAAGGCTCTGGGAGCATCAAGGAAGAAGGAAACAGAAAGTGTTAAGAACTGGATGGTACTGAGGGAAGACCATGAAATCCTGTCTTAGGTGTCTGACATGAACTCACAACAGCTGTGCTTGCCTGATAGGGCTAGCAGAAGACTCAACTTGCAGCAAATATTCAGTCACAGATAGGGAGACACTAAAGGGTCTGACCCTACCCAGAGGAGCTAATGGCAGTGGAGGGCTGTTGGAGGAAAGGGCGTCATTGTCTTTAGTGATGCAGTCATGAGTTATCCATATTTTAGTAGACAGTTTCAAAATAAAGCCTATGTGAGTGAGCCTGGTTATATCTAGCACGCCACAAACAAAAATAATACACAAAAGACAGGAAAGTGGGATGGGGCCTTCCTGGTAGGAGGGGTGGGGGATAGTAGAGATAGTAGAAGGGTAAGAGAATAGGGGGGAGGAATGAGTGTGTCCAGATATATTAGACACATGTGAAATTGTCAAAGTAATAAAAGATAAAAAAGATCTGAAAGAAGTGTTAAGCTTTGTTACTTCTAAGAAACTAGGGAGTGGTGGGAAGAGAGATTTCTGTGTCTTTCTTTACTTCTGTATGTATCCTTTGAAGTTTGTTTGTTTTATGTTTTATATTTGTTTTACACTTAAAAGGAAAAAGATTTTACATAAAAATGTTAGAGACTTGGGGGCTGGAGATGGCTCAGTGGTTAAGAGCACTGACTGTGCTTCCAAAGGACCTAGGTTCAAATCCCAGCACCCACATGGCAGCTCACAACTGTCTATAACTCCAAGATCAGACACCCTCATACAGATATACATGTAAGCAAAACATTAATGCATATAAAAAAAAACCCACAAAAAAATGTTAGAGGCTGCTGACCTATAAAAGGAAATAGTGAAAACTTACCTTTAGTTCCTCTGGCAGAAATAAGTTCAGAAGGTTATTAATAACAATAAAAGCATGAAGGTGGGAAGGAGCTGGGATGGGGTACTAGGGGAGCTGGAGGGAGAGACCACGGTGGATGGGCATGACCAATATACACTGTACACATATGTGAAACTTTCAAAAAACCAAAGACTGAAACAAACAAACAAACAATCTCACCTTTATGAGCTGAGTGGGATCAAATCGAAGAACCTTCTGGTTACAGCAGGGATAAACTCCAGTGCCCACAGAGCTCAGTGAACTTGCTGTGGTAGAATAAACTACCACTTCTGAGTGATACTGACAATGTGAGAATTCAATACAGAGAAAAGCCTGTGTGAAAGAAATATATTATCCCCATGATGAAAGAAGGCTCGAAAACCTTTTCTGAAGACCATCTACTGCATGTCTCACTTATATGAAGTGTGCAGGACAAGCCAATGGATAGCGGCTCAAAGTAGGTGAGACCGGCCAGGATTTGGGGCAAGAACCCTGAGTGAAGCAGATGGGCATGAGGCTCTTCCTGAGGCGACGGGAAAGTACTCAGACTGGGTGACGTGCAGTGGGTGCTGCCAACTGTGGGACTCGCCAAAAATTAGTGAATTATGCAGTAAATGAGTGTAATTATACCCTAGAGAGAAGTTTCCAAAGAACAAAACCAAGGCTGCTTTACTAAAAATCCAGAGAAGTAAAACTGATTGTTAAAACTTAAATTTTAAAACTGAGCAATAATTTTTAAGAATTCTGGTGAAATATAGTTTCCTGTCACTTGTTTATTCCTTGACTTGATGGTAAATACTTAGAGTCAGTACTAATGAAAACTGTGGCCTGGCTTTCTGTCATCAGAAAGTGTGACTTGCTGTGCTGTAGCTCTGGAGCGGGTCTCAAATACATATTAAGCTCATAAAACACTTAAAGGCAGAACAACATTAACAGTTTAACAACAAAGACAAATATTGAAGCATGTTAGCAAAATATCAAACAATTACAATGCTCATACACAGTTAAAGGAATACAAAAGAATTCCTTTTGGAATACCATTTGGAAAATGGTAACTTAGATTATTACACTGCAGTTGTAATTCTAGGTAATCACTCAAGAGATCTAAAAGCCTATGTTTATATAAATTATATATGTTTATATAAAGTATAGAAATACTTATAGCAGTGTCTTCACATGACTCCAAACTAAAATCACTATCAATGTCTGTCAGCTGGGGAATGGCTTAACATACTGGGTAATTCATATGACAGAGGGTTACTTAAGCAATATAAGGAAACAAATTGATACATGTAACAAGATGTTTAAATTTCAAATTCATCCTATTAAATCAAAGAATCTCCACTCAAGTAGTTGAATACTATATGACTCTATCTATATGACTTTCTGGAAAAGAAGGAAGTATAGGCAGCCATGTTTAGCATTAAGAAGGGGAGATTTAAAAAAGAGCACAGGGTGGGGCAGGAGAGGTGCATGCCTTAAATTCAAATACTCAGGAGGCAGAGACAGGCAGATCTTTATGCCAGCCTGGCATACAAAGAAGGCCCAGGACATCCAGTGCTACACAGAAAAGCCCTGTTTAAAAAAAAAAAAAAGAGCACGGGTAACAATAGTAGAAACGTTCTATGCTCTGATGGCAGTAACATCATGTACTACATGGCATGTATCAACAAAATGGATGAACAGTACTCTCCATAAGGCATACTTCAATAACCCAGTGTTTACTGAACACAGGGAGCCCACTAAGTAGGACTTGCATACAGTCCGGCATACCAAACTCGGATGGTTTTGATAAACTCTTCTTCTCTCTCTCTACTGAAAATCAACTGAGAGGAAAAGCCTAAAGGAAAGGCATGCATTTGAATTTTATGTAGAAAACTTTTGATTTATGTAGAAAACTTTGGATTTACCTAAGGATAATTAGGAATGACTGTGACTCTGCAAAAAGTTGTTCAAGAACCTTCTTCTTAGCACCTTCAAGAACTAACCTACCTGTGCTTTTGCTATAAATTTAAATTATTGAAACCATGAACAAGGATGGGAATACAGCTCAGTGGTATGGCTTGAGGTCCAACTTTGGAGCCCAGTCAGGGAGAGAACATATTTTGGGAAATGCAATTACCACTCAGAAGAAGCCAGGTGTGGTGAAGCACACCTGTGATAGCAACTCTAGGGAGCCTGACACAAGATCATAAGCTCAAGGCCAGCAGAGGCTACATGCTAACACCCTGTCTCCAAAGTTATAACACTTCTGATCCAAAGGTGACTCAGAATTTCTAAGGAAATTTATGGCCTACTGAAGAAATAGTTTGGATGAAAATATAAGAGCAATAAAGATAATATATTTTTTTTTACATTGAAAAACTGGATTAGATAACAAAGAATCTGTTGTTTCTCTCAAAGTCTGACAAGAATTGTTTCCGCAATGAACATCAGAAAAAAGAAGAAAGGGGAAAATGGCGAAAGAAATGAAAGCGGATGCAAACACACGTAGCCACGCCCTTCTCGCCACCCTTCCCTTCCACCTCACCTGGCAACACCTGGAGCAGGTCAGCCAGTTGATGGTTCCCCACAAGCGCCAGTAAACGTCTCTCCAAGATTTTAACTCTTCGAAAAGGCTATTCAAATACTCATGGATGTCCCAGGTCTTATCTCTGCAGAGAGAGCCTCAGTCATTGTAAGTGAGAAATACGATTTGTTTTAACCAATGTTCCGGCATTCGTGCCTGGTTTCTAAGAGTACTCTGCAAATGACGGGTGTGGTATGATTACACTGAAAAGTAGGCCCAATTTCATTTGGACATTTGTTCTGAGGACAGCAGAAGAATGTATGAAAAGGCCGAATACAAACTTATTTTGTTGAAAATTATTAAATGTTATTAATTAAACAATTTGAACAGGCCAGTTGTTAAGAATCATTCAATGTTTGTTAAACAGGACCTTTACTTTATTCACTTTTACTTTTTAAAATTTATTGTGTATGTATGTGAGTGTTATGTGCCACAGTGTGTGTGTAGGTCATAGGACAATCTGTGGAAGTCAGTTTGCTCCTTCACATGGAGGTTCTAGGGGTCAAATTTAGGTCACTAGGCTTGGTGACAGGCACCTCTGCCCATCAGCCATCTCAAGAGCTCTGAGACCTTTATTTTAACTGTACTTGTTGCAAGGTGTGCTGTTTTAATTATTAGTGTGTCTAAATGCTCCAATAATGTGATGGCTTAGTATGTTATTTTAAACAACATTTTCTAGTACTTGAGCAATAGAGTGTTATAATCCAGGTCTTCATTGTAGACATTTTAACATCCAGCAAAGGCATAAATAATATTTACTGTGGACATACGTAACTGCGGTGTTAGTTTGTTTGTTTGAGTGAGAGTCTTACTAGATAGCCCAGGCTGGCCTGCAACTTGCTACATAGCTCAGTGGGCCCTCACAATTTAACACCTTGCTGTCAAAGCCTCTGGAATGCTGGGGTCATAGGGTGGGCTACTTATATCAGCTTCTTTCTAACACTCCTTTTAAAACTTTTAAACTTTTGCTTTTTTTGTGCTTAGCTCAGCAAATAACAACCTGAAAAATGTTATTACAAATCACACAGGCACATCTTTCTTACAAATTATTTAAAGACAATTATTTGTTCTGTATCATATGAAGTGTGAAGTCAAGGTTCATTTTTTTCAAATACATTTGTAGTTGATGGAGCATCATATATTTAACCAGTGGTACATGCCTGTAATCCCAGCATTCACGGGGCTGAAGCAATGGAATTATCCTGAGTTTTAGGCTTGTCTCAGCTACATAATAAAATCTAAGCCATCCTGGACTACATAGTTAGACCCTGTCACAAAGCCAGAAACAAAAAATGAGCAGAATGATCAGTGAAGAAAAAAAAATGAAAGGCCATCCTTTCCCCCAGCAAACTGCAGTGTCACCACATCATGAAATCACATCAGGTGACTGGTTGAGATCCGTCTGTGTCCATTTCATTCATAACAGAACGTTGACTCATTCTTCCGTCAGTAGCACTGACTCTAAAGACTTACTTTTTATTATATTTAATTGTGTGTCTTCCTCTGATGGGGAGTGCACATGAGTGCATGTGCCAGGGAATTGAACGTGAGTCCTCTGAAAGAGTAGTCAGTTCTGTTAACTGATGAGCCCCTAGACACAGTTTTTAAAATGTCTGTATCAACTGTTACCTTGTAGAAGAGTAAGTAAAACACCAAACATGGATGTTGAAGTTAATGCCAATTAACTTTTCCACATACCACCACTAATAGTTATTGCTGTCCGAATTGAATTTTCAAAAGGCAAATAAAATCTAAAGTCAAAAAAATATGTAAGATTCTATGTGCCTATAAGCAGTTATAATTCCCCAATTATTTATTGAGAGAAAAAAAAGTTGACTGTGCTATTAATATTAACATAATTTAGTGCTGTCTTATATTTCTGTTTTTTAATTAAATCTTATATTTTTAATAAATTATTTTCATTTTTTATGTGCACTGGCGTTTTGCCTGCATATATGTCTGGGTGAGGGTGTCAGATCCCCTAGAAGTGGAGTTACAGGCAGTTGTGAGTTGCCATGTGCTAGGAATTGAACCCTGCTTCTCTGGAAAAGCAGCCAGTGCTCTTACCTGCTGAGCTATCTCTCCAGCCCCAACCAAGAGTTTTTTGAAACTCTGAACATGTAGCTCAAGCTGGTCTCAAACCTGTTATATAGCTCAGGCTAACCCAAACTCTCCCCTGGCTGCCTCCTGAGCCTTGGGATTACAGGTCTACATCTCCATCCCCAGCCTGAAACATTATCCTGGAGGGTACACTAAGGATAATACACATAAACTTAGAAGTGACTTGAGAGGCTGGGCTTATGGCTTAGAGGTTAGGAGCTGAACTGTTCTTGATCCCTGGCACTCATGCTAACAATCACGTAGCATGCCAGAGCAGGGGGTCTGATGCCTCTGGCCGCTGAGGGCACCCACACTCAAATGCACACATGCCTCCCCATTCAGATAATTAAAATGTATTTTTAAAAAGAATAGATTTGCTCTGTTTTATATAGCTATACTACTACATGGCTGCATTTTGGCTTGTTCTGTCATTTGGATTTCTTAGAAGGAGGGAAGCTGGTTCATATACTTAAGATAGCAATGAATGGTCTTGTCAAAAGTTTCACAGACTCAACAATACCTCTTTGTAAAAATTCCTAGCAATAGGATGTTGCCAAAGAACACGTGGATCTTGAAAGTTTCTGTTCTAGTGAGACATTTCACCAACTCAGAATGAAATCTTGTGTTAAAAATAAGCATGATATGTATTACATGCTAATGAAGTATGACAAATAAACGATAGATTATAGAAATTCCAACTCTGTAACTCCAATTTTTCAGGCATAAAAAAAAAACAACTAAAAGTAAATGTAGTTCTTTTGTAAAATTCAATGTAATATATAGATAACAAAAATATTTTAGTGATAGATCACTTTAAAGGCACTGACCAAAGTCTTTTAAGATGAATATATAATAATTTGTAAATTTTTCAAGTTTTAGGACATTTATAAAACATTAGCTTTTCCCTAACTTTGTCTTGAAAGCAGCATTTTTTAGTCCAATAAACCATAAAAATTAAGTTATGTCTCTATAAGTGCTCTTACAGACAAAAACTGTATTTTAGCTTCACTGCACCTTATGTGGACGTAGATAATATTTCCATGTCGATCCACATTGATTTTTCCAGGGATGCAAGAAATTCTTCTTTCTGTTTCTCTGGTTAAAAGTTTCTTACATAAACAGCATCTATAACAAAGAGGAAATGCCAAAAACATTCAAGAAAAGAATTTAGTGCAGTAAATATTGTAGCTATATTACACAGCATAATGGGAAAAACATGTTACCTATATAATGTTGCAGCATTGTTTCGAGAATCTGGATTGAAGTATTCAGGATCAAACAGTCTTTCAATCTTCTTACAAAACAGTTTACTATTAAAAACAAATGACCAATACGTTAGATGTCTATGGTTAGCATCTTAAAGTTAGTGTCTGTCTTCCTCCCTCTCTTCTTCCTTTCTGTTATGAGTATGTCTGTACAGGATATGTGCGCAGCGGTGCAGGTGCCGACAGGGCATCCAAGCCCCTGGACCTGCAGCTCCAGGCAGCTGGCGCTGCTGCACACTGCTGCAGGAAACTGAACGCAGGTACTCTGCAAAAGCAGTAAGTGTTCTTTGTGTTCTTAAACACCGAACTCTCTTTCTCTCTGGCCCTTCTACCTTAAGAGACAGACTCTCTAACTGAACTTGGAGGTTGTCAGTTTGGTCAGACTGAGCCCTTGGGATCCTTCTGTCTACCCCTTTAGTGCTAGGTTTACAGACACATGCTGCTAAGCCTGATTTTCCTTTGAGTGCTGGGTTTTTCATGCTTCCACAGCAGGCACTTCATATATTGGGCATCTCCTAGTCTTAAAGTAATTTTACAGTGACAAAAATAAGGATTGTCCTTATACATATATGTCTAGAACAAGGTCTCCAGGGAGGTTCTCTTCCAAGTAAATAAACATATTGCTTGATCAAGATTCTTTTTTTTTAGTGTGTGCGTGTGTGCGCACGCGCACACTCATGTGCCATGACAGGTGTATGGACATCAGGGAACAGTTTGGAAGTTGGTTCTTTCCTCCTACCATGTGTGTCCTGAGGACTGAGTTCAAGTCTTTAGTCTTGGCAGTACGTGCACTTAACCACTTAGCAGTCTTGCCAGCTTTTCAAAGCCACAAACTTCAACCACAAACTTACTATGTCCCTGAGGCTGATCTTCAGCTCCTATTCCACTTACCTCCTCTGCCTCAAATGCTATTATTGGCTCATACACCATGATACCTATTTTTGCTCACATTCTGTGCTTTGTTTTTTTAAAACAGGGTTTCACTATGTAGTTGAGGCCCGCCCGCCCCAGACTTGGAATGAGCTTCCTGACTCGAGTGCTAGAGCTAAAAGAGTATGCTACTATTCACGTCAAGGATATATTTCAGAAAAGAGGCAGATAGGCACCTGCCTTTCCTTCAGTCCTTTGTTAGTGGAATAGTCAAGATTAAAATCTTGAGATTTAACAACCTAACGAGGCAAGATTTTTAGCAACCTGCTGTTTTGAAACTTTGTTTTCTCATCTCTACCACGGCTAATGGGGCCAGCAGGTGGCTGAGAAGATAAAAGCAAAAGAAGAAAATAACCGCTTCCCAAAGTTTATTCCCTGACTTTAATCAGTATATAGTGCCAGGTGCCCCTAGCCACTCTAATGGTAAATCAAACAAAAATCAAATAAAAATATAATAAAATATGGCTAATAATTACAAGCTCATAAGGTTTATGAGGACTGAATTATATATTTTCAAATAATGCCATGTACAGTGTTAAGAAATAAATGGTAAGTACTTATTAAGCGTAATATAACTGAGCTTGAACTTTCCCATGTATGTCCTTCCTACCAATATCTTCCTTAATAAAATACTGGTTGGTTTTAAAGGCCACATATGAATTTGGATTCCATTCCCATTTTCAGATATGTTCTTAGGTAATTTCATTCCTCTTAAGGGCTGAATTCTTGGATAATCCTCTTCATTAACAATTTCTCTTTTAATGGACCATGCTGGCTAACACATTAAAAAACAAAACAAAACAAAACAAAACAAAAAAACTATTGTCACCTTAAAAGAAATCATCTCTTAAGCCCACTAACAAACTGCTACTCTTTTTCTTTTTCTAAGCAATCATTCAGAACAAATATCTGGAAAACTTTCTACATTAAGGGAACCTCATTTCTGTCTTCATCTATGCAGGAGCAGTGGTCATTCACTTACCCCTTTCAAAATTTCCTTTGAATTTACCTTCTTTTTTACTCTATTGGCCTGCTACTCCCTGACTGCTACTTCTCTTCAAACCTTTAAGTATTGGGTAGCCTTTGTTAATATTCTCCTACTAAAGGAAAGAAATTAGAATAGTATGTATAACAGCAGTGAGAAATTAAATACCTCAGATTAAGTATGTAGGAAGTCATACTGTGCTCGATAACCAGGAGATCTGGTATTCTCAGGACTCTAAACTCACGGATGGAGAGATGGTGCATACTGCTCCTGTGCAGGCCTGCAGTCAGACACACTATCCTCATTGGGTGGCGCATAAACTCCTCTGACCCCAGGTAGTCTGATGCCATCTTGTAGGCATTGGCACTCGACAAGTGCATGCATTCATCACACACAGACACATACACACTTTTTAAAAAAAGATCCTAAAACCACCCAAATTGATCTACAGGTTCAGGATTAATTTCCAGTTCCAAGTGGTTTGATATGTGTGAAAAACAAAAACAAAAATGGAAAAGCCAATTATAAAATCTGTGGGGCAATGCGAGGAACCCAAAATGACCTGGTGGCAACCTTGATGGCAAAGCTGGAGAGTTTAGGTTACTAAATACAAAACTTATTACCATACTGCCTTAATTTAGATTGAGTGCTCCCTGAGCTGGAGGTGGCTCAGCAGTTAAGAGTGCATACCGTTCTTACAAAGGACCTGAGTTCGGTTCCTAGCACACATGGTGGGCAGCTTACAACAGTCTGTGTCAGCAGTTCTAGGAGGATCCGATACCCCTGGTTTTCACAAGCACATGCACTCATGTGCATTCCTGCATGCAGAGGAAGACACACAATTAAATATAATAAAGTCTTTTAGAGTCAGTGCTACTGACGGAAGAATGAGTCAACGTTCTGTTATGAATGAAATGGACACAGACGGATCTCATCCAGTCACCTGATGTGATTTCATGATGTGGTGACACTGCCATTTGCTGGGAGAAAGGAAGGCCTTTCTTTTTTTTTTTTTTCTTCACTGATCATTCTGTTCATTTTTTGTTTCTGTCCTTGTGGCAGGATCTATGTATTCCAGGATGGCCTAGATTTACTATGTAGCTTAGGCAAGCCTAAAACTCAGGATAATTCCATTGCTTCAGCCCCCTGAATGCTGGGATTACAGGCATGTACCTCTACTTGTTCAGTAAAGGTCTTTTAAATATATGATGCTCCATCAACTGCAAATGTATGTGAAAAAATGAACCTCGACCTCCCACTTGCTATTCTACGAAACAATGAATTCAGAGCGAAGAACAGACAGCTGAGACGCCTGCCTTTCCTTAGGTAGCAAAGATTGCTTGAACACGACACCAAAAGCACTAACTGGACTTCTGCTAGTGCGGACCTAGAGCTACTGTTCAAGTGTTCAAGTGTTGGCTGCTTGGCCCCAGCAACCTTGGTATCCTATGGAAAGATTCTCATGTATTCAGGCTGGTGCTGTGTGACCCTTGCCTCCGAACTTGTCCCTGATTGGAAAATAAAAGTTGCTGACAACCTAGAATTGGGCAGAGAGAGAAGGGAAGGCAGGACTTCCCGGGAGGGAGAAAGGAACTCTTGGAAGAAGGAAAAGGAAGGGCCCTTTCTCTAGGAGACAGGAGAAGGGATGGACATGACGATGGGCCCGGAAATACGACTGGATGGGGCTAAGCAGTGGGATTAACTTATATGAGCTAATTGAGAGTCTGTCCAGCTGAGACCTAAGTTTTGAAATATTAAAAGGTTTTGGTATCTTTATTTTTAACAGACTAAAGGGCCACAGGTCATACAGCAGTCTTCTGCTGGAAACCCCATCCAGGCTCTATTTCAGACCTCGCCTATTGTCAAATCTCTATGTTAATAAACCTGACCTCTGACTTCTAGGTGAGCATTCCCAATTGGTCACCTGCCATTCCACCCACATATTCGAGAAGTACACTAATTCTCTGGTTTACCTCACTCTATCCTCCTCCTCCTCCCAATCTTTCCTTTCTGCATTAATGGGACATCCATCCATTTAGCGTTGAGGTTGAAAACTTAGCAATTATCCCGTGTCTTCTCTTTTCCCACATCACCCCTTTCACAAATGTGTCCAATCTTGTAGATCACACCACTGTACTCAGCCGCAGCTTCACCTCACACACCCAATGCAAACCCACTAGTTTCCAATGAGCTACCACAGCCTCAACACATCTCTTTGCTTCTTATGCCTTCATGTTCTCCACACAGCAACCCAAATCTCTTAAAAACACAACCTAAAAAAACTCTGCTGCAATCCAATCCTAGAATAAGATATGATCTCTTGCTCTGACCTCAAGGGCCCTTGCAGAACATGAGCACTGCTGGTCCCCTATCAAACCGCTCTGTCCCCTTACAATGAAGCCTTAATCTTCACGGAGTTCCTCACCACCAGATGTTCATTACCCAAGAGAGCTAGCGAGATGGCTTAGCAGATAAACGCATGTGCACCAACCCCGATTACTTGATTTTGACCTCAGAATCCATACTGCGGAAGGAGAAAACTGCTTCTGGTAAGAGGTCCCCTGACCTTGACATGTGCTTTGGTGTGTGCACATGTGTACACATACAACTACACACACACTTGCCCACACACATGCATGCATGCATACATACATACACCACACACACACACACCACAGACACACACTAACATCAAATGTAATGAAAAATTTTCAATCATTAAGATTTATCATATGCTACTGGCTTTTTATTTAAAAGTAAAATAGGAATATATTTTATGTAGATTTTAAAATGGAAATTTTACTAAAATTAAAAAGAAATATATTTAACAAAATCCATTAGGTTTAAAATAAAAGTTTAAAGAATTACCTCCTAAACTTATCTTTTTTGTCTTTTAAGTCATCAATTTCATTGTGTGTGAACAGATCAGCTATGCGTGTAAGAAGGTTCGCATTGATACAGTTCATGTTGCATGGAGCAGCTACTATGGCGTTCATATTTTTGTGGCAATACTGAATACATTGTTCAACCTGAAAACACAGAATAGAAAATATTTAAAATAGTAATACAAATGATATTGTCAGAGTAATACCTTTCAAGCCAAAATTCAAGAAAAGTCTGACATATACACAGCCAGTAACTGGGTTTTGCCAATTGTGTTGAACTACACTGTTAAATAGGTAAAAATTACAAACACACATAACCAAATTACCTCCAATTCCTTTTATTTAGAACAATAATGAACTTTAAATGGCTGTAGCAGGTATAAATCTTAATCTATATACTAAAGTACATATTCAAATAATTTCTTATAAATTTCATTCTTCTAGATAAGAGCAACAATATTTCAGCCACTTTTTTTCTCAGTCCCGTTTTATCTGCTCTCACACTTCCTTCTCTTTCTAACCTGAGGTGGATTTATAAAGAGTAATAGTAAAGAAAGGGTCATCTTGATTTTTTTCCAAATACTGTGCTAATGGTCTTAATGTAATCTTTAGGATTTAAGTTTCCAACCTAAGCTTAAGGTCTCTGATGTTTTTCTGTAGTCCTTGCTTGAAGCCAGTAAAACCAATTGGCTGAGGAGTACAAGGAACACAGTATAGTAAACTCCAAACAATAAGCTCATCTGCCAACACAGCAAAGCAAGGTTCTGCTCTCTATGTTTTTATCAGGAGCAATCCCCAAATATTTATTTAAATAATAACTATAAAATGTCAACCATGAAAAAATATGAAACCATTTGAATTATAGATTTTTTGTTTTTTGTTTTGTGAGATTGTCTATGTATCCTAGGCTTGCCCAGATATTTATTTAATAAATAAATAAGAAAAATAAACATTTAATATTACAGCTTGAAATAATTGTGTGTGTGTGTATATATATATATATTATAGTTTTATATTTGACCAGCCATTCAAATTATACAATGGTTCTTCCAATTACAGACATAATATACAAGTGATACCCAGTAGTCTTAACGCCTTCTCAAGAGAACAATGTATTGTTACAAATTATGCTCTTAAACTAACAACTATTTTGCTTTCTATACATTCAGAAGAGAAAAAGCTTTAGGTCAATACAGAAATCTATCTATCTATCTATCTATCTATCTATTCATTCATTTATGTTTTTTTTGGACAGGGTTTCTCCGTAGAGCTCTGGATGTCCTGGACTCACTCTGTAGACCAGGTTGGCCTTGAACTCGCAGAGACCAGCCTGCCTCTGTCTCCTAAGTGCTGGGATTATAGGTGTGCATCGCCACGACTGGATGAGGCTAGATTTTTAAATGAATACTTACTAATGAATCCATCTTCAAGAATTCTGAAGAAATAAGGATTGAAATCACATTTCCTGGCTCTAATAAGAAAGAAAAAAACTGTGAAATTTTCTTTTGACTTTTAACTCAATCTTTTCTTTTCATCTTAAAAAAGCATGTTACTTTAATAAAAAAAAAAAAGCCCTGATATATCCTGACTTATATAATTTAGCTTGTATATACAAAAGAAGATGTAGTGTTAAATCACAGGGGAGAAACATAATCAACTGTCCTTGAATTAGATTTATGTTAAAGTACAAAGAGTCTAGCTAAAAACAGTAACATGCAAACCTCACAATGAAACGAGTAAAACAATGATTAATGAGAGCATTATTAATTAAGGAAGTTATTTCAAAAAGGCATCCAGTGCTGGCAATTACATATTTAAATTTAAGACTCTGAAATGTAGTAAAAATTTACTGACAAAATGCTGAAATTACACATTAGTGCCACACGAAGAGGGTCTCCAGGCACACAGACAGGGTAAGGAGATAAATCTATCAACTCTCTAAAATATCCTTAACAAGAAAAAGCCCAGCCATTCCCCACCACTCTGGCACTGCTAATCATTTAAAACCCTTTGTAGTAGAACAATGAGTAAGTAACTCCAACCTTTTCTAAATATCAACTCTAGTTAAAGGTTCTCAACCTGGTGGAAAAGCTTATTGGAAAACTGTACCTGAGGATACACCATCTAATTAAGAGCTAGTAGCTTAATTATAGGAGGATTAATTAAGCATCCTTATACTTTTTTTGGTTAGGATAAAGGTTCTGAAAAAAACTTTATATTTATAGCAGAGACTTAATCTAAAGATAAGCAGTTTCTCTTCTCTTTCTTTCACTCTTATGCACATGGATATGCTACAGTAAACAATTTCCATATACATGTATACACACACACCCACACCCACACACACATATATCTATATTAATGTCTCAATTTTCTTACAATAGGCTACTACTCACCACAAAAGCGTTGTATACATCTATACACACACCTACAAATATATATATGTATACATATATTCATAACAAGATAATCCGAAATCTGGTCTTTGGCTTCAATTTTTTAAAAGACATTACAAAATATAAAGACATTTATTATATGGGTGTTTTGCCTGCACATATGCCTGCACCATGTGCACGCAGTTCCTGAGGAGGACATAAAAGAACACAGTATTGGGGTACAGAGGCCGTCTCTGACATGAACTCAGTGGCTGGCTCTTTGACCACCTCCCTGTGAAGGGGGAGCAGCCTAGCCAGGCCACAGAGGAAGATGATGCAGCCAGTCTTGATGAGACCTGATAGGCTAGGGTCAGATGGAAGGGGAGGAGGACCTCCCCTATCAGGGAACTAGGGAAAGGGCATAGGGGGAGAAGGGGGAGGGTGGCTGGGACTGGGAAGAGACAAGGGAGGAGAGGAGGGAGGGGGCTGCATTGGGAATACAAAGCGAATAAACTATAATAAATAAACATATAAATAAAATTAAATTTAAAGAAAGAACGCAGTATCTTATCAAACTGGAGCTATAGATGATGATGAGGCGCTACACTGGGATTCCAACCTGTGCTCCCTGGAGGAGCCAACAATTGCTCTTCATCATGGAGTCCTCTCTCTAGTGGGCTAAAAATTTGACTTAACAATCTTAAAATTTGAATTTTCATTTAAAGTATTTTTATTTAGAAATCTTTCTCATTAGTTTGGTCAGGATAGTATCATAAACTGTAAACTTTGTAAATCTTTTAAATCTGTAAGCATAGTATAGTAGTTTTGTGTTCGCAGTGCTGACAACTGAACCCTCACCCTCATACACGCTATGTGAGCATTCTTCCGCTGAGTCATACTCCCAACCTCCATTATGTGTGTAAAAATCTTCTGATATTGCTATTCTAGTACAAAGATTTTATTATTTCTTACATAAGTCTAAGCCTACTGAAAGATACTTATCAGTTATCCCTTTCTCAATTACAATCTCACCTGGTAAGATAATGGGTTTCGCTGTGGCATTTTCATACTTGCATGCTCCTTAACATTAACATGCTCCTTATCATTAAGAACACTGGTTCTCAAATTTTAGTCTCAGGACTCCTTTCCAATCTTAAAAGCTGAGACTCTTAAACAGCTCTTGTTCATGTGGGTCATATTTGCCAGTATTTACCACATTGAAAATTATGTAAGCAGATAAATTTTTAAGTCAGTTTTAAAATACAATAATCCTATTACATATGAACATTTTTTTGTGAAAAACAGCTTCAAAATGAAAAAAAAAAGATAGTGTCACTTACTGACAGTTTCTGAAAATCTCTTTAATGTTTAACTGACTGCAGAATTCTCATTATCTGTTTCTCACTCTGTAGCCCAGGCTGGTCTTGAACTCATGGCAGTACTCTTGTCTCAGCATCCCAAGTGCTGGAATTATAAGCCTGAACTACCACGCCTGGCTTCCTGTCAGCTTGTTCTGCATTCAGTTGGTGCATAGACTGCTTTTGGTTGTTAAGCTAAAACTTGACAAGCAGTATTTTCCTGAAGGTTGAATGGAACAGAATCTGCAATGGCATCAATAAACGTCTATTCTGCTCAATGACTCATCTTTCACTCTGAGTGCATCATTAGCCCACTGTAGAATTTATTTTTTAGACATTGCACAATTTGCATTTGGAAAAGGCTGGTCCACTGAGTTATGCATGTTCTCTATTCAGACCCTTTATTGTAAGGAGTCAAATTTGTAAATAAGACCAATAGTATTTCAACAGAAAACATTTTGTGTATGGAGAAACTGTCAGTCACACTGGAACAGGCAAATTTTCCAAAACTCTAATTCTCACTTGAGATCTATTTTTTTAAAATCACTAATAACATATACTATCAACTATTTTCTTTTACATGACTAGCTCATAGTTTTTAAAAATGTGTCAAGCATTTGTCTGAATAATTATGCTTTCCAAAGTAAACATTGTTTCTTTATGTTTAAAAGCCAGCAGGCTTAGCTCATAAATGTACAAATGCTTCCCCTCAAGACACTATCACTGGTATTCGTCAGAAGTGCTGAGGACCATAGAAGAGTCCAAAAAGAATGCATACCTGAGGGTTGAGATTTAATAGTCATTTCTACCACTTCATCAGTAAGTGAACCTTCAGTTTTCCCTCTCCTTTTTTTTTTTGTCTTTTTTTTTTCCAGAGCTGAGGACCGAACCCAGGGCCTTGGGCTATGCTAGGCAAGTGCTCTACCACTGAGCTAAATCCCCAAACCACCCCCCGCTTTTTTAACTATGAGTGCACGGTGTTGGAGAAAACAATGATACAGTTTGCTGTTCCTGCTCTTACTTGGGCTATGAAGCTCAACAGTCTTGCATACCATTGCCTTGCCTTTTCATGTTCTGATCAAACCTCTAAACCTTGTTTACAGGTTTGTTAACATTGCAGACATTTTAAAGAGTCTCTTGGACCCTTTCTAGAATATATGAAACATCAGTTTCTGTAATATGAGCATAAATACCAACATTCAAATGAGCTTCTACATCTCAGTTTAGACCTGAAACAGCTACTGGATGACACACAAATTTCACCACAATATAAGCAACAGATTATTTCTTACCTAAAGTGGGAATCTCACAATCTCTATTCTCCTTAGTGTTCCTTTTAACATACTGTATCAACCAGTTGAAAATGTGAACATCACAATGAACTGAAATGTCCACTTCCTCCCAGCGCTGGGCATCCATAGATAAATATTCAGCAAAGTACTTCATTTCTGATATCAAAAGATCTCGTGGACAAATAAAATCTTCTTTCAAGTTTTTTGCTTCATCACATACATGGATCACCATGTTTGGCCTTCATAAGAGAATGTTACACAGAAATGAGATGGTTAGAATGGAAGGGGAGGCAAGAATACTGACATTTAGTGGATGTCAGAGAACAAGTGGTTCTGAAGAGTTGGACCACAAAAATATGTTTTACACTCAGAATTTCTCATTTCTTGTCTGATTATACCTCAGATTATGATTAATTTTAATAAGCTACCCACTTAATAAAAATTTATAAATATTGTTTTAAAGGAATAATACTTTACACAGGTTCAATTTTATTGTTCAAGTTTCAACTCCCAAAGAACAATAATAGACTCTAATTCTTGTGTAATGACTAACATCTTTACACCTTTGAAAAAGAAAAAAATATCTAAAATGGTTCCTTGAAGAATCAAAATAAAAACCAGTATCACTTACTCATCTATTTTTAGCATCAACACAATTTGGACCCAGACATTTATGAAATATATATTGATGAGTACAGTTACAAAAATTCTTAAGACTATGTGCTTATTTACATACTTAAAATAATTTAGTAGGTTTAAAAAATGCATCTGAAAAGCTTGCTCCAAAAATTACACACTCCTTGAATTTACCTTCTTTGAAAGTGATACATTTTGCTAGGTTTGGCAGTTCCTGTGTCCTGTAATCCTAGGGCCCAGGAACCTGGAGTGGTAGTAATGCCATGAGCCGAAGGCCAGTCTGTACTATACAGTGAGTACCAGGCCATCCTGGGCTACACAGTGAGATCCTGTGTCAAAAATGCAAAAGTCAACTAAAATGAAAAAGTAGGGGTAGGGTACAGCTCAGTCCATGGAGCTGAATTCCCAGAACCCACTTGAGAAAACACAATATGCTGACATGCCTTGTAACTGCAGAGCTGGGAGGATTAGGACTTGGCCACATCTAGCCTAGCCAAGGACTCAGAAGCCATCTCAACAAACAAACAAACAAACAAACAAACAAACAAACGGGATGACACCAAGGCTGTCTTCTGGTGTTCACACATGCACCTTCACACAGACAGACAGAATACACAGACACAAACAAAACAGTGTAATGCACTTCATGCCTTTACATAAGGGCAGAAATAATGTACACAAATGTGAATTGCTTTGTGCTTAATTCAATTTTACAAATTCCAAATATAATAAAGTTAAAATATGAGAAAAAGTATTCTAATCAATGTTCTACCAAAATCAAAAGAGGGCCATCAAGATGGCTCAGCGGAAAGAGTGCTCGTTGCCAAGCCTGAAACGGATTCCTACCAATTAACATTTGGTCACTACAGTTGCTTCTGTGGCACGTTCACCATGGCACACTCTTGACTGTGGAGAGGGAAAGCACAAGTTCAAGGCTAGCTTGGGAATGCTCTCAAGGCTAGCCTGGGAATGCTGACTGGACTCTGACTCACAGTAAACTGACAGGGGCTGCAGAGAGCAGCTCCGAGGCTGAGTGCTTCCCCAGCATGTGCTGTGCCCGGTTAGTCCTCCACACCAGGAAGAAAGGGAGGGACCCTGGTACATGAATTTTGTGGTAGGCGAACTATATTAATAAAGCTGTTATCTACCAAAACTAGATGGGCGGGAATGAAATTTTAGAGATGTCAAAAATATTTTGTATACTCATTGGGTGATAGTTATATGGTATACTATTTGTCAAAACAAGTAAACATTTATTATGCATGCAATTTACTGTATAAGAAATATACAGAATAATACAAAGTATCAACTTGAAGCATACTGAAATACATTCTGATTTTTAAGTATTTATATAGCAATTATATTCAAATAGTTCTAAAATACACATCTAATCTTATTAATAAAGTTCAAGAACTACTTACTTAGATATTTTTCTTTGAGCATTGAAATTTACTTTAAAATGTTAACAGATATTATTTCTAATTTTTAAGAATATGTCAATTAATTTTTAAGAATAGAAAAATCCTCCAAAACTTACAAACAACACAACTGTTAGGTACTAAGTTGTTTTTGTTGTTTGTGTACAGATGAATCTGAACCCACAGTTTACACAACTATGTAATTTAAACCCTTAACGAACGGCAACTGACGTACATAACGACCAAGCACGTGCTTTCACAGTCAGGTAATGTCAGTATTAAATCTCATCTAGCAAACAACCAGCCTCCTACCCTTCAGATTCTCCAGTCTCTTCTCCAGCATTACGAGCAGTACAATTTTCACTTTCCGAAGAGCAATTCCTTGTGGAAGCTATACTATGTCTTCCTTCAATACAAAAACAGACATATAAAAAAGAAGGGGTAGTTAGCATTTCCAGCTGAGAACCGGTCTACTTATGGAATGGCAACACGGTAAACACATGGTTTCCAAGGCAGTGAAGCTGGTATTCGTCAGGTGGCATTCCTCTTTAATATTAATATTGTAAAGCATATAAAGTAACAGTAGGAAATGAGCTGTAACTGCTAATGTTGCAGTGAACATTTTCAAAAGACTGTAATTAGTATTACAAACTAAGTCAAGGACGCAAAAGCTCAGCACAGTCTCTTCTTCCCGAAGTGAATTTCTACTTCAATATGTTGACTGCTGCTGAAATCAAAGTAACTCATTCTCGGGCCTCTAGAGCCTGTGCTTTCTTTTTAAAAATTGTTTATTTGTTTGTTTATTGTATATACAGTATTCTACATACATGCCCGAAGAGGGCACCAGATCTCATTATAGACAATTGTGAGTCTTCATGTGGGTGCTGGGAATTGAGCTCAGGACCTCTGCAAGAGCAACCAGCGCTCTTAACCTCTGAGCCATCTAGAAAACAGCTCTTCAACCTTGTCGCTGTGTCACTTGTATATCTGTTAACTGCAGTAAAGATTATCCATAAAAAAAAAAAAAGATGATGTAAGAGATGAGCAAATTTCTCTAAATGTTTTCCTTTTTAAAATCCCAGCAGTTGGGGAGGCAGTGGTAAGTGGATCTCTGTGACTTCTAGAGCAGTCTGGTTTACACAGTAAGTTCCAGGACAGCTACGGCTATATAAGAGAGATCCTATCTCAAAACAAATAGACAGACAAATAAATAAAATAAAAATTAAAAGTGGCCAAGCATGGTGGTGCATGCCTTTATCCTAGCACTAAAGAAGATCAGGGGGTCAAGGTTATCCTCAGCTACATAACAAGTTTGAGGCCAGCCAGGCTGCATAAAAAAACAAACAAACAAAAAAACCCAAACACCTAAAAAGTAAATACAGCTCGACTCACAACTTGACTTTTAGTTGTGGAAGAAGAAAAATCTATTACACTTTAAGTGTAATACACAAAGAAGAAGAGAGAAAAATGACATAGAAATTTGCTACCAAAATGTCTGCCAAGTCCATTTAAAACACATAAATGAAGACTAGGAATGCAGTCCTGTTGGTAGAAGGCTTATCAAGTATGTCGACATACCCCAGCACTGCATAAGCTGGGTGTCATTTGGCAAGCACGTGGGAGATGGGGAGCAGCTCATTCTCAACTACATAGTGAATTCACATCCAGTCTGGGTGACACGACACCCTTTATCCAAAACACACAAAAAATTATAAACAGTATGTTTACATTGTCATATATAATATATAATATAAAATAATATAATAATATATTATATATTATTATAAGTAAACACCAATCACAATATTATATTTATATTATTATAAGTAAACAATATGTGAAAAACCGGGTTGACACACAGGAGTAGATAAAGTATAGTTAACATTGTGTTATGAAATGTTACTCAGCCTATATTCACAGTTAAGATTTTTGAGGAACAACAAAGACAAGGAGAATTTTTAACACTGACAAAGATGAAAATACTAGCAGAGTTTTACACAAGTGTTTGAATTAGCCTTTAAACAAATAAAGGAAGGATGACTAGATGTACAAAATGTAGTTTTTTTCACAAGGACAAGAAGTGCATTTCATTTTACCACCTTACCTGCTTTGGAAACTGTGTCTTGATCAACTGGTGTCTCTTGAATATCTCCTTGAGTGTCCAGAAGTGAAGATTTAATGTAGGTGGCTAACGTCTCAACAGGACCCTCTCCAGCAGCCATTAAAGGGTTATACTGATTGTCAACAGGAGAGCTGCCGCTGCTCTTCAGTTCATCAAACCTTTTCACACACTGCAATGACATAAAATGGCAAAAATGGAGGTTAAAACAAACAAACCAGAAACCCAAACAAACAAAACTACTTTGTACAAAATGCCAGAATGGTACTTCCTGTGCTCATCAAAAACAAAAAACAAAACAACAACAACGACAAAAAACCACCAAAAAACTCCAAAGCACAGTTCTCTAGAGGCTGAAGCAGGGTGTGCTTCAGAGTTCTAGGCCAGCCTGGGCTACACAGTGAGTTCCAGATATGGTGGCACACTCTTATAATCCCAACATTTTAGAGGTTAAGACAGAGATAATGCAGCATGAGTTATGTTGTAAAATTTCATATAAAACACACACACACAAACACAAAAGAAAAGTTAAGGTCTGTGATTCTCAAACTAGTGTTCAGGCACCAATCACAAAGCTCTATGTTTTCCCTATAAAATTCTTTTTTTTTTAAAGATTTATTTATTATTTATACAACATTTTGCCTGCACAGCAGACCTTACTATAGATGGTTGCTAGCCACCATGTGGTTGCTGGGAATTGAACTCAGGACCTTTGGAAGAACAGCAAGTGTCCTTAACCTCTGAGCCATCTCTCCAGCCCCCTATAAAATTCTTAAACTTAAGTTTGATTCTGAGTTTAAAATTAATAGTCGGTGCTGGAGAGATGGCTCAGGTTTTAGAACACTGGCTGCTCTTAAAGAGGTCCTGAGTTCAATTCCCAGCAACCACATGGTGGCTCGCAACCACCTACAATGAGATCTGGTGCCCTCTTCTGGTGTGCAGGTGTATATGCAGGCAGAATACTGTATAAATAATAAATAAAATAAAAAGAAAATTAATAAAGTCAACAATGTTATCAAGATGAGTAAACTTATCAGTATTTTGGAGCCCATCTGCTTTTCTCCTTATAATTTAACTTATACCAAGAAATACTTTAAATGTTCATCCCAGCAGGATGGTGACAGTACATGCCTTTAATCCCAGCACTTGGGAGGCAGAGGTAGGTAGACCTGAGTTTGAAGCCAGCCTGTGTTCTTACATTATTTGCCTTCTCTTAGCACTAATTCATTTTTTCCTCCACTAAGTTCCTTCTCTACTTTTGTCTTTTTTTTTCCTGAGTGATGGGTATTTAAAAAAAAAAACAATTATTTATTTATTGAAACAGGGTTTCTCTGTGTAGCCCTGGCTGTCCTGGAACTTGCTCTACTGACTGGCCTCAAACTCACAGTTTGCCTCTGCCTCCCAAGTGCTGGATTAAACTAAGGTTCCAGAGGATGTGATGCCCTCTTCTGGTCTCCTTAAGCACTGCATGAATGAGGTGCACAGAAACACATGAAGACAAAAGCATTCATATACACATAAATTAAATATAGAAAAAAACCCTGCATGTTATTTCACCAGATGTTTAAATCCCACATGGGGGGGGGGGAGATCCTGAGTTAAAGTGTTGGTGCTGTTATTTTGTGTTTTAGGAGATATCTGCGGCATTGTTACCTACCTCTTTAGGTGTTAATCCAGGCACAAGCCTTGCCACAGTTTCCCAGTTGATGGTCTGGGGGATTCCAATCAATGGATAAAGGATCATATCCAATACCATTTGGTTATTATTATTCAGAAAATTATTGTTTTCTTGATATCCACGACTCATCTTTTAGAGCTAGAAATAGAGAAAAGTCTTATTTACATCTGAAATTCAGAACTCACCAGAATATTGTAATTGTAGACTAGTTATAGTCCATTCCTAAAAAATTACCTGTTACTATATAAAGAAAAAAAATAAAAACTGACCAAAAACAAACACAGAATATCCATCCGAAATCTCTTCAAACATAAAAGCTTTGAGATTATGACATGAAAGATGGGTACATATAAGGACAGATGGATTAAATATGCAATACAAGTGCAGAATTGCTTTTTTGCTTGTCGTTTGATTGTTTTGAGAAAGGGTTTCTCTATGTAGCCCTGGCTGTCCTGGAACTCACTTTTAGAGCACTCTGGCCTCAAACTCTCAGCGATCTACCTGCCTCTGTCTCCTAAGAGCTGGGTTTAAAGGCATGCCCCACCACTGCCAGCTTGGCGAACTCCAGGTGACAGGCATTTGGGTGTTTATCACAATGTTTTTTTTTTTTTGGTCTTTGCTCTATGTTAACTTTTTTCCAAATAAAATGTTCAGGAAAAGTTGAATATACTTTCTTTCCCTAGAAATGCACTAAGCCTTCCTGGTTCATAGATAATGTAATCAAACAGTGAATCAAAACCTGCAGCTTGCTAAAAGAATTATAATTCCATTTTGTTCCTAAATCATTCCCTCCTGTTTTTCCCTGAGTTCATGGTACAAACAATGTACCATGGGTGAGCATAGGGAACTTGCACAGACATAATGAAATGAAGCAGCCTGGCAACTTAGCATAGCAGCTAATGTGTCTGTGGCTACTGTAACATTACCATTAACTATAAAGAAGTGTTGTTTCTCTATGTTTGATACAACTGCTCTTTCAAAGTTCTTTTTCAGCACTTATCTTCTAATGTGAAATTGACCTGATGATACCCTGGCAGAAAAACCAACAGCCAAAATGTAGCCACACCACGGAGGCAGAGGAGCCTGTGCTTGCTATGAAAGAGGAGCGTGTCCCAATTTACAACATGAGGAAACACGTTTGGAGGAGTTAAGTAATTTACTCAGTGCCATAGATCTAATAAGATACAGAGCAAAGCTTCAAACTTCAATCCAAATCCATGCTTTTTCCATTCTATGTAACAGAGAGGTAGTGAGTTGGAAATGATGGTTTAGGATGGGAAAGGACAGACTCTTTTTTAAATTTTTTTTTTTTTATTTTGGCCTTTCAAGCTGGCATCTTTATTAACCAAATGTGGAAGCAGTTCTTGGCCAGCACCGGGCTGTGGCTCGTCTCAGTGACTGAAAGCGTTGTGTTTTTTTTGTTTGTTTTTGTTTTTGTTTTTTAAGGACAGACTCTTAATAGATTGTAAAACCAGTTATGTATTTCAATGAAACAACTGTGAAAGCTTTGGCTCCTGATAAGAGCTGATAAAAAAGAAAAGGAAACTAACAGAAAACAAAAGAAAGAAAAGAAAAAGAAACTACCTATCCCAAGGTAAAATATTTTAGGCAGCTCTTTATGTCAGTGGAGTTGAGGCACACTATTTTATTTAAGCATTTATGAATACTCCATTCCGTGTCAGGCGTTATAGCTGACGTTGGAACAAAAAAACTGTAGAACATGCTGATGAAGGTTTATGGCTAGTCATGTTCATAGTTTAACTGTCGTTAGTTTCTAGGTTAGGAATACCACTTGAAAAAATAAGCTGCTTTATTGTAAACTATGGCATAATGTAGGGCAAAGATCACTGACCCCTAGCAAAGAGAAAAAGCAAGAGCAGTGTGCCCAGAGCCTGAAGGTCTCTCTGTTTGAGTTTTAGCATCACATGCAGACTAAAAGCCTTATGACTGACAGTGCAGAGAGAATGAGAGGGATCGCTTTGTGAAGGTGCTCTGAAGATACTATAATAATATAATGAGAGCTGACACGTAAAGACAAAAGATTGTGACTTTAGAACACCACACTGCAGTGGAAATGCAGAGCCAGCCAGGAGCACCAGGGAGTCGTTTAAATGAAGCCCTGCCATAGGACATCAAACAGCAGCCAACACAGCATACTTCTATGTGTCTGCACAAAAACTGAGAAGCGACAGCTCAGAGTAGTCCTTGCTACTGAGCAAGACCTGGGTTTGGTGCCCAGCACCCAAGTGGTTTCTTACAACTGTCCATAAATGACTCCAGTCACAGGGCTATAATGACCTTGCCCACCCTTCACGGGCACTAGACATGTATATGGTGCACACAGATACATGCAAACAAGCAAACACACACATAAAATAAAAATTAAGAAATCTAAAACGCAAAAGAAACACAAAAAACATTAAGCGTTCTAAAATCACAGCTTCCAGCGATGTACCTTATTTCAGGACCAGTACAGTGTAGTAATTACAAGTATAGAATCTGAGGTCAAACTGTCCAACTCTGCATCCTCATTCTAACATTCAGATATTATCTAGTTCAAATAATCTGTGTCTCAATGTCCTCATCTGCAAAACAAAGGCAAAAGAGTCGGTAGCTTCCGTATTTCCAGGATGGGCATTACTCTAGATGGGAAGTGGCACCCGACAGGGTGAGGACTGGAGTTTATGGCGGTCACGGTAGCATTCCTGAGATTCAAAAAGGTAACAAACCATAAAGTGAAGTCTGCTGCCAATAAAAGGGATAACGTGGCCTCAGACTACTTACACAGCTTTACCATCTCTAGCAGTGTAACCAGGGGCTCCGACTGTTTCAGCTATAAGGAAAAGAATAACTGCTTTTAAGATAATTTAATATGGCAATTATTTTTTTCTTATCTTACTTTGGCCAATAATTGACAGAAGTTTTTTCAAGAATTAGTCGAATCACTTAGAAAGTATTGCCTAGCATAGAACTTCGTTTTACCACCTGGGGTAGGGTCTTGTTTTGTAGCCTAGGCTGGCTTCTAACTCATGATCCTCCTGCCTCGGGGTTAGGGATTCCAGGTGTATACTGACACACTCAGCTTAGGCTGGGCCTTTTATCTTTAATTCATCAGAAGAATGACCAGCAAAGCAGATAGTTCCAAAAAATGTTTGCTGACTTAATAAAGTCACAAAGCCTTAAAGTTTCAACTTTAAATGTATCTTGTGGAACCCATTCCAAGTTGAAGATTCATAACTTATGTGAATATGTAAGTATCCACACTGTACAAAAAGAAATATGGAAACTTAATCTGGGAATGTAGATGAGTGGTGGGTGCCATCCTTGCCTAATGTGTAAGGCCCCGGGTTGACCCCTAGCAAAGAGAAAAAGCAAGAAAACAGTCTACGGGAGAATTCAAGACAAAGACCCCTTGTATGCTGCTTTTTTGTTTTAACTTCCAGAAAAAAAATTAATTAAAAATCCTTTTCTTTGGCAGGGGTGGGGGTAGGGATGAGGGGGTAGTAAGGGGGGGTGGTGTTGAAGTGTACTTTACCACTGAGCTAAATCTCCAGCTCTGAAAATTTCAAGAACGTTGTCTCCATCAAATTCTTAAAAACTCTTTTCAAGGACTGGAGAGGTGGCTCAGAGGCTAAGAGCACCGGCTGTTCTTCAAAGGTCCTCAGTTCAATTCCCAGCACCCACATGGTGGCTCACAACCATCTATAGTGAGATCTGGTGCTTTCTTCTGGCCTGCAGGCACACATGCAGGCAGGATATTGTATAAATGGTAAATAAATAAATCTTTAAAAAAAAAAGCCTTTTTTTCAATATGATATCCATTTCTTCATGTGTATGGATGATTTAAGTAATTTAGGTGTAATTTTTTTTCTGTTGATACAACTGAATTTTTCCAATCAAGGGAAAAAGTATTGTATAAAATTAATTATGAGAACATTAAATTAATGTTAAATTAATCTATGAGAACATATGCTTTAGGGCCTGACTACAGGTATGAAAGGGAAAGCACTGACAAGTAATCTTTAGTAAAACATACAGTCTCTCAGGACAGCTGGTGCATGCATGTCATTCTGGAAAACATATTTAAAAAACTATCATCAAAAGAAAATATCTGAAGCTCAAAATTATCTGCTCATGCACGATAAAATACCATACTTTCAAAGCGTTTAAGGCCTGACAGTATCTACCAAAATCTGAAAATTCCATTGTTTAACATACTACACTTTTAAAGAACCTAACTTATTTTCATATTTTCGCTTATTCGCATGCATGGGTATCTGCCTTTTCATTCTTCACTGAAAAAGCGGCTCCTGATTTTTTCCCTGGGCAGAGGCAGGAGTGGAAGGAGGGGGACACCGGGCAGGTGGAGGGCCTGTGGCACAGGAGGGGGAGCTGTCACCGCCGACCCATCCCGAGCGGGGCAGCCTTCCTGACCCTGGACCACGACCTGAAGTAGGCGGTTGGCTCCGGTTCCGAAGGACGTAACATCGCCGCCCGTCCGAGCCCGGGGCTCCTGCGCGGCGCGACCTCGGGGACCGGCTTCCGCGGCGTGGACGCCGACTGCGGGCGCGGGCTGGACGGGGCAGACAAAGGGTCCGGACGGAGGCTGGCGGGGGCGGCGAGGGCGGGAGCCGGGCGGCCGAGGCTGAGCTCCGGCCGCAGCGCGAGGGCGGGAGCGGCTGCGGGCGGCGGCGGGACCGGGCGGCGGGCTGCGCCCGGGCGTCCGCGGGCTTCCGGGCCCGCGCGGCCCGCCCGGCGGGATGGGGCGGCGGCGCTCCCGGCCTGGCCCGCCTCCGCCTCCCGGGCGGGTGCTCGGCGTCCCTCACCCCCTCAGGGCCGCGACGGCCCTCACCGCACCCGCGTCTCCCGCAGCGGCCGGCACCGCCCGCGCCCCACCCGCCCGGCGCGCGAGCCCGGCTGAGGCGGCCGCACCCGCCCGCGCCCGCGAGCTGGCCGCCCCGCGCGCGTGCCGGGGGGCGGAGCGACGGCCGGTGCGGCGGGCCAATCGTCGGCCAGCGCCGCCGCGGACGGCCCAATGACCGAGGAGCTCCTGCGGGTGGGCGGGTGCCGCCGCCCCGGAGCACCGCCCACCGCCTCGCCTGCGCCTGCCCCTGCCCCTGCCCCTGCCCCTGCCCCCTCCGGCCTCTGGTCCCGGGCCTGTCGCAGTGCAGCGTCCCCACCTTCTCAGCGTCCTGTCTCTTAGCAACTGGATCCTGCGTGCTTGATCTCAGATGACCGACGGGAGAGGGTGCACAAGAGGGATAGGTGGGAGAGAAAGGGAGCTCGAATTAAAAGAATGGAGACACTCTTTCCTTGCCCGTCATTTCGGCATAAGCTGCTTACGTAGAACAGAAAGTGTATGTACGAGCTAGGATAGGGCGTTGGCTGGCTGTTAAAACATACCGTAAACTGGAAAGCTCGTGACTGCTCAGATAGTGTGGAAAATGACATTCGTGTTAAACTTGGAAGGCTGATTGTCAATCTCAGAGCACTGAAGAAAGTGGATTAGAGGCTAGAATGTGATCACTCCTTGGTTTTGGAAAGATTCAACCAAAACCGTGTCCATTAATAAGTCAGTTTGCAAGCAGAGAGAGCAGCTTTGAGCAGCTTCAGTGAAGCCCTGTGCTCATTTTGCAGAGACTCACAGTCTTCCTGCTGGGGGCTAATGGGCCTGGTCTTTGTTCTTAGGCGAGCATGGGTGCGCCTTAAGCCTGAGCTTCGTGGCTGCCCATCTAGCCTCCGAGTGACCTGGGCAGGTAAGCCACGCCAACATTTGGGTCACACTAGCACTCTGGCTGGCAACCCCTCACAGAGGCCAAAAGACTATCCCCTTTCTAGCACCAGCTCTGCTTCACGGCGGCTGAGGTAGGGAGCTGCCGGCACAGTCCGCTACCCATGCCAAGTTCCCGGCTTGTGGAGCTTCACGACAACCAGGTTTTAGTTACCAGACTGGTGAAGGGCTCGTTTGTCAAGTGAATGCATGAAATAAAGGAAGCCCACCCTGTGTGGAACATTTAAAAATATGTACCAAGTGTGCATCTATTACCTAGCTTAGTCACTGTGGTAGGTTTATACAACTTACATATAGGTTTATACAGGTTTTTTTTTTGTTTTTTGTTTTTTTTTGAGTGCTGTGTCTGCATATACACCTGCACGCCAGGAGATTCAGATCCCAGTATAGATGTTTGGGAGCCACCACGTGGTTGCTGGGAATTGAACTCAGGACCTCTGGAAGAACAGAGGTCAGACAGTGCTCTTAACCGCTGAGCCATCTCTCCAGCCGCCCCTCCCCCAGTTATTATTTTTTTTAATTAAGTGTGGTTTTCTTTTTCTTTCTTTTTTTTTTTTTAAGATTTATTTCTTTTATTATATATACAATGTTCTGTCTGCATATACACTTGCAGGCCCAGAAGAGGGCACCAGATATCATTATAGATGGCTGTGAGCCACCATGTGGTTGAACTCAGGACCTCTGAAAGAGCAGCCAGTGCTCTTAACCTCTGAGCCATCTCTCCAGCCCCAGTTCTTCTTTTTTTTAAATAATAAAATATAAAACAAAAATTAACACTGCTGAATTGGACAAAACAAACAAACAGAAGGAAACGAGGCCAAGAGAAGGCACAAGAAACAGACTTACTTGTTCACATCCTCAGGAATCCCATAAAAACACTAAACTGGAAGCCATGATAAATGCACTGAGGACCCAGCGCAGATCCATGCAGGCCCTGTGCTTGCGGCTTCAGTCTCTGCGAGTT
Organism: Meriones unguiculatus; assembly: GCF_030254825.1. Taxonomy (NCBI): domain Eukaryota; kingdom Metazoa; phylum Chordata; class Mammalia; order Rodentia; family Muridae; genus Meriones; species Meriones unguiculatus. The sequence continues at coordinate 97,023,427 of NC_083360.1, read as the reverse complement.
CTTATGTGCTTGACCCACTGATTTAAGAGGAGCTTAAATCAGTGGAGCTTCACGACAACCAGGTTTTAGTTACCAGACTGGTGAAGGGCTCGTTTGTCAAGTGAATGCATGAAATAAAGGAAGCCCACCCTGTGTGGAACATTTAAAAATATGTACCAAAATATGTACTTGTTTTCTAGGTGTCTTCCACCCTGGCATTCACAGTCTTTGTACTTCCTCTTCCATAGCATACCACCAGCCCTGAGGGGAGTGATCTCCCTTAGGGCTGAGTGTTCCCAGGTCTGTCTGTCTGTCTGTGTCTGTCTCTCTCCCTTTGCCTAATGTCTGTCTCTGCATTTGTTCCTGTCTGCTGCAAGAGCAACAAGCTTCTCTGATGGCTGAGCATAGCAAAATGTCATTAGGAGTCCTTTGACTGTGACTTAAAAAATAATAATAGTTCTTTAAAAATGAGTATAGCAAAATGTCATTAGGAGTCCTTTGACTGTGACTTAAAAAATAATAGAATAATAGTTCTTTAAAAAACAAACAAAACTTGGGACTGGAGACATGGCTTCTTCCCTTCCCTTCCCTTCCCTTCCCTTCCCTTCCCTTCCCTTCCCTTCCCTTCCCTTCCCTTCCCTTCCCTTCCCTTCCCTAGGACCCGGGTTCAATTCCCAGCACCCACATGGCAGCTCACAACTGTCTGTAATACCACTTCCAAGGGATCTGACACCTTAACACTAGTGTACACAAAATTAAATTAAATTAAGAAAATCCAAAACTTTTCTCTCTCTCTCTCTCTCTCTCTCTCTCTCTCTCTCTCTCTCTCTCAGAACAGTGGTTGGTTTTATTCTAGGCCCGTGGGCTATAATCTCAGGTTCTTGGTCAACTGAGCAGTTCTGTATGTGGGTTCTGTCTTGTGGAGATACTGGCTGGTTACTCCCACAAGCTTTTTGCCACCATTAAAATAGCTTATCTTTCGTTCAGGACACCATTGTCTACAAGAGGGTTTGTGGCTGGCTTGGTGTTTAGGTTTCTCTTTTGGTAGCATGCAGAGTACATTCCTGTACCAAAGACACTAGACACAGGGATGAAGGCTCTATGTAGGCATCAGCTTGACTTCTCCATGTGCAATGAGTAATGTAGGTGTTGTCTTCAGCAATGGGGCCTTGCTGTCAGTTTGTGGAGAGCAACCTACAGTTTTGGCAACAGCCTGGGCTGTTTGTGGATTCCCATGGGCCCATTTGAACTCAATTAGATGATACTTAATCCCAGGACTAGAAACTTAATGACACGAGATGGCCAGTTGGGGCTGTCTCTCCAGTTTGGTGGTCTCATTTAGATCACCTTCATATATGTGTGTATTTTAGGAAGTTCTGCTGTATTAGGTTTCAGTACTACTCAAATGGCCCTTAATTTTAGCTGTCTCTCTTGGTTTCCCCATTAGATCTTCCCATTCCAGGCCCCATTGTCATCCATAACTATCTACCCTATTTCCCTTTCCTAATGAGATCTATATGTCCTCCTAGTCCCTTATTCTAGACCTAACCTCTGTGGTTTATGGATTGCAGCTGAGTTATCATTGATGTAAGAGCTAATATACACATGTAAGCAAACACATACCATATTTGTCTTCCTGGATCCGGGATATTCACTCAGGATGATTTTTTTCTAGTTTCATCCATTTGCCTGAAATTTTCACGATTTCATTTTTTTTTTTTTTTTAATGGCTGAGTAATACTTCATTGTTTGAGTTTACCACATTTTCTTTATCCATTCTTCTGTTAAGGAACATCTAGGCTGTTTCCAATTTCTGGCTATTATGAATAGAGCAGCAGTGAACGTGGCTGAGTAAGTGTCTCTGTGATAGGATCAAGTATCCTTTGGATATATGCCAGTGCTGGCTAGTTTTATGTGAACTTGATACAAGCTAGAGTCACTGGCGAGGAGGGAGCTTCAATAGAGGAAATGCCTCCATAAGTCATAAGCCAGAGTCCCGGCACTGGGGAGGCAGAGGCAGGCAAATCTCAGTGGGTTCATGGCCAGCCTGGTCTACAAGGTGAGTTCCAGGACAGCCAGGGCTACACAGAGAAACCCTGTGGCCAGCCTGGTCTACAAGGTGAGTTCCAGGACAGCCAGGGCTACACAGAGAAACCCTGTCTTGAAAAACCAGAAAAACAAAGAAACAAACAGATCGGACTATAGGCAGGCCTGCAGGGTCCTCTCTCTCTCTCCATTTTGGTTTTTGAGCTTAAGTGTTACAGCTCTGAGGGGAGGTTTCCCCAGTGGACGTTTTGCAGCTCTAAGGGGGAAGATTTTCCTAACGCAAGTGTTACAGCTCTGAAGGGAAAGGTTTCCTGACAGTCAGAAGCCAAGAAACAACATGAAGTCACACTGCACAACCAACCACACACAAGAGATTAACCGGGAAAGACACAAGAGGGTGACTGCCTCTGTTTGGTGAGAAGCAGCAAAGAACTGAGCAGGAGGCAGAAGTTCTTGGGGCTTCTTGGGGGTAGGGGTAGAACTGTCCAGGGTGGCCTGGGATTGGAGGGATTTTGTGGCCTGCACGCCAGAAGAGGGCAGCAGATCTCATTATAGATGGTTATGAGCCACCTTGTGGGTGCTGGGAACTGAACTCAGGACCTTTGGAAGGGCAGACAGTGCTCTTAACCTCTGAGCCATCTCTCAAACTCTTAAGTTCCGTACTCTAAACCCTGACTAGTACAATGCCTAACAGTGATGTATCTGGATCTTGAGATCGTCACCTGGGAAACCACCCCCACTGGTTTCCAGTGGCGGGTTTGCACTCCCACAAGCAACAGCTTCTCCGTACCTGTGTCCTTGCCAGCAGGAGCTGTTACTGTTTTTATTGATCTCACCCATTCTGATGGTGTGAGGTGAAATCTCAAAGTAGTTCTGGTTTGCCTAACTTGAGGGCTAAGAATGCCGAACACTTCTTTCAGTGTTTCTCAGCCATTTGAGGTTCCTCTTTTTGAGAATTTTGTTTAGATATGTACCCCACTTTTAACTGGGTTGTTTTCTTGTTATCTATTTTTTTTTGTGTTCTTTATATATTTTGGTATTAGTCCTCAATTAGGTGTGGAGTTGGTAAAAATCTTTTCAGTTTCCTAAGGTCCTATTTATTGTTGATCTTAGTGCCTAAGTATTGGTGCACTGTTCAGAAAGTCTTTTTCTGTACCATTGAGTTGAAGGTTATTCTCCATTTTCTTTTCTTTGGGCTCTGTATCCGCTTTATGTTTTGGTCTTTGATCCATTTGGAGCTGAGTTTTGTGGGGTGATAAGTACGATCTATTTGCCTTTTCTATCCAGTTTGACCATCACTATTTACTGAAAATACTGTCCTTTTCTTCAATGTGTATTTTTGGCTTCTTTATGGAAAAAAAAAATCAGGTGTCCATAGGTATGTGGATTTATGTCTGGGTTTTCAATTTGATTCCACTGATCAATGTGTCTGTTTTGTCAATATCGTGCTGTTTTTATTGCTATAGCTCTGTAGCACAGCTTGAAATCTGGAATGGTGATACCTCCAGCAGTCTTTGTTTTGTTCTGTTTTGTTTTCAAGATAGAGTTTTCCTGTGTAGTCCTGTACTCACTTTGTAGACCAGGCTGGCCTTGAACTCACAGAGACAATCTCTTTATAATTCAGAATTGTTTTAGCTATTGTGGGTTTTTCCATTATGAAGCTGAAAATTGTCCTTTTAAGATCTGTGAAGAATCGTTTTGGGATTTTGATGGGGATTGTACAGAATCCATAGGTTGCTTTTGTAAGATAGCCATTTTCACTATATTAATTCTACTGAACCATGAGCATGGGAGATCTTCCCGTCTTCTGATATCTTCTGCAATTAATTTTTTTCAGTGTCTTAAAAGTTTTTATCATACACATCTTTTACTTGCTTAATTAAAATTACCCCAAGACATTTTATATTTGAGATGATTGTGAAACATACTATTTTTCTAATTTCTTTTTCATTCCATTTGTCATTTTTATATAGGACTATTGAATTTTGTGAGTCACTTTTGTATCCAGCTACTTTGCTGAAAGTGTTTATCATCTGTGGGAGCTCACTGGTGGAACTTTTAGGTTCACTTATATATACTATCGTATCTTCTGCAAATACAGTTTGGCTTCTTCCTTTCCTTCAGTTGTCTTATTGCTCTAGCTAAGACTTCAAGTAGATATGGAGAAAGTGAACAACCTTGTCTTATCCTGACTTTAGTGGAATTACCCTGAGTTTTTTTCCATTTAAGTTGATGTTGGCTAGAAGCTTGCTGTAAACTGCCTTTATTATGTTGAGATATGTACCTTGTATTCCTAATCTCTCCAGGACTTTTATCATGAAGGGGTTTTTGTCAAAGGCCTTGTCTGCATCTGATGAGATGATTATGTGATTTTGTCATTCAGTTTGCTTATATGATGGATTACATTTATTGATTTACTTATATTAAACCATTCCTGCCAAACCATTTCTGGGATAAATCCTACTTGATCATAGTGAATGATCTTTTTGATGTGTTCTTCAATTCGGTTTTCAAGTATTTTACTATTTTTGCATCTATGTTTATAAGGGAAATTGGTCCGTAATTCTTTTTCTTTGCTGAGTCTTTATGTGCTTTGGGTGTCAGGGTGACTGTGGCCTTGTAGAACAAACTGGACAATGTTCCTCCTGTTTCCATTTTGTGTAATAACTTGAGGAGGATTGGCATTAACTCTTTGAAAGTCTGGAAGAATCTGGTGCTAAAACAGTCTGGTCCTGGCCTTTTTGGTTGGGAAGCTTTTAATTACTGCTGTGTCACTAGCAGTTTACAGGTTTGTTTAAATTGTTTACCTAATCTTGACTTAACCTTGGTAATTGGTATGCATTGAGAAAATTGTCCTTTTTTTGATTTTTCAGTTTGGTGAAGTACAGCTTTTAAAAGTGTGTCCTTCAGATTCTCTGGATTTCCTTGGGATCTGTTGTGATGTTCCCCTTTTCACTCCTATTTTTTAAAATTTGGATACTCTCTCCACCTTTTAATTTGGATAAGGGTTTGTCAATCATTGATTTTCTGAAAGAACCAACTTTTTGTTTTATTGATTCCTTGTAATTGTATATTTGTATTTCATTGACTTCAGCCCTGAGTTTTGTCTTGCTGTCCACCACTTTCAGGTGTGACCTCTTTTTGTTCCAGAACTTTCAGATGTACTACTAAATTACTAGTATGAGACTGGCACTTTTTTTTTTAATGGAGGCATTTAGTAGTATGAATTTTACCTCTTAGAACCTTCATTGTGTCCCAATAGTTTGGGTATGTTGTGCACTCATTTTCATGTAATTCTACAGTCTTTAATTTCTTTCTTAATTTCTGACTTGACCCATTTTTCATTTAGTTGTAAGTTGTTCAGTCTCCATGAGTTTGTGAGCTTTCTGTTGATAGGCAGATTACAAATCTGTGGTGATCGTTCAGAATGCAGTCCAGGAATAGAATCATATTAGAATTCTTAGTGCTTGTATGCTTTGTGACTACAATTTCTTCAAAACAAAGAGTTGTTGTTGGCTTGTGTTTTCATGCTCCTCCCAGGGGTATCAGATACTTACTTCAGATTACTGATTATTGCCTGTTGTTGTCATCATTTAATTAAATGTTTAAACTATCCCTCAAATGCCTCCATGGGAAAAAAAAGTTTTTGACATGCAGTTTATTGTTGATTGCATATAGCTTCAACTCTTGAGAACTTTACTCATGTAACATTTTTTTTAAAAGCACTGTAATTTTTCTTTTCTTTTCATCTTGAAGACAAAGGTTTTTCTACGTAGCCCTGGTTGTCCTGGAACTTGCTATATAGACTAGGCTGGCCTTGAACTTGAGACCCACCCACCTCTGCCTCCGGAGTGCTGGGATTACAGATGTGTAGCACCATTGCTCAGCCCACATGACCTTTCTTTCTTTTCTTTTTAAGATTTCTTTCTTTCTCATGTAGACAATGTTCTATCTGCATGTACACCTTCACACCAGAAGGGGGCACCAGATCTCATTACAGATGGTTGTGAATCACCATATGGTTGCTGGGAACTGAACTCAGGACCTCTGGAAGAGCAGCCAGTGCTCTTAACCTCTGAGCCATCTCTCCAGCCCCCTTACATGACCTTTCTTTACCTTAGGAGTATAAATTGTATGAGTTTCTGAATAAAGGTTATTGCATAAGACTTTAGTCTGCCTCATTTATTGGCTCCATTTTCCATGCCCCAACACCTCTAGAGTTGCGACAGTGGTCAGACAGGATGCTGAATATTGTTTCAATTTTTGTGTACCTGCTGATCTTTATGTCAACTATGCGGTCAATTATGGAGAAAATTCTACTAGCTGCTGAGAAGTTATATTTTTTTGTGGTTGGGTGAAGTGTTCTATAAACATGTTGGGTACATTCAGTTTGTAACATCAGTTAGCTTTAGCATTCTTCTATCTAGTTTTCATCTAGATTGGCAAAAGTGGCGTATTAAAGTCTCCCACTATCAATGTGTGAGGGTCAGTAAGTGACTAAAGCTGTGGTAGTGTTTCTTCTATGAACTCAGGTGCCCTTACCTTTGGTGCACAAATGTTAAGAATTACAATGTTTTCTTGGTGGATTTTTGTCTTTGGTGAATATGCAGTGTCCTTCCCCATTTCTTTTGGCCTGAAGTCTATTTTTGATAGATATTAGAATGGCTAAACCAGCTTGCTTCTTAGGCCCACTGGCTTGGAATATCTTTTCCATCCTTTTATCCTGAGGTGATGTTTCTTGAATGCAGCAGACGAAGAATCCTGTTTACACATCCATCCTGTTATCCTGTGTCTTTTTATTGGGGACCCGAGACCACTGGTGTTGACAGGTGTCAAGGAAGTGTTTATTCAGAGTCCTGTTACTTTGCTGTTGTGGTGCTATGTTTCCCCTCTTTTGATCTGGGGTATTTAAGCCTTGTTTTCTAGGGTGTGGTTACTCTTTAGGTTAGAGTTCTTCTAGTGCATTCTGCAGGGCTGCATTTGTAGGTAGAGAGTGCTTAAATTTGGTTTTTATCATGAAATGTCTTATTTTCTCTACCTATTGTGACTGAAAGTTTTGCTAGGCATAGCAGTCTGGGTTGGCATCTGTCCAGGATGACTTTGAGTCTCTGTTGAGAAGTCAGGTGTAATTCTAATAGGTCTTCCTTCATGTATTACTTGGTCGTTTTCCTTTGCAGCTTTTGATACTTTCTTTGTTCTGTAGTTTAGTGTTTTCATTAATATGTGGTAAGTAAAATTTCTTTTCTGGTTCAGTATATTTGGTATTTTGTGTTTCTTGTACCTTGCATCTTCTTTAGGTTAGGAAAATTTTCTTCTATGATTTTGTCAAAAACATTTTCTGTTCCTTTGACCTGGGATTATTCTCCTTCCTTATTTGGATTCTTCTTGGATTTGGCCTTCTCATAGTGTTTCAGATCCTGTATGTTTTGTGGCATGACTTCAGATCTAACATTTACTCTGATGAGGTATCCATTTCTTCTATCACACCTTTGATTCTTGAGATTCTCTTGTTCGCATTTTGTATTCTATTGTTGAGGCTTGCGCCTGAGGTTCCTGATCGAGTTCCTAAGTTTCATTTCCAGATTTCTGTCAGTTTGGTTTTCTGTATTGATTTTATTTCCATTTTCAGGTCTTGACCGGTTTTATTCATTACCTTCCATTGTGTCTGGACCTCAATCACAGTCATAAAGGCTATTTTAAGGTCTTTTCTTGTGTTTCAGGTGTGTTGCAATCCTTAGGGCCTGCCATAGAAGGGTTGCTAGATCTAGTGTAAACATTGTCCTGGCTGCTATGTTTGTTTTTCACCACAGTCTAGACATCTGGGTTTTGGGAAAGAATGTAATTCCGGGTTCTGCTATCTGGTCATGTCTTTGTTGGGTGGCTGTTCTTAGTTTTTGTTGTCATCTCTGGTTCTTAGGAGAGTGTGGTGACTGGGTGTTGCCTGGTAGGAAATTCTTCTGGGATCCTGACAGGTCGGCTGCTGGAGGTTCCTAGGACTTGGGAGCTGACATTAGGGATGGGGGTGGGCTGGAGAGGCCTTAAGGGGGTCCACAGGAGAGAATAAAGCAGGATACTCCACCAAGATTTGCTCAGTGCCCTGGGAACAGGGGTAGAGAGGGGTAAGACTGGGGAACTGGTTTTGGAGGAGCTGGGGGAGGGGTGAAGATCTGCAGTTAATCTACCTGCTTCTTTGGATGGAGTCTCTGCAATCTTTTTCAACTACACCCAAGTGTGAGACTAAACAGAAACTTCACTGATACTGGAAATAATGTTGCAGAGCTGGAGAGATGGCTCTAGGGTTAAGAGCACTGGCTGCTCCTCCAGAGGACGTGGGTTTGATTCCCAGCACCCATGAAGTGGCTCACATGCACCTGTAACTCCAGGTGGTCTGTTGCCCTCTTCTGACCTTGGTAAGCACTAAGCATGCACATGGTGCACAGACACACACGAAGGTAGAACACCATGCACATAAAGGAAATGGACGACATAGATGAAGAAGCTTATGCTCAGCGCTTGGCTCAATGCACAACAAAGCAGCCTTTAGTCTTTTCAACAACCCACAGAGTATGATTTTTATCCCTACCTTATAGACGAGGAAAGTGGGGTTCAGAGGGTAAATTCTCCTAGAATTGGCGAAGCTGGACTCTAAACACTGGCTTGACCCAACATTTAAAAAAGTGACTAGAAGTGAAATACTCTGCTCTTGAAAATGTGATTAGTAGTCAAGGTAAAAAAAATACACTGACTCCTCAATTGGATGTTCACAGTAACTTTATTAATTTACCAAACAATCTGTCTCATCTTCCATTCCTACAAAAAAGGTCAAAGATCTTGATCCATTTTCAACATACAGAATAATATGCTAATTTTAAATTAAGGACTAGTTATTAGAAAGTAAGTATTTATAGTACTTAAAACCTCAAAAGGCAAATTTGTTGGCCGTTTGTGTTAACAGCGTACAAGGCAGGTAAGGGTGACTTTGAACTTCTAGCCCTTCCGCCTCAATTCCCGAGTGCTGGACTTATGGAGAGGTGTGCCGCCTCACCCGGTTAGCACCGTGCTGCATGCCGAACCTGGGGCTCCCTGAACGCCTGGAAGCACTCTGACAGCTGAGCCACATCTCCAGCCTTCTTTCTTTTAAATGTGTGTGTGTGTGTGTGTGTGTGTGTGTGTGTGTGTCTGTGTATGTATGGCCCGTGTGTGGCTGTCAGAGGACAACTGTGTGTAGGGTCAGCTCTCTCCCAACATTACATAGGTTCTGGGGACTGAACACAGACCACCCAGTTTGTACTGAAAGTGCCTTTACCTCTGAACTATCTCACTACTCTCAACTGCTTGCTGGTTTTCAAAGTTTGTGTTTTCACGTACAAGTAGAGAAACATAAAAACCACTTAACACATGGGTGAGGTGTGTGTTTTTCCAATGAATTTATGATTTAGCTGTCATGTATCATATATGTCTGACTAATTTTCAAGGATCTCAAAGAACATTACATAGGTTACAAAATATACATGAACAACACATTATAAAAGTATTTTCCTTTTCTCTAATGAGTTATAAAATATTTAGGCAATCTCCCAGGTCTTAAGGCACATGTTTTCAAATGCTAATTTCAGTTTAAGGCTATGTAAGACAAAAAAATATGTTTGCTAAAACCATTTCCCCTGGAATTATATCCCTTTCTATTTTCTAGCATTAGTATCTTTTAGTCCCTGTTTTTCCTCAAATCCCACTAAAAGCATATTTCTCAGTTTATTTCTAATTAACTGAGGACTATTTCCTAGAAATGAAATATTTTTAGTACTTGAAGACCCTACACAACCCAAAGAAGCAAACACACATGTATTATTTCCCACAAAGTAAAACTTATAATAAGTAATTGCATATTAGAACTTGGAAATTGAAAGGAATTTCTACTTCTGGCTGAGACACAATAAAAGCACTGATGGCCTTACAGGAAATGGGAGAGGAGCACAAGCAATCAGAACTGATGACTGCAAAGCAGGGACGATGGAAAGTGGAGGGAGGGGTACAGGGAGGGTAGAGCCCTTCAGAACGGCCTCACTATCAGGACTGGCTTTGAGCTAGCAGGCAGAGTGGTTTCTCATTCCTATGAAAGACCTTCAAGTGCAGAGTTTCAAAATGGCAGCACCCAACACTATTAATACTTACCTACCAATAAAGGTGAAGAATATCCTGTGGGATAAGTTTTCCCCAACACTGGCTTGCAGAAGTCACATAAGTTAACAGGCAAAGAGCTCATAGAGGCGGACACTTTTGAGTCAGCAAAACCAATATAATCTTCCTCCTAAGGATTGCAAGTTCTTCATGATATGCTACATAAAGGGAGTAATAACCTATCAGGAATGAATGGGAGGCTAAAAGGACAAATTCTAGATATAGTCATAATTTGTGAAATTTAATTATTAAAAATAAAAATTATGGAAATTTAAAAACTTTAGTGAAAGAATAGTAAATAAGACACAGCTGTGCATGCAGGAAAATACACATTTAAACATTACCCAGAATAGATCCCAGGGACAAAGAAACAGAAGTTATAACAGAGACAGATGTAAAAGATAAAATAAGACTGATTCAAAGATCTAATTTAAGTTACAAAAAGGACAAAAGAATGAATATAATGATTGTGAAATTTACAGAATTAGAGGAATCCTAAAAGTTCATGGAAAATAAATGAATTAGAAGCAGAAAAAGAAAATGTTGCTGGAGGCAAAATAGTAGCACTAATTATGTCATTTAAAAGGAATGCTCTCTAAGTGATCTGTTTTCCCTGCTGGGGCTTACTTCCCAATTTTGGCATAGTGGCTTATATAGTACTAAAGCTTGAAATCAAGTTTAAAGGCATACATTTTGATATTTATCTTTATGTATTTTAATCTCAGTTGATTAAATCTAGTAACAAGCAACAAAACAGGACAATGAAACACTGGTTGTAAATGCTAAGGAAACAAATGTATTTATTCCATAGTTTGTAGTTTTTAATTAAAGCCACCTTTTTACATTACAGCGATGTAATATAACATTAATGTTAGTTATAAGCTTTTTCTTTTTCCATATTCAAAAGTCACTACAAGCCCGGGCATGTGGGGAGGAAGAGGCAGGCCAGCCTGAGTTCAAGGCCAGTTGGATCTACAGAGTGAGTTCCAGGGCAGCCAAGGTTACACAGGTAAGCCCTGTCTCAAAAAACAAACAAAAAAGTCACTACAAATGAGATTTCCTGGCATATATGGAGCAAATACAGCCAACAGAAATAAGGATTCTAAGCTCTGGTAGAAAGGCTGTAGAAAGCTACTGTCGTTTATTGATACAAGAAGAGAAGAGGTGAGGGGCTTTGAAGGAATTGACGTTAACCACACCAAGTGAAAGATGTCTATTATCTACTAAGAGAGATAATAAAGTGGCAGGTGGTTGCTTATGAAGTTTACATAGAGGACCAAAACCTCAGGTAACAATTTCACAGGGGGCCCTGCTATTCTAAGCTCTCAGTGTGGTTCTCCAGCATTAAGAGTTGAGGTGAAGAGAAGCAATGCTGCTGAGAAAACAACCTTGTGGTCGTCTGAAAACAGAGTGAAACAATTATTTCAAGGAGTGAGTGGGTGATTAACTGTACCAGAAAAAGGTCAAGTAGAATGAATCTGAGAATGGTCTAGTGGACAGAAAGGGAGGGGGTTACTGGTGACCTCAACAAGAGTCACTCTGAAGGGACAAAAGCCTGCTGAAGTGGGTTGAGAAAACAATGGGAAGTGGCCCCGGCAGCGTTACCCACAACTCTTAAGGGTACGGAGGAAGACTCTGGTCTGCAGTTTAATACCGCAGACTGACTATTCACATTTATTCCTCTCCTCTCTGTTCAAAATCTCCCATGAAATATCACTACAAGAATGAGTTATTTTAGGAAGGCTAGAGACTGAGAAGAACACAAGAGATGATGAAACTTTTATACGTGAGAAGGGGATGTAGGGTAGCAAACTTTAGTGGTGTAGAGGAAACTACACCCATGACAGGGACTCTGAGGACATTCACAAGTGTGAGTACATCGTGGGTCCCTGGGAAGGCTCAACACCTGGAAAAAACAGGCACTGCCCTGAGAACTAGATCAGCACAGGGAAACCGGGCAGATGAAGGTAGCATTAGTTAAGAAAGCTGGGTTTTTACTTAGGAAACAATCAACAGAGTGAGTAAACGAGATTTCCATAATCCCAGGAGACATTTTTACTGACCCAACTGAAAGCTGAAACATTACATTGGGAAGATGGGGTTGGGTTAAGAGGGTAATAGCATAATGCACCCAAATTCTCTCTGGGGCACAGCTGGACAGCCAGTCTAGCCAAGCACTGGGTGCCAGGTTCAGTAAGAGACCTTGTCTCAATACAGAAGGTGGAGATGGACCAAAGAGACACTCATCAGTGTCTGGTCTCCATTTGTGATGCACATGCACAAATGGACATATACTTGCACCCACACATGCACACATATATTAAACACATACGCAAAACAATAAAAAGGTTAAATATAATTGCTTTGGGGATCAGAACTCTGAGAGAACTCTCTGCATCCTTCTATGTTTAAACATACACACAGACTTACTTTTTGGAGCCATTACACTGTACTATTTTGACAGTTAAATATAGTAAGTGAAATGTGTAGAAACAAACAGTAAGCATAATGTCAGAGAAACTGTTTGCTCCGATAAAGCAATATTTAAATTAACTGTAACAATCTAAAATGAAAACTAGAGGTGAGAACCATCGGCGGCAGAATAAGAGTCAGGGACAATGGTGCTTGGTTCTGAGGGAGAGATCAGGAGGATAACAGTGGGCCAGCATTTCTGTGTTGTTCTAAGACTCCCATATCAATACATTTTAATGCTGGCAGAGAAGAAAAAAAAACACAAAACTATGGATTAGAAATAAGTATTAAATGAATAAAGATAGCATGTATAACTTGCAAACACAAGGAAGAAAACTGGCTGCTGTGGTGGCCATTCTTGGCTGTCAACTTGACTAAGTCTGGAACTAGCTAAAACCCAAAGGTGGGAAGGTCCACCTTTAATGTGGACCACACCTGCTGCCAGCCTATGTAAGGCACAGGGAAGGAGGAAGCCTCTCTGCCTGCTTGCTCTTGCCATCACTAGCAAGCCCATTCCTTCATGGCATTAGAGCCTACTTCTTTGGGATTCCAGTGTAAACTGAAGACCAGCTGAGACATCTAGCCTCATGGACTAAACTACTACTGGATTCTTGGACCTTCCATTGGCCATTGGTAGACAGCCACTGTCAGGACCAGCTGGAACACAGCCTGTAAGCCATTCTAGTAAGGAGATATATATATATTCTATAAGTTCTGTTCTCCTAGAGAACCTTGACTAATACAGCTGGTAAAAAACCAAAACAAAATAAAACAAAAAACTCAGCAAGTGTGGTAAGTACAAAGCTTGCAATAAAGTGGCGGAATTACATGAACTAACTATTGACAAAACCATGGGTAACTATCATCAAGTTTTAACCTTTAAATGCATTACTCTTTACAAAAGTAAATTGACAAAAACAAAACCCAAACCACAATGATAAAGACAAACTGAAAAACATAAGTCCATGCTAACATGATTCAGTCTAAACTAATCCTCTACTCCATGTTTCCATAAAGAAGTATTTTCTAGAGTAACATCCTGGTGCTTCTTTCTCCTACCTCTTGACCGCTGCACTTCTTTTTTCTTTTCCTCCAGTTGCTGTTCTATTTATAGTTTTTTTTGTCAGTGTGTCCTTTTTTAAATTAAATTTTTATTTTTTTTATATTAGTTACAGTTTATTTACTTTGTATCCCACCTGTAGTCCCCTCCCTCACTCCCTCCCAATCTCTGTACTTCTTATGAAGAGTGAGTCAGCTGTGTGGTAAGTTTGGAAAAAGATATTTCAAGTTTAGTTTTCAATCTTTTACCAACACTTCACTGTATCTGCCTACCTGTACTTAAAAGACTTTCTGGTGTGATGTCCTGATCGGTCTGTGAGTCTGGTGGGTCACTGTCTGAGGCTGGATAGATAAAGGAAATATTAGCAAGCTCTACACCATGCCTTTCAAACTAGATTTAACACTAAGCTCATAGCCAGCATGCCCTACCTATATGCACAAAGCCTTCAACCAGTTGTGCAGTCTCTTAAAACTTAAGCAGGAATTAAGATCAACAGGAGACATCATTCATTGTGAAGGCACACAAAACATACACAAACTTAGAGAGAAAAAGACATTTAAGAAAATAAAAACTGAGCTAAATAATTTATAATTATTAATAGCCTTAGATAAACAAAAGAGGATATACTAGATTAGCAAAAGGTGTTGTTAAAAAATGTTCAGAGGGAAGAAATAAGTTTTCAGATTTGAAGGATATGAGTTTCCAATCTGAATAGCAATAATACTAAAAGTACATTGCAAAATTTACAAATGATGAAGCCAAAGAAGACCCTGCATGCTTCCAAAGAGAAAGAGAACTAAAAATCAAAATCAGGACAGCTTCAGATCGATTACTCAGTGAGCACAATAGAATCTAGAAGAAACAGAGAAGTTCCTTCATGTACACATACACACAATTGTTTTTTTTTTTTCAAGACAGGGATTCTCTGTGTATCCTAGCTGTCCTGGTGTCCTGGTATTCATTCTGTAGGCCAGGCTGGCCTCGAGCTCACAGAGATCCTCCTGCCTCTGCCTTCAGAGTGCTGGGGTTACAGTCATGTGCCGCCACCACCCAGCTCGTATTTTTAAAGTAACAAAATCAAGTTGGAATTCAATACTGAAACCAGAATCACAGACATTTTAGACATTCAAGTTCAAGGTCTCACTTCATACATCATGCAGCAAGTTTTCCAGCACTTCTAGAAAACATGTTTTGTTTCATCAAGACAGTAGGGAGAAAATCAAGGAGGCAAATCTGAGTATAGAAAGAGGAAACATCAAAGTCAATGGCTGAGAGAGAATCCAGGAAGAGTAAGGAGCTGAACATGTGCAGATGAAACAAGGCATACTGAGAGCTGCCAACACACCGTCCTCTATGGGGGCATAGCTCAGCCTGCTGAGGCTTGCATGAGCCTCCGTTTTACCTGTATCTGGTTTGCTGGAGCATGTGCTGATCAAAGCCCACGTCCTTTGCTTCAATCACCAGACCATGAACAGTTTGGGAACTCAGAGGAATCTCTAATCTACTCCTAGCAGATACTACAGAGAACTTAAAAGTAGAAAAGTTTACTTAAAGAGCCTGTCACGTCACACAGACAGGAACTCTCTCCCCATCTGAAACAGGCCCTTACTGAAGGCGAGGCCCTAAAGGAAGAAAGGCTACAAGCAGGACAAATGAGCTTTGTCACTAAGTAAGCCCATTGTTCTTCCAGGCTCTCCTTATCTAGAACTCCCTGGACTTTTCAAACACCGGCCTCAGCCAGAAGTAAAAGAAAACAGTGTCTCTTAGTGTAGCTCGGTCCTGTCAGCTGACCCTGGATCCATTTCCACACAGCACACCACCTCCTTAGACCTTACTCTTTTCACAAGGGACCTTAAAAGAGAAGGCTCTGCTCTTCCTGGGTGGCCAAGGCCTTTTACTTCAAATCAGACTGTCCTGCTCTAGCAAATTCTTTGTCTCTCTTAAACCCTGTTCCTCCCTGCAGGCCCAACACAGCTCAGTCTTCCTAACAGTATCACAGGCAGATAACCAGTTCTAGTAGGCACACGGTTGTTTCAAAATGTACTCATCAGAGACGATCCTGTTTCTCAAGATTTGCTCAGTCTTGCCCAAATACTTTCCCAGAAAAAAAAATACCTATAAATGATGAGAAACAGTGAAGTCAGACTCGGACCTGGTGCTCCCTCCCGGAACCCTGCCAGCTCTGTCCTTCCTGTATGTAGCTGGGTTTCTCCACGCTACCTCATTTTACCAGCTGTACACTCATTCATATGCATGTTTCATTAATTTCACTTAAATTTTTATCAAATAACAATGCAAAAAATGGGTTAGTATCAACAAACCAATGTCTATCTCTTTGCTTTGGCTTTTTGAGACATTCTTATTATGTAGCTGAGGCTGGCTTTGAACACAGTAATCCTCCTACCTTATTTTCTTGAGTGCTGGGATTTCAAACATGCACCATAACTGCTGGCTAATATCAATAAATTAGTATCATTTTTTTACATTACTGTAACTAACCATGGCAAACTAGACCACCTATGGAAATGAAGATTTAAGTTAGCAATTAAAGGGGATTGCTGATGAAGACTAATGAGCAGAAAGCTCATGGTCAGCATGGCATTTAATTGAGCAGCTTTACACTTTCCAGCGGGAAGAAGATAAAAGGCAGGCCTGCTTACTACAATTATTATGAAACACAGGCTGATAAACCTGGCCATACCAGCCAGATGTGGTGGTGCATACCTTTAATTTCAGCACTCAAGAGGCAGGGGCAGGCGGATCTCTGTGAGTTCGAGGGCAGCCTGGTCTACAATTGAGTTCCAGGACAGCCAGGGCTAACAAACCAAAACTAACAAGACTGTCCATACCAACAGAAGGGAATAAGAGGATAGGACTGAAGAGTAAATATGTCAATTCTTTCCAAATTCATCGACAACTTCAATGTAATTCCAATAGGAATCTTATCAGTTTGTTTTAGGGAATTGATAAATCGATGCTAAAACCTATATAGAAGAATAAAATTCTCTAAGTAGTTACTTCTAACAGAATAATACAAGGATAAGTTATTCTCCTGTTAGACAAGAAGATGTGTTACAAAGTTATGTTAAGAAAATGTCAGCTGGGGAAGTAGCTCAATGGGCAGAGTGCTTGCCAGGCAAGTTGAGGACCTAAGTTTGAATCCCATGCACAGCTAGCTGTAGGAGTGTATGTGCTTATAACTCCAGCATTCCCCCAGGGACATGGAGGGGGAGACAGAAGCCCCTGGAAGCTGGCAGGGTAGCTAGGCTGGCATATGCAGTGGAAAGACAAGAGCCCCCATCTCAAGCGAGGAGCCGAGGACTACACTGGACCTCCCCACTCCGTGCTTCGGTATGCACGGCCCTGCCCACACACATTGCATACGCAGATGGAAAGCATTTTCCTGGGTAGGAGACGACATACTCTAATAGAATATTCTCACACATATGAGGATTTGGTTCATAGCGAAATGAGGAAAGTATGTGTTGTTTAGTAGACAGTGTTAGGAAAGCTGATTACAATTTGATTCAGTATACCAAACAGATAAGACTCAGATAAGACTCAAAACAACAAAGGCAGGCAAGGGCATTTAGGCTTATAGAAAGGAACAGTGCCCTAAAAAAAGCACGGCAGAGGGAGTGTCCCTTAGGTAAGCCTCAGTGCTACAGGAAACATGAAGTTAAAAAATTTCTAACTTCCTACAAAGGAACAACGGCACAAAGTGTGGCTGATAGACAGATAGGGACTCATGCAGCCCGGACTGGCCTCCAATTCACTCCATAGCAGGGGGTGATTTTGAACTCCTGACCCTCCTGACTCTACTTTCCAAGTGCTGGGATTATAGCCTTGTACCACCATATCTCACTCCTATTTTTTTCCTTTCTTATAAATAGGCTCTTTTCTATTAATGAGTAAAAGACTTAAATTGGGTTCAAACCTCACATTACAGCTAAGACATTCAATTCCAATTAAAGATGTATGTAAATAGCAAAACTATAAAATGACAGAAAAGGAAAGCTGTAAACTCAGGGGAACTTTTCCATTATAATAAAATACCTAAGAATTAATCAATGAGAATGGCAAGACTAAAATGTTACCTCCAACTCCTCAACCTGACAGGCAAATAATATTAAAATAGTGCCTTACACTGAAGAGTGAGCAAACTGTAGTATAGCCCACACATGGAAAACTAGAGTGACTGAAGAAATTTTGTCCGTATTTTCCCCACGGTGAAGAATGTCAGCAAACGGACTGAGAAGTGCCTGGGTCAGTAAGGCACACTCTGGGTGTCTGCGAAAGGGTAACCCTTTGGTGGCTGACATGTGAGGACGGCATTACAGGGAGGAGGCGGGAGGAGGTGGGGATTGGGGTACGTCCTTTGGCTGTGTGTTGCCCTGGCCCTAGCCTGTGCTCTTCCTGCTTGTGGGTGGGACCTTCTCTGCTGCCATGATGGACTGACACTTTCCAAGCACTGAACCTGTAGGGGCACAGCTCACAGAAAAACCAGAATTTCTAAACATTCAGGCTTTTTCTTCAAGGGAAGAAAATGACTGATGCCTGTTTCCCCGTAGGGCTGGAGTGGATATTGTCTAAGAACCTGGTGGTTTTTGCTAAAATCCTGAGCATTGTTTAGGCTCCAGTCCTGAGCTTGGTCTCTCAGTGATTAGAACCATTTTTATGAAAGAGGGCCCATATACTTTGCATACTCAATTAATAGGAACCCATCCTCCCAGGCCCTTATCCCGAGCACTGTTTCTCTGTGAATAAGAACCCATTCTTAAGGTAAAGGTCATAGGTACTTCAGCAAGGAGTTGTACTTTCCAAGGTAGCTTCATGTAGCCATGTCTAAGGCTTTGCTGTGATAACTATCACATGGAAACCTCTTCTAAAAGTTTTACTGTGTTTAAACCTTGGGCAGACTCTAGAAGTTTTGCCACTGGGAGTGGTGGCATATGTATTTAATCCCAGCACTCAGAAGGTAAGAGGCAGGCCCATCTCTGTGAGTTCGAGGCCAGCTTGGTCTACAAAGCAAGTCCAGGTCAGCCACAGGTACAGAGACCCTGTTTCAACACCCGCCCCCCCCCCAAAAAAAAAAGAAAAGAAAAAAAGAACAAAAAGAAGTTGTGCTGACTCAAGTCTCACTCATTCATTCAAGTTTCATCACAAGCTGTGATGTTTGTGGGGACCCAACATAAACCCTTGTTTGTTTTAGGTAGTTTCTCTCAGATGGTTACAGTTCGAGAAAGCTTACACATATTTTCAGTAATCAGACAATGCAGATTAAGAAAAAACAACTTACAAGCATCGGATTAACAAATTAATAATAAAAAACCCTGGGAAAAATGTAAGAGAATGAGAAATGCTCATGTCCTGTTGGAGGGAAAACGGGAACAACCTCTCCAGATAACACAGGTTTAGCCTCTAAATTATATATGCACACATGAAAAACCTAGATCACTCTTCTCTAAGACAGATGAATCAAAGAAGTGACCAAGTAAACGCACAGGAATGCAGATCCTGTGCAGAAGAGTTGATGACAGGACGAAAAGGTGAACTACGGTGCAGAGGCAGCACAGCATTCACTGTCTGCCAGCCAAGAGCACACAAGTAGGTTCTGAGGATCCAATTTCATAAAATAAGCAGAATAAAATTTATATGTCAATATAATGTACATAAAACTTAAAAATTTACAAGCTTAAAATATATAATTTTATGGAACTATGTTCCATGTATGGAAGATATCTAGGAATGTCAAACACTAAAGACAGGTGGGAATGAAAAGTAT
Organism: Meriones unguiculatus; assembly: GCF_030254825.1. NCBI lineage: Eukaryota > Metazoa > Chordata > Mammalia > Rodentia > Muridae > Meriones > Meriones unguiculatus. The sequence goes on along the minus strand of NC_083360.1, from coordinate 97,003,907 downwards.
GGGGTGAAATTGTTGTCACCAACGATGAAGAGTATAATCAATAAACTATGAGCAAAAACCAAAATTTATTTTACATAAACAGAAACACTTTTAAGACTTAAGTTAAAGACTCTCTCTTGAAATGTGATGTACAATATAAAATAATCTAAGTTGCACATGATTTATATGTAACTAACTAGCTTTAAACAAAACTTTATTCTCCCAAAAGATGAACTAAGAAGCTACACAATATAAAAAGACATTTTAGAGCAACACTATTATATTTTTAAGAAAGGGTCTCTCTATATAGCCCTGGCTGTCCTGGAGCTCACTAAATAGAGCAGGCTGGCCTTGAATGCACAGAGATGCACCTGCCTCTCTGGGATTAAAGGTGTGTGCCACCATGCCCAGCTTCCACTTGATAAAAAAAGTTCTACTTTGCATCACCATGACCAGCACTAATTTTAGCGGTTTTAATGTACTATTTCAGCATGTGTGTGTGTGCCTGCCTGAGTTTATGTACACCACATGCACGAAGGCACTGTGGGGGTCACAAGAGGGCGCTGGATCCCTGGAGCCGGATCACAGATGGAGATGGGTACTATGAGCCCAGACTGTCTGCAGCAACAATGAGCACTTGACTGCCCAGCTGTCTTTCTAGGCTCTAACTCCTAACTGAACACTCGAGAACCTGAGGCTTAGGCTGGTGCACATTTACATAGGATTTAAGATGTTGAAGTGCACAAGGAAAAACTCATAAAACATAAAAGTGTTATACCATTTTACTTTTTAAAGCCTTTGGAAAAAACAAACCTCCAAAGAGAGTCAGATGTGACAACGATCAATGAAGAAACTTAAAAAATAGATAATGAAACTTAGACTTAGAGGGAGTGGTCCTGTCCAACCTGGCATCTAGGTCTTCCAATCAAATATCTCTTTATTGTGTGTGTCTGTGAAACAGTGCAACGTGGCAGTCGGAGGACAGCCTGCTTTGCCTGGGTCTCTCCTACCACGTGGGTTCTGGGGGCTGAACTCAGGAAACCAAGCTTGGCCGCAAGTATGCTCTACCCACTGAGCCATCTCACTGGCCCGAGTCTCCCGAAAATCTCAGTTTGAGGTATTTTTATTTAACTTACCTGTAGATAATTTTTCCAGAAATATACTTTTTTTGTCTTTTTTTTAAAATCAAAAAGAAACAGCCAGGTATGGTGATGCACACCTTTAATCTCAGTACTTGAGGGGCGGAGACAGGTAGATCTCTGAATTTGAGGCCAATCTGGTCTACAGAGCTCCACAGAGAAACCCTGCCTTGAAAAAAAAAAAAAAAAAAAAAACCTAGACTCATTGGTCTGTGTTAACACATACACAATGTTCTGGGGGGAGGGGCACAGATTCTATTAACCCTGATTTGCAAGTTAACATTTATCTTGAAAAAAGAAACCAAGCTTAAAATATTTTTACTTCTCCAGTACTTTCACAATCTATTAAAAATAAAAAATTAAGCACTGGGGAGGCAGAGGCAGTTGGATCTCTGTGAGTGTGAGGGCAGCCTGGTCTACAAATAAAGTTATCAGACAGCCAGGGCTACACAAACAAACAAACAAACAAAACACCAAAAAACTAAAACTGTAATTTGTTCCTTTTTCCATTATAGAAAGCACAAAATAAAGAGCAGCTGTACTCAGGTAAATGAGTAACCGTAATTGGCCAAGTACTGAACAGATGTTAGAGCACGCGAATGCACTTACAGCCCTCCTAACTTTTCCTTTCTGAGCTGACAAAATACACGGAAACCTTTTGAGGCCTATTTTCTTACCGTCTCTTCTAATTTATTTAATGACAAATGTAGCTCCCTGTGAACATCACTACTTAATGAAGCTGCTAAAATGATAACATTGACGCTATGACCAGTCCATTCATCTTCTTTAAAAATTACTCTGAAGTATGAGTGATTAAAAAAAAAAAGGCTACAAAATTTTCTAATCCTACAATTGATTTTCTAAGATTTTAATAAACAATGGACACAAATAGTTATCAGGTTAATACTGTGATCTAGCATAGTCAGCCAAATAGTAAAGACCCTAAAAAATAGTTGTCATTTATTTGTCTAAGCTATTTTTCCTATACAGCTGCAATTAGTTACAAATCCTATTTTAAAGCTCATCTTCTAAAACAAACAACTCCCCCCAAAACAAACCTAAACAGTGCTGACTCAACATTTCATTTCTACTTACTAGTATTTAATCTAGATGTCAAGAGTAACATTTAGACATGGGAACAGTTTAGACATCTCAAGTCTGAAGTTAGTATTTGTCAAAAACTTTGTTTTGGGAGCTAGGGATATCTCAGTGCTAGAATATTTAACTCACTTTCTCAACTGGAAGACTAGCCCCGAATGTTAGAAAATAGGCCTATGATAAAGAAGCACTGTAAGTGTTCATCTCTATCTTAAGATGAAAGGCTATATTACTTATTCTGTTGTCACTGCAAAAAAGGGCTTCCCAAGAAGTCTTTAGTGCTCTGTTCCAAGTACATCTTGGGTTTGATGTGGCTTAGTACAAACTGCTCTACAGTTACTCATTTGATAAACATATCTGTATGAAAGATACACAGCTAAATCACTTTTTTTCGAAACATGTTTTTTTAGCAGTCTCTATAAATGACCTTGTGTGTACTTCTGACAGTATTAATCTGTAGTCTATTCACAGCAAGTGTATGAACCTTCCAATTCTACGGGGAAACGGTGTACTGAAACACATAAAATTCACTATTAAGAAAAAAAAGTCAAATACTATACTTGAAATAGCAAGTGAGTTATAGTTTCAGTAGTGAAAACTAAATCTAAAAGAAATCATTCCAATGTGACACATTTTCAATGTTTAAAGTAGACCCTGATTATAGAATTTAGAAAAGTAATTGTCTTATATAGAAGCAGAAAATTCAGGAGGATTAAAAATCATCACTGTGAGAACTAATTATATCATTAAATGCAATCGTAAAGGACTTACATCTTAGCTGGAGGACAAGAATGAAAAATCTATATATTCTGATTTACTCAGGATGAAAACTAGTTATACTGTAGAGATTAAGAACTCATCTAAAACGTCTCCTTCATAGTGCTTCCACTGACCTTTTAACAATACATTTTCATAAATATAATAAAAGATAATAGTATCGACTGTTTGCAGGTAAAAACATCACTTAAAGTAAATTCAACACTGGACATAATATAGATCAGAAAATTTTTATTTAGTTTACTTAAAAGGTTATAAAAATTTAGCCTTTTTGCCTGTTCTTATAAGTAGATGTTACCACTCAAGTTTTGAAGACTTCAAGCCAATTAACTCAGAACTTTAAAAAGCATTAATGATCCCTTCTGAGGCAACTCGTGTATTCTATTCATAAAATTTACTGTTCCATAAGCCTAGGGATTTAGATAAGATGAAACTGACAACAATCTCCATAATCTTAGAACCTGGGTGAAACAAAAGTCCTCATGGTCCAATAAATGGTCACCTGTAGCCCGATCACTAGGCTAACACACTGTGTGAAATAACTGCTGGCAGCAAAACGCCTGGGACAGCCACGAGCAAATGCTTTCATTCAACTGCAAATTAATTTCTCTGTAAGAAATAATTGTAAAAAGTACTCTAGAATATTGTTCACCTGCATGACATCAAAGGTCTTGCTTGTCTCCATTTTTCCCTGTAGAATCAGATGCACCTGAAACTTTATTAGTTTCAACAAAAACGGATTCAAAGGCAGCTTCCTGTTCATCCAAAGAATCGGCTGTAGTGATTCCTTTAACTAATGCTGGGTTGGTAAAAGCCTGTTGCTGCTTGGCCACCGTACTCGATTCTATTGTTTTTCTGCCTCTTCTTCTACCAAGAATTTTGACGTAATTTGCAGGTATAAGTCCTGTTGTTTGACCATCAAGACTAGCCAGAAGCCAGCCACGCACTTTGGGTTGTTGTTCTGAAGAAGAAAGAGAGCTTTGTAACTACACGTCAGAGTCCAGCAGAATATCAATGATAACGTATGCTCAGCATAATCAGAGCCTCACAGTGAAGCATGTAAACAAGGAGGATGTGCGCACACAGGCAAAAGCACACGTAACCACTCTACATCCACTTTTCTTTTAGATCAAGAGATGGAATCTCACAGTTGCCCAAGTTGGCAATCTTCCTGCTTTAGTCTCCTAAGTAGCAGGGAGTATAGTTATGTGCCTAGCTTCAGTTCCATTCTTAAATTTATAATAAAGTAATAATATATAATAAATAGTAAAAATACTGTAAGTACTCAGGAGGATGAGGCAGGGGAATGACAGGTTTGAGGCAGCCAAGATTCAGACTTTGCTTGAAACAAACAAATCAACACACACCCATCACTGTCTTTCAGATTTTAAATGAGAATCTGAGAAGTTAATACTTCACTTAACTATCTCATACTGGACAGGGATTAGCAGAGTTTGGAACTCAGGTGTTGTGAGTTTACAAGAGACTACGAGCGCAGTATTGTTGGAACATCACTATGGGGTCTTCCCTCTGACTTTACTGTTTTGGCACAGGGACTCACCTGCACAATAGTAGGAGGGGGACTAACTGGGAAGAGCAAGGGGGGTCAGCAGGAGTAGGAGGGGACAAGAGGCTAAAGGGGACTGTGGAGGCTAACACTGTGATCCTAGTACTTGGAAAACTGAAGGAGGAAGACTACATGAGCTTGAAGGCAGCCTGGGCTACACATGATGAGACCCTGTCTCAATATCTTCCCTGAAAAAGAAAAAAAAAATCAACCAAAACACAAACACAAAACCAGAAAAAGGCAAAACTCTAGCAACCATTTGCAAGTTAACCAGTGCGTAAGGTCCTTTGTTTCAAATACTACCTTACAAGTATTAAAAATTCAAGATAATTGTAACTTATTTGTGATTTGTTACCTTTGAGGGCTAAATTTAGCATATCACCAGCACGGAAAGAAATTTCTTCATCAGACACGGCAGCAAAATCATATTCCGCTCTAGCAACTACATGGTCATCCTCACCACTTGCCCAGTTGATGTTGTCTGTAAACAAGATTAAAGTTAGGTTAATCAAGTTTGCAAATACAGGTATTCATTGGCCATAGCTTGTCAGCTGCATACATCATTCGCCAAGTGGACAGGTCTCCCTTCCTAAGTAAACTCCACAGAGAACACTGAGCTAACTAGGCAATATGTTTACTATCACATTCTTACAAACTTTTCGCTTTTCTTAAACTCTCAGTCAGAGGTTGACTTTTTTTTTTTTTTTTAACTTTATTTGACCCTATAGAGGGTCAGCAGCATACATTTTAGATCTTGAAGGTGGGGAGAAAAAGTTTCCTGGATATTATATGACTTTATATAAAAAGAATATAAGTTTCTTGTTTTTTTTTGGACAAAATTCAAAATAGGTTTTTGTTTTTTTTTTTTAATTGTTAGTACATGTCTGTCAGGAAGAAAGGAACATCTGGGTGGGTGAGGCTAAGATTTCATTTATTTCGGGCCCAACTGCAAATATTCGTTTGTGAATGCTAACTGGTAGAAAGATCTGAGGTGAAATTCATGGGCATCCAAGTCTGGTGAGCATGTCCATTACTTGGGAGAGTAGCAGACTGGAGTATAATTCTGTCTGAGTCTCTTGAACGGGCTGTGCACAGGTAAACGAACTACTGCTGCCTCACTTCCACACGACAAGTGGGAGCTCTTCAACTCCACGTTAGAGAGCTTCGGAAATACGGACATTTCCTTTGCATGTGCAATCTACAAACTGCTTCTCGCATTCAGTTTGAACTTGGAGACCTGTATCGGAGTAGAAATCTCACTTATTTTAACATTTTTAGCATGTCACAGTAATCCCACACAATAATGGATTCATTATGAATATAATGCATTTGGTCATGCTTACCCTTAACCTCTTGTCCCCTGTAACCCGACTGACCCCTTCTTCTTCCCTACTAATCTGTCTTCTTCTTTCAATATGTACATGAGACTGTCAGCTATTAAAACAGAGCAAGACAAGGTAAGGAGCTACAGCTTTATTAAAAATCCTTTTAAAAGAGTTGTTAGTATGTATGTGGATCTGTCTGTGTCTGTGTGCTACACATCTGTGATGGCAGAAGAGATTCCCTGCGAGCCACCCAATGCAGATGCTGGGGAGTGAATTCAGTCTCTGGAAGAACAGCAAGTGCTCCTAACTGCTGGAGCACCTCTCCAGTCCCCACTCCAACACCTGACACAATTTAATGTAAGTGACAACAGTTGTATCATAAGAGTAAATGAAAGTTTACCTTTGAAACTAGTGGTTCAATAATATCTAATAAGTATGTTCCGCTGCTGAGTAAAACAATAATCATAGACTTACAAAACTCGCTTTTGAAAGATCTGTAAATTCTGTTTAACTAAACCTTCAGCTGCAATACAGCTTAGTAGGTTCTACTTCAGGCTGTAATAAATTAGTGCTTTCGATTTTAAAAATAATCATATTGTATAGTTATTCACAGTGGCACACTGTATCATTACCTCAAATTTACCATTGCCTCCTCAAGCAACTGAGAAGTATCAGCATCTATTGGGTTATCGGGAGCCAGAGAAAACTATTCAAATATCTGCCCCTTTGTCTTCTTTTGGGCATGGTAAGGTTTGACACCAGGTCCCTTGTACATGCTAAGCACATGCTCTGATGCCAACCTACAGCCATCACCCTTCGTTTGTCTTCAGCTGACAATGTCATTCGGAGAGTTAAGAAACTGTTCTCACTGACTGGCTAACAGTCTTGAAAAGACTAACTGTGGATAAATTTCTTTGGCTGTTGAAATAATTATTATCAATTCAGATTTCCTCCACTGGCTAGCAAATGAAACTTTGCTGTAGCTGTTACTTCCTTTCCTTTTCTTTTCGTTTTTTTTTTTTTTTTTTTTTAGGTGGGGTGGGGGGTGGGGAAGGAAATTTTTCTGTTAAGAGTTCCAGCTTAAATTTTTTACATGCTGATTTCTGTGACTACTATTCAGTCTGGTAGTTGTATTCATTTAACACAGCTATTGTAGCATTGCATAATGGACACAGTACTTTACCAAAACTCACTGTGCTGTGTCTTTAAAGTCTAACTGTAAAAGTCTACTCTTCCTTTTCAGCTGTGTGCTACATACAACCTCTTCATGAAATGCAGTGTGTGAGGAGAAGCACAGCACTAGCGCAGCATGCCTAAGGTCTAGGTGTAATTCCTAGCACCATCACTGCCGACCACAAAAAATACCGTCTTAGTGTTCTACTGCTCTAAGAGACACCAACTCTTAGAGACGAAAGCCCGTCACTGGGGCTGGCTTACGGTTTCACAAGTTCAGTCCATTACCCTCATGGCGGGGAGCATGGTGGCACACAGGCAGACATGGTAGCTTAGAGTTCTACACCCAGATTCACAGGCAGCAGGGAGACAGACTCCGGGTCAGGCCCGGGCCTCTGAAATCGCAGAGGCCACCCCCAGTTGTATGCTGCTTCAACACAAAACCAGCCACAGCAATGTGTATGGCTGTTTCAATAAAACGTCACAAACCTCTGAATTTCCTATGATCTTCATATGCCAAAATTCTCCTTTTTAAAATGTGTGTGGTCTATGTGTTTATCTAAGCGTGTGTGTGCATGCATGTGCGAGAGCTTGATGCTGCTATCTTCCTCTATCACTGCCTACCTTGTTTTTGATACACAGCTTCTTATGGATGGGCTCACACACTGGATAGGCTGGCTGGGATTAGATCCGGGGACTAAGCTGATTTCTGCCCCTCTCGGTGCTGGAGTCACACATGCGAGGCTCTTACATGTGAGCTGGGGAGCCAGACTCAAGCAAGTCCTCCTGTTTATACAGCAAGCACTTTACCAAGCCATCTCCCGGCCTTTCTTCTGATTTTAAAAATATTTTTTTCCTGATTACTGAAAAGCATAAACAATAGAGTTAACCTGCATGCCAACAGCAGCGGGAACTGTGCAGGGTTAGCACAGGCCTGTTTGTGCAAGTCTGCTCTAAGCAGCAGGGAACGGAGTTATAGGAACCAAATTTACTCAATTTTGCTTCTCATAAATCTCCTCAGATAAAAATATCCCCCTCTTTTTATCTGGTGCTCTGTGTCACGTTTTTCTCCTCTTTTCTATAAAAAGGCTTCATTACTTAATTCCTCCACCAAGCTCTAATCACTCCTTCCCTACCTACTCTTTTCTTCTCCTCCTTCTTCTTTATTGAGACCGGATCTTTGTAGCTCTGGTGCGGAACTGAGTATGCCAAGCCGGCCTCTGCAGCAGCCCCCTGCCTCTGGCTCGTGGCAGTGAGATTATGCGGCATGCTCACCACCAGGTCTTTGGTCTAAAACACCATGAGCTCTGACTTCCTTTTATTTTTAATTTTTGTTGAGCAGGATTTTAATATATATCCTGGCTGACCTCAAGAGCTACATATATCTGCCCACCTCTATGTCCAGAGGGCTGGGCTTAAAGGTGTGTGCCACCAAAGCTCCCAGAGACCTAATTTCTTAAGAGACAAAGCAGGGCTAAGACTGCAGTTCTGTGGAAGACTGCTGTCAGTATGCGAGGCCTCAGCTCAGCCTACATGTACAGAGAGCCAAGAAAGGCTACAAAGCAACCTGCAGAACTTGGTCCTCTCCTCTCACCATGCAGCCAGACTCAAGGGGTCAACAGCAGGCTGTCAAGCTTGGAGGCAAGTGCTTTTACCTAATGAGCACCTGAAAGGACACCCCCACCGCCATTTAAAGTCAGCCTGAGCTACAGAATAAGAATTGCCCCTACCCCAACACCCTTCTCAAACATCCTGACTACTACAACATGGGTTCAACATCAGCCCAGCCACTGCCTTCTCCCTCCTCACTTCCTGCTGCTCTCACCTGCCACGGCCACATGCCTGCTGCTTACTCAATACATCAGCTTTGGTAGCTTTTTACTACCGTAGGGACAGAGCTCTTACTGCTACTCAAATACCTTTGAAGTTTCAGTGTTTCAAACTCTTCTCCAGCAGCCTGGAGGGCTTCAGTCACCTCTCTCAGGAAGCAGTCCTCGGTTATTTATAGCACTATAACCCTTCCACCCTTTTCTTTCCTCTGGGACTCCCTAATATCCTTCCTCCTTATCTTTTCTTTCCTCTGGGACTCCCTAATATCCTTCCTCCTTATCTTTTCTTTCCTACGGGACTTTAACTCGTTTAAGAGCATATGTCATTGGATTCCTTCTGGCCACATCTAATCAGCATCTGAACCCACTGTATTTGTCTTGCTTCTCATACACCCCGATTCAGGTCTTTCTTTCATTAAGTCTGGCTAAACTCCTCAAATTAGAGGTATTAAGCTTTTTTTTTTTTTTTTAAATGTGCAAAACAGGTTACTAGATACTGAACATAACCTATCTGGCCCTTTATGAAACTCACCGTTATTTAACTGCAATTTGCTTCAATCTGGATCAATCTCAAACACTTTGGACAAGCTGTTACTGTGCCCTCTCTCTCTCATATGCTGGGCATCAGAAGTAGGGCCTTTCATAGACATGGTAAATAAGCAAGCACCTTATCAATGATTTACACCTCCAATCCCCAATCTGAACTCTTTAGAAAACTATTGATGTTAAAAATGCTTCACACAAAACTACCTTACTAAGTGAAAATTAAGTTTCATAACAGCAATTAAGATCTTTCTCTCACTATTAGCTTTCAATCTAATCCTCACTACCATTTATTCTACGTACAAAGACAACTGGCATGATGCTTCTTTCTTCCTTTTAGTTCTTTTTGGTGGTACTAGGCTACATACACACCCGTGAGCTACATCCCTTACAGCTATCAGAAGCCAACTCAGACGCCATTTCTTCCTAGCTAATATGGCCAAAAATGGTGGCTTCAGTCTTCTTTACCAGCTGACAGCTATGAGTTTAACTGATTTGCTTTTGGTGCCACCTTATTAGAATTGCCTGTGTATTGTCGTAATGACTCTCTTTCAAGAAAACTTTAGAAAAACACAGATTGTGCTCTTTGGATCTCTATATATTCCCACAGCACCAAGTTCAGTACTTTGCAGATGAGTTGGGTTAATGTGTACTATTGAACTGAATAAATTAACGGCAACCCTGTCTTTGTTACATAGATATTCCCTTCTAGTTTTGAAACTCTTAACTCAAAGTATAATTGTATTAAAATAGCAAATGCAAGTGAATACAAGGGATGCTAATTTAACAAATCTATTCTGGAAGTTTGTACTGTTACATGGTTTAGAAACAGTTTAATTATTCTTACCTGTTACCTCGTCACTGTGTGTAGACAGAAGTTTCCAGATGAGATAAGGGCCACCGAGGATGACAGCAAAGAACAGGAATATTGGCCAAGATTTTGCTGAGTTAGCAGCTTGGTCCTCAGCACCAAGGCAGGCCACAGTTCCTTCACTTTCTGCCCACAGGTCCTCGTTCTCAGAGCCTCTTCTTAAGCCCATCATCCACTGTAACCGTCTATAAAGATATCTTATAGTCCTAACTAATGCAAAAGCTGAAAAAACCTTTGTGAAGTGTATTTTTAACCGGGAAAAGTGATTTGCTACATCCAGCACAGCCCTGAAACTGTTATAGACGGCTGAGAAGGTAGCATCCATCATCATGCTGACAGAGGCAAATGCATGCACAATGCTCTCAATGGACTGAAATGCACCTCTACTGCTTTCTTCAGCTTGCTGAACAAATCTACTGGGCGGAAGGTCATCTACCCGGAGGCGGTTAAAGCCCAGACCATTATATCCGTAACTGTAAGGGCTATAGCTTCCATAAAATGAATTTCCGTAGGCTCCGTATCCAGAAGAAAATGAACTGTAGGCAGGTCTAAAAGTGTTCACAGCGCTGCTCCCCGTCTGCTGGGCCGGCCTGGGAAGAATTGGTGGTGGCACTCTGGTAAGTGCCGGCTGCCCGGGTCTCGTCAATAGAGTAGGGCCCAAATCGGCTGATCTAAACACAAAACAAATGCGAATTACTTACGCACCTCTTGTCCAATAAGTTTTAACTATGGCTACTGTATTTTGCTTTAGATTTCCATTTCTCTTTAATTATATATAACTTGCTGTGAAAATTCCTTTTCTTAAAAAAACTTTTTTAAATAAAAAAACTGTCTTTAATATATTGAGCTTAATGACTTCAAAAATCTGTATGGAAGGTGCTGGAGAGATGGCTCAGTGGTTAAGAACACTGGCTGCTTGTCCAGAAGTCCTGGGTTTGGTTTCCATCCAAAACCCACATGGCAGCTCACAACCATTTATAACTCCAGTAACTGGAGTTCCAGGGGCTGAAACCCCTCTTCTGACCTCCGTAGCTCTAGGCTTCAGGGCTTTTCTCTTGTGTCATGCTGAAGAACATCTAGTATCCAGAGCATATTTCTTGCTTTCTATTACTACCAGCACAATAAAGATGACTACACAAGTCTAAGACAGAAGGACAAAAGATATGTTCTCAATGCTGTGTTTACTTTCTTCCACTCAATTTTTTCTTTCGAAAATTTTCAAACGGGAAAAAAAAAAACCTTGGCAGAATATATATGCGTAGTTTTTATGTAGCTTCAACAACTACCATGATCTTACCATATTTACTTTTTCTCTCACTTGGGCCCATAAATTCATGAAACATCTAAAATTAACTTCTAAATATATTACCCCTAAAAACCTCAGAATGCATTTCCTAAGAAAAAACATTTCAGACAAAATCATGGCACTGGCCCATCACTAAAAGCTAAACAATTTCATACAATCAATAATTCAATTAATATTAAAAACTAACCTATTTCCCAGAAATGTTTTAATAAGTGGCTCTGAATTAAAATTCAGTTACCATTAGTTCACTCATTTAATATAAAATTCCATTTTTAAATATTCCCAATTGTACTATCATTATATTTCATTTTGCAACACTTTCATTACTCCTAAACTCACAGGAAGGGCAATGAGAATGAGGATAAATATAACAAAGCATAGTGACCCATGAAAGCACCACAGTAGCGCCCACTGCTGGCCGTGCTGTCAGTTTTAAATGCCCTGTATGCACCAGGGCCGCCGGTTCCTCTCTCCCTCTAACCTTTGGTGCACAGATTACTGTGTGTCTACAGCCTGTCTAGTCCCAACACTTCCTGTGTGGCTGGTTCCAGCTGGCGAAGCATTCTGTCTTTAAAGCATCTATGAAGCATACCAATACGTAATCAATACTCCTATCAGTAATACAGAGATTTAGCTTCCTGTGGGCTTCAGACTACTTTGTTTGAGACAGCCCATCGGGCCCTATAACTCACGGCGCAGCTGGCCTTGCCAGCACGTGCCACCATGCCTGTCTTTCAAGCCATACTCTCTCAAGCCATTAGCACATGTACTTGCTTTATGTGCATTTCTATCAAAGATATAGTTACTGTATTAATAACTCATGGCCATCAACACACTAACTCTTGCTTGCACAAATCTAATACGTGCACTTTTCCTTTAGTAAGCTTCACAGCCACCTTGCGCTTGGGAACATTAGACAGATCTCTACTTGGGAGCCATTTTAAACAGTGAAGTCATTTGTTACTGTGAAAAACCCAGAACCAAACAGCCTATTAACACAGACTGTCTTGGGACTAGGTAGTCTAGGCTGGCTTCAAACTCACGAGTCCTATGCTTCGGTCTCCCAACTGCTTAAATTACAGGTACATGTTTAACTTTTTAACCTCAACTTGTCACCTGGTGTCAGGGGTAAATTTATTTATTTTATTGCACTGATGTCTTTGTCTGCATGCACGTTTGTGTGAGGGTGTTAGATCTTGGAGTTATAGACAGTTGTGAGCTGCCAGGTGGGTGCTGAGAATTCAACACAGGTCCTCTAGAAGAACAGTCAGTGCTCTTAACTGCTGAGCCATCTCTCCAGCCCCAGATGTCAAATTTTTTACCTGCGGCATTATGTCAGTACTGAAGAAGTTTCAGATTTTGGAACAATTATTACCGTTCAGAGCCAAAGTATGTTTATTCCTATACATATCAGTTAAGGGACAGTTGGGCTGTCTCCATGGCTGTTTTGGGTAATGCCACTAACGGAGACTTTAAGATTTACATAGACGCTTTTGTATCTCTTGGGTCTATTCCTGTAGCGAACTGCTGTGAATGTTGCATTTAGCCTTTGCAGGAGCCGCCAGACTAGCTTCCAGAGCAACCACTCTGCGCATATTCCAGCAGGGTCTGAAGGTGCTCTGCCCGCACGTGGGCCTGCAGGCCAGAGGGGCACCACATCTCAGTAGAGATGGTCGGGAGCCACCATGTGGGTGCTGGGAACTGAACTCGGGTCCTTTGCAAGAACAGCCAGCGTTCTTAACCTCTGAGCCTCTCTCCAGCCCCATTCCCACATTCTTGTTAATAGCATTTTTAAAATAGTCAACCTAATGGCTAAGGGGTTACATCTCACTGCGGTTCTTTTTTCGTTGTTGTTTTGTTTTGAGACAGGGTCCCCTGTAGCCCAGGCTGGCCTCAAACTTGTTACAAAACCAAGGATGACTTTGACTTCTCATCCCCTTGCTTCCACCTAAACGCTGAGATTAAGGGCATGCGCCACCTCCTCTGACTTTACTATGGCTCTCACTGGCATTGCTCTGAAGAACAATAAAAAGAATATCTTCTTATATCCTTACAATCTTACTAGAAGAAGCAGCTTCATACTTTTCTCACTCAAGTTTTTTATTTCCTTGTGTGTGTATAGAGGTCGGAGGACAGCATGTGGGCCTAATGTTTTTCCTTTCTTCCATGTGGACCGCAGGATGCAGCTCAAGTCATCAGGCTTGCTAACAGACATTTTTACCAACTAACCTACCTCACCGGCTTACTTTCTTCACAATTGAATGAGCTTTTTATCACTGTCTTTTCAGTATTTGTCTTTACTATTGAGTTGGAAGAGTCAAAATGTCTTATGCATTCAGCACCCGTGGAGGATAGAAGAGGGTGTTGTACCCTTAAAACTGGAGCTATTCTCTAACTAGACACGACTCCTGGTGGAGGGAGGGGAACACCAACCCAAACACAAAAACTTCAACCTAAAATTTACCCTGCCTATAAGATGTGCAGGAACAAAAATAAAGCAGCGATTGAGGGAATGTCCACCGACTGCCTGGCCCAACCTGAGCCCCACCCCATGGGAGACAGTAACCCCTGACACAATTAACAATACTCCGCTATGCTTGCAGACGGGAGTCTAGCATAGCTGTGCTCTGAGTGGCTCCGCCCAGCAGAGGGTGGACACAGAAGCAGAGACCCATAAGCAAACACTGGGGGAAGCACAGGGAGTCTGTAGAAGAGCTGGGAAAAGGGCCCAGAGGAGACAGGAGCGCCACAAGAAAACCAACAGAGCCAACTAACCAGGGCCCAGGGGACCTGTGGAGACTGAAGCACCAAGGACCATGTATGGACTGGACCTAGGCCCCCTACACAGATGTGGCCAATGGCAGCTCAGTCCTCATATAGGTTCCCTAGTAAGGGGAATAGGGACTCTGACTCTGTCATGTACTCTGTCACCTGCTTTTCAATTACTTTTTCCTAGTGGGGCTATGTCACCATGCTACAGGGGAAGAGGATGAGCTCAGTCCTGATGTGACTTGATATGATGGGGTGGATGGGTGAGTGAGGGCTCCCCTTCTCTGAGAAGTAGGGAAGGGAGATAGGGAAAACAGGGAGGGAAATCGGGACAGAATGGAGAGGAGGGAGGGGTCTACAACCAGGATGTAAAATAAATAAATAAAAATTAAAACAAACAAACAAACCATTTATTTTTACTTTATGTGGATAAATGCTTGTCTGCATGTATGTATGTGTATCATGCATTCAGTACCTGTGAAGGCCAGAAGAGGGCATTGGATCCCTTGAAACTAGAGTTACAGTGGTGTTACCCAGAGCTGCCATATGGGTGCTGGGCACCAAGCCTGGGTCCTCTGCAAAAGCAGCTCCCTTAAAACGTCTTTTAAAACTGGTCTTTGAGTAAAAAATTTAATTAGTTTATACATCAAAATTGACTTTTTCTTCCTAGTATATTCATTCTAAAGTAGGACAATCAGGGCTAGCAAGATAGCTCAGTGCAAAAACAAACAACCAAACAAAAAAACCAACCAACCAACCAACCAAACAAACAAAACAACAACGTTGCCTTGCAGGTCTGATGATATCAGTTTGGTCCCTAGAACCACAGTGTTTTTGGAAAAGAAAAGTAACTCCCAAAAGTAGTATTCTGATCTCCACATACACACAGCTTGGTTGCATGTTCCCTCACTCACACACGATCCTTGTTTATATCAAGTGTTTCATGTCTAATTTCAAAATTGTAATATCTGAAGCCAGGATAAAGCTTTAACTTAACACTATAAACAAGTTACTAGAACTCTTACTTAAAAATAAAAAGGAAACAAAACCCGGAAAGGGCCAACTAGCCAACAGCGCTCAGGCTCTCACAAAGCCGTCTGCTCCAGAGTAAAACACTGGAGAAAAGCTGGTATACTTAGATTTGATACGAGACAGATAAACTTAGGGAGCAAAACACAAACAAAACCACTGTGATGAAGGCTGACGCCACAGACCCACCGACTTCTGTGCTACAAGTCGCAGCGGGAGCAGGAAACTAGAAATAATAAAAACGAAGTGTCCTACTTAAAAGAGAAGTTACTTAAGTGAAGTGTCCTACTTAAGTGAAGTGAGGGTAAAGCTCAGGTTTTTAGCGTACTACAAAATTTGCGGTCAGCTGTGTTTTTTGTTTATTTGTTTTTTAAAGAAAGTTACAAACCTTCACAAAACAACACAGGCTACTGCCATTATTCCTGGTTGCCTTCCAGAATTAGACAGTAAAATCCTGTTGCTAAAGAGCAGCATACTTTGGTTTCAGAATATGCAGACATCAAGCTGGAACTGACTTGGGAACTCCCTCCCTGCTGCTGGCTTCTGTGCCAGGTTCCACACAGGCCACTGGGGAGAAAACCCAGCAGTGGTGTTACCCAGCAGCGAACCTCGCACACTACACTAACCGGCCAGGCAAGATGCACCAATGCTGAAACAATGGCAAAGAGTAACCAGTCACTCTGGACTGGATTTGAGGCCTGCTCCACAGGAAGGAATTCAGGTCTGGTACTATAAATCTGGTCAAACTCCCATGACTAGTCAGTCAAAGGCCCTGGGGAGTGACAGGGGCGGAAGATGGACACAGATGACAACACAAACCCGAGACTGTTGGTTGGCTACATGGACATGTTATAAACTACCTTCTAAACATTTGTGTCTACACACAGGGCTATCCTCAGCCTTGGCCAGAGACAGTTCAGCTTGTCTCTGCAATTGAGAGCAGAGACTCCTACCTGGTCAAAGTGAGAAGAAGTGACTACTGATTGCTTAGTCCTACATGGGGCATCTCTATCAACCCTTGCTCTACAAACTTAGGAAACACTGGGAAAGAGGAGGCGGAAAAACTGTGGCACCAAGGCTGGGTAGGCGTGCCATGAAATGCTGTCTTCTGGCCATGCCATGGCCATCACAAACCATGGCCACCGCACAAAACCCGCACAAGAGCAAGCCAACAACACCATAACCCAACATTCCAATAGGTTACAAAGAAGACGTGGTGAGAAACTGGGGGTGGGCATGCTGGGGAGTATGAGGTGTGTGATGATCAAGATGCACTGTTTATATTTATTCCTAACTTTATAAAAGCCACAAACATGAAGATAAAAAAAGAAAAACCAAACACCAGGTTAACTAAAAATCAGTAATAAAAATTTAGAGAAAAAATAATTTAATGGCCCAATGCAAAGTAGATATTGAAAATGATCAGTGATATTATCTATCTTTTTAAAAGTCAAATGAAAGTCAAATGAAAGTCAAATGAAAGGTGGTACACACCTTTGATATTAGCACTTGGGAAGCAGAGACTGGTGCATCTCTGTGAGTTTGAGGCTAGCCAGGATGACATAGCAAGTTCCAGGCCCACCAAGGCCACATATTCATAAGACCTTGTCTCAAAGAAGCAAAACAAACAAATGAAATAAAAACATGTAAATGCCAAGAAATGTATTCGAAATCTTAAACTTGATGTCACAGCTTCAGGGAATACCTTTTAACACAAGAAGAAAATCAATTGTTATACACTGAGGAAAGTGGACCTAAGAATTACATGCCAAAGGTAGATTTCATAATCACACTAACTCTCCAACTAGAAGCAACTAACTGGTGGTGGGGTTCACAAATGAAAACTAGCTGGCTTAAAGCATCTGAGAAGAAGGTACTGAGAAATTTTAAAGTCAAGATCCAAGAAGAAGGAAGAGGAGGAGGAGAAAAAGGAGGAGGAGAAGGAGAAGGAGAAGGAGGAGGAGGAAGTGGAGGAGGGGGGGGGAATAATCCAGAGTCCAGTGTTTGTAGATGCATCTCTAGGGACAGCAGCAAATCCAGCAGTTGCTGGTTGCTGGTACAACTGCTCTGTGCTGTTTAACACAAGGCCTGGTGCGGGTTCAGATTGGGACCGTAAAGGACTACATGCTAGGAGTAAGGGAGGAAAGATGGAGAGAAAATATACTAGCCTGGTCTAAAAGACAAAAACAAAAACAAAACACGCTTCAAATCAACCCAATCCTTGACTGGAGTAAAGCAATACCAGATTGCTATTGCTCTAACAATTGTTGAAAATTCTCTGGAGGAAGATACAGTTCTCAAGTCTTGAATCATCTTAAATATCTATATATAAGGTTCAGCTCTCACTTTAAAAACAACTGGGCCTATAGATGACAAAATATGTTTTTTGTTTGTCTGTTTCCAATACAGGTTTCTCTGTGTAGCCTTGGCTGTCCTGGATTCGCTTTATAGACCAGATGACCTCAAACTCACAGAGATCCACCTGCCTCTGCCTCCCTGAGTGCTGGGATTACATAGTGGCGTGTGCCACAATGCCCAGCTTCAAAATATGCTTTCTTTTTTAAATAAATCTTTATTTTATGTGCATTAGTTTAAGGGTGTCAGATCGTTGGAATTGGGGTTACAGACAGCTGTGAGCTGCCACGTGGGTGCTGAGAACTGAACCCACGTCCTTTGAAAGAGCAGACAGCACTCTTAACCACTGAGCCATCTCTCCAGCCCCAAAATTATGTTTTTTAAAAAGAGCAACATCAGACAATACAAAGGGGTCTATATCTACATGGAAATCCAGAAAATGGAGATTTTAAACTTAAACTATGCTTAGCATATTTAAAATAAAAAGACAAGGATTTCTTGGCAAATCATAGAAGGCAAAAAAATCTGACTAAAAGGAAATTATAAACAAAACCAAGCCTTTTAATCTATGAACTTAATGACTTGTTTAATAGCATTCAGGGTACATATAGAAACAAAGGCCTAGGGCTGGGGAGATGGCTGAGGAGGCAAAGTCCTTGCTGTGTTGGTGCAGCTGAGTATGGATCCTCGGCTCTTATGTAAAACCTGGCATGGACACATGTTCCAGAGATGGGGAAACAGGTTTCTGGTTCTTCTGGGCCAGCAGTCTAGCCTGAAGGGCTAGCGCCAGGTTCAGTGAGAGACCCTGCCTCAAAAAAACAAGGTGAACGTACATGCACGAGAGAGCGCACTTCATCTTAGCTAGGTGGGGTTACCACGCCTGTAATCCGGTACTCGGGAGGCTGAGGCAAGAGAAGGCAAGAGGATCCTGAGTTTGAAGTCAACCTGGGTAATTTAGCAAGACTGCGTCAAACACACACACACACAGAACAAAATACTTTAAAAAGAGGGGGTATATAAAAAGCATACAAACAGAAGCAATGTTTTAAGAAAAAAAAAAAAGGCTGAAAAATTTCTGAAATTCATGAAAGGTACCAAAGTCAGACCTAAGTATTCCTATGACTTCCACTCAGAATCATACAAAGAAAAATGTATGGAGGCCTAAAATAGTTCACTGCTGAAAACAAACAAAAATTTCAAACAGTCAGAAAAACAGTGAATGCAGCAAGCGGGGGTGAGGGAAGAAATTCTTAAGCAAGAATAAGAGAAAGATGGCTGAAATTATCAAAAAGTTACCAAACAACAAAAAAGCCAGGAAAAAAACTAGGTCCCTTGATGTTAAGACAGATGATCTCTAGATTGCCAGGAAACAGTAGGTACGTTTACAAGTCAAAACATATTAGATAATGCTTCTTGTACTAGAAATTATTTCTGATTCTGATACAAGGTTTAATACAAAGGTTCTTAATCTTTGGGCTGTAACCCCTTTGGCAACCATCTCTCTCTAAAAATATTTACATTATGATCCCTAACAGTAGCAAAATTATATTTATGAGGTAACAATGAAAATAATTTTATAATTGGAGGTCACCAAAATATGAACTATTTTAGTAAGGTTGAGAACCACTGGTTTAAAGATGGGAGAGTGTCCAAACAATATTTAAAGGTATAACAGCTGTACTCCAACCAAGGACCAGTCAGGGAGATAACCTAGAAACCCTGCACAGATGTAGCCCATGGCAGCTCAGTCTCCAAGTCGGTGTCCCGTCTCTGACATGAACTCAGTGGCTGGCTCTTTGATCACCTCCCCCTGGGAGGGGGCAGCCTTACCAGGCCACAGAGAAAGACAATGAAGCCACTCCTGAATGGACCTGATAGGCTAAGGTGAGAGGAAAGGAGAAGAGGACCTTCCCTATCAGTGGACTGGGGGAGGGCTTCCACTGGGGGAGGAGAAGAGGGAGGGAGAGTAGGATTGGGAGGGGACTACAGCTGGGATACAAAGTGAATAAATTGTAATAAATAAAAAAATTTTTAAAAAGTTATAACAGTTGCAAAGACTTTGCTAAATTAAAGAAAAATACAGAACAAGGTGATTGCCTGTAAATCCCAACATTGGGAGTTCAAGGCCAGCGTGGGCTCCATTGCAAGACACTTGTCTGAGAAGACAAGAAAAGACAAACAGGCAGGCAGGCAGGCAGACAGAAAGACAGGAAGAAAGAAATGAATATATTCTTAAATACTTTGGGTACTGAATATTTTAGCTATGGATGGATAGAAAAAATACAGGTATATGTGTATAATTATGCTACAGAGGACCTAGATATCATATTAAAACTTTAAAGAGAAAACCATCTACCTATAAAGGAAAAAACGGAAAGTTTTCAATAGAAAAAAATTTCCTCAAAGCAAAATTTATCATAAAACAGATATAAAGACACAAGTATAATCTTTAAAAAGAATTCAATTTCGCATCGGAATATAAAGATCTTAAAATAAAACAGAATTGAGGACAGTATATTAAAGGAAAAAGCTAGGACTGGAGAGATGGCTCAGTGGTTAAGAGCACTGTCTGGGCTTCCAAAGGACAAGGGTTCAAGTCCCAGCATCCACATGGTGGCTCACAACTGTCTGTACCACCAATTCCAAGGGATCTGACACCTTCATGTTAATACACATAAAATTAAATAAATTATTTAAAAAGAAAGCATTAATTAAAAATGCAAGATAAGTTCAACATTAGTGGAATAACCCCATACATACATACACCCCCCCCCAAACAACAACCCAAAACAACAACCACAAAATCTAAGATAGAGAGGAGTTTGAGAGGAGTTTGGTGGGATAGCTATCAAAAGCAAAGAACGTACTACGTATCATTCTAATGAAAAATACCAGCACTTGGGCTGCTCAGTTTTAACATGGTAAATACAGTTTATCACTTTATCTATTAGTTACTGTGTCCAAGTGTCTTAGTACTTTAAAAGAAAATCAGATTTCCCAACAGCTCTAATAGAATGAGATTCTGACGCACCAGGAACACGTACAAATGTTCACTGGAATCACGTAGCCTTGATTAAGAGGTCTATTTACCCAAAAGAAAACACACAGGTTCGTGAAACTCTAATTGTTTTAAACTTTTAAAAGTGGCAGACCCGTTTGCTACTCATCTAAATCAAAGCAAACAAAAATTTTATAGGCCCTAGGCAGACGACAAATACAATCTTGTACACAGAGGCCAGCCACAGATTTAGAATTCTTGTTTTAGAAATCTTAACTCTCAACCCGAAACGTTCGCTAAGTTATGCTGGAAAAGAAAGCCAAGGGTATATAAGCTTGAGCTCCAGGTTGCGTAAAAGTGACCTTTGGGGCGTTCAACCAACTTCTGGAGAGGCTGTAAATAGCTTTTCCAGTGACTTTTGCTCCCTATCCTCGTCCGCGCAGGGCCGACGTCGCGCGGGGCGACAGACCCAAGCTCGAAGCTTTGAGGCGGGGTCAGGCGGTCGCGACCCCAGCGTCCCGCGAATGAAAACCGACAGGAGGCCGCCGCTCTTCTCTCAAGCCCCGGCACCCGCGGAGCCGCCGGGGTTGCACCGCCAGCGGCCGCCAGGCCCGGGGGAGACCCGCTCCGCGCTCGCCCCGGGCCCGCAGCGGGGAGGCGACGCCTCCCCCAGTAACGGCTACAACCGCCCCCGGGCAGATCCCCGCTCCGGCCGCCAGAGTCCCGGCACAAAGGCCGCACACTCACTGGAAAGTGGGCCCGGGGCCCGGGCCCGGGCCGGCCCCGGGTATTCGGCGGGTCTCCCAGGGCTTGGGGGGCGGCGGCGGCTGCGACGCCATCTCTCCGCCTGCTCCGCTCCGGCTCAGGGCTGCGACTGCTGCGGCTGGCCGAAGGGGCGCCTCGCTTGCCAGGCGCGACGGGCCGAGCGCCGAGCCCTCGCCCCGCCCACGCCCGACGTCGGCCCGGGCCTGGCGTCCAAGGAAGCTCAGACCCCAGCGAGCAAGGCAGCACCTAACTCATAGGAGGGGGAGGCGCGGGGGGAGGAGAGGGAGGAACGCTCCTTCTTTACCTTTCCCAGCTTGGGTTTCAAATTTGCGTAGGGGTTCATCGACCTTTCTAGCAGCAGCTACTATGTCTAGAGGCCGAGTCCCAGGAAGACTCCTTTGCCGGGTCGGGCTTCAGAGCCGGCGATAACGCCCCTCGCAGACCGGCGTTCCGGGGACTAGCAGGGGTGCGAGGCGGCCAGCCCGATGGCCCTACAGACCAGCCTGTGACCGGAGGGGGTGTGAGCTGCACGTCTTTCCTGAGAGGCCTGGTACTTTCGTTCGAAAGCTCTGGTTTCCTTGGGGAACGTAACTGTTACACGCAGTAGGTGCGCTGTCTTTAGTCTTCCCCGTTCCCACCCCGGGCCCAATAGGGTTAAATCTTGGCTCCAGCATCCTGGGAGAAGGTAAGACCAAGTAGGTCTGAGGTGAGGGGTTAGTAACTGGGTGCCGAAGAGGTGTGGCTGGAGTTCTTTCTGTTTGTTAGCCAGGTTAAGTGTGGGAAGGTCCTAGAGCCTAAAGCAAAGAGAGTTAAGGGCTTGTTGGGCCGGGTTCCCCTTACCTCTGCCCTGCCCCCATGCAGGACCAACCATGCCTGTGCATGTGGTAATGCATTTAGGAACGACCTTACTCCCCCTGCTCCCCCTTTAGTCTTTCTTACCTTTTCCATAAAGGTTTTTTGTTGTTGTTGTTGTTGTTTTGTTTTGTAATTGTAAAAAAAAAAAGTCCTTTCCCTTCATTTGATGAGACTGAGATAGTTATCTGGCACGTGGAGAAAGGAATCAAACGCTGCAGAGATTCTGACATCTGGCAGGGGCTTTTGTTGCAACTTTTCAGTTTTTTCTGTAAAAGAAACAAGAGCAGAACTCCAAACACCAGAGACCCACACTGAAAAACTTAGTGTGAGAGGTTTTATCAGGGCTTCTTTTCAAAGCTAAGTCCAACATCAGGTCACAACTCATATCTTCTTACGAAATTCTGCCATTTTATTACGTCGATATGAAATCCGGTCTTCAAGGTATATGTCCTCTTTTAAATGGTAACCTGATTGAGGCGTTATTGGATTACTGCCGGGTGAAAATGGTATTGAGTCGTTTTACAGCTCTGTACTTTATTAACTTTCTCTCGGGGGTTTTGTTTGTTTGTTTGTTTGACCTTACCAAGTCACTCAGCATGATAGCATTGGCAATTCTTAACAGGTTTGGGAACTTTTCAGAGCCTGCAGATTGTGTGGTGTTATTTATTGGCTTTGCAATGATACCTTTATTCTAGTGAACTATGAAGAAATATAGCATTCAGTCTTTAAGCCAGAAGGAAGAGTCTAATTTTGCATGTTGTCAATTAAATCCAGAGGGGAGACTTCCCTCTGAGGTGTTCTTTTAAAGAGTTTACTGATGTGGGTTTTTTGTTTGTTTGTTTGTTTGTTTTAGAGACGATGTATTTATTTCTCTTTTTGATTTAGAAGTTATCTGTATTGAATCAAAAGCTTGATGTTAATTAATGGAAAAAAGAAAATAACTAGTAAAGTTTCTCTGTTAGGGGACTACAAGGATATCTCCTTCCCCCCTCCTCTCTAAACTCTTAACTCTGTAAGTAGCCCAGGTTGTCCATGAACTCAAGATGATCCTCTTGCTTCGGTCTCTTGTGTACTGAAATTACAAATGTGGGCTACTACACCTTGAATTTTACATAATTACTTTAGCTCCTCATAGAAGCTTTACTTGACATTAAACTAGCAGGTTAAGTGAGCTGGTAGAGGGGATTCAGACACTGAAGTAAGTACTTGACCACACAGACTTTTGTGACCCTTCCTTCTTTCCTTCCTTCTTTCCTTCCTCCCTCACTCCTTCCTTCCTTTTGTCCTCATATTTTAAGTTCTTTCTTGAAAGGTTTACACAGGCAACCCTGAGTGGTCCCCAGCCCTGGTATCTGAAAGTTCTTAATGTCATGTCCAGAGCAAGCTTGGCTTTCTTTGTTCCTCACCCCTGGAACCCACATACTCACATAGTCAAGTTCATATTTTATAACATAGATGCGACAAGCATTATTGAAGAGTACAAAATGGAGTTTTTCAAATGAAAGCTAGTCTTTCTTCCTTCCCTTCCTTCCTTCCTTCCTTCCTTGTTTCCTTCCTTGTTTCCTTCCTTCCTTCCTTCCTTCCTTCCTCTTCTGAAACAGAGTTTCTCTGTGTAGCTTTGGCTGTGCTGGACTTACTTTGTAGACCAGGCTGGCCTCAAACTCACAGAGATCACCTGCCTTTGCCTTCTAGAGCTCTGGGATTCCAGGCATATGCTATGGAGCCAACTGCTAGCTTTTCTTCTTAAGGACATATTTGTGTGTAGCTGTAAAATGCTGAAACTGCTCATTTAGTTTTTCTTTCTTTCTTCTAGCTATAATTAATTATTCAGTATGTTTCCATTGACTGAGGAAAACAAACACGTGGCCAAGTTATTGTTCAGTTCTGGTACCTGTCCAAGATGTATCTTCAGATTCTGTGGTGTGGATCTTCATACACCTTACAAATGCCCAACCAAGGTATTTTCTTTTTAACTTAAAGAATGTTTTTAATAGTTTGGAATGAATGTCAGTAGCTTTGCTGAGTACAGTGAGTGATCCGTAATACCACTAAAGGAGGAAAATTAATAAAATTATTTCTACTAAGGTAATTTTGGAATTGCAGTTATCCTAAAAATTTGATGTAGGAATATAGTTGTTTTTTGAGTGATTACATTATTACTTAACATTTAGTGTAACGAAGCATCGTGGGTGGAATTTTTTGCTACGTTTAACATTTGTGTAGATATTTTATAAAGGGCATCTAAACACAATATCACAGATATCGCTTCTCACCAGATGCTAATGTGATGCAGCAGGATGGGGCACATCATAGCCCTGATTTTTTTTTAATAGAAATGAATTTGGTTACCTTTTTAAAAATTAAATCTTAGTTATGACTTTTATGAGTATGTACATATTTATGAGTGGTGTGAATGCTTGTTTGCGTGTGGGCGTGCACACTGTGTGTGTATATGTGTGTGTATGTATATATGTGTAGATTCATTTTCTCCTTCCACTGTAGACTCTGAGAAATGAAACATTGTTAGGCTTGTATGACAAGTGCGCCTACACATGGGCTGTATTGCTAGTTTTGGTTACCCATTGCTTGCTGTGTGTTACCATTTACATGTATGTATGAATGTATCCTTCGGGTACTGGGATTAAGCCCAGGGCTTTACACATGGCAGTATTCTGTCACCGATTCATGTTCCAGCCTCCACTTGTGGCACCGAGTGTATGTTCTGGTAAGTGTGTCTTTAGATGGCTTTGTGCTTGTGCGAACATTGTGGAGTGTGTGTAAGTTAAGATGGCTGCAATATTACTAGGCAGGGAACTCTTAAGGGCCCGCCCCCCGCCGCTGTGCAGTCTGCTGTTGTCGGGAAGCCTTTAAATGGAAGGTTTATGAGAATCGTCATCCCTGGTGCTAGCGACACAGAAACTTACAGAGTCTTTCACGCTATGGTAATGCATAGAGAGCTACGCCATTGAATAGAATACTTTCACATAAAGCATATAACATACCTGTGACATATGCTTGATACCAACAGTGACATTCTTTTCAAAGACAAACGTGTAGATATATATACTCATACAACTGAGTTTCTTACTTTAAATATTGCTAATAATGATGCAGCGATGCTATTTTTCTCTATCGTTGTCTGTGTCTTCTGTGTTAGAAATTATCAGTAGTGCCTACCGTTCGACTGGTTTACTGCATGTCAAGCTTTCATTTAATTTCTTGTAAGTACATGCTGTGATTATCTCTATTTTCAGATGAAGCGACTGAAACAGAGATTAAGCAGCAGCCCAAAGTTAAGCAGCTTATTAAATGAGCAGGCTAGAATTGAACAGTGTTTCTGAACTCAAAGCCTAGACTTTGGGGCTAGAAGACCTGGATGTGAATCTCAGTTCCACCACTGTATAGCTTCAGTTCGCTTCTCTGTACATGGGAATGGCGGTAGCTTCTACCTCACTGCATTTCAAGGGACATTACCTATTAAGTATGTGAAAGCAATTGGAAGCCAAAAATGGCACGTAGGCAGTGATAGTTGTTATGTGTATAAAAGCTCAGCTTAATCCAGCTTTGTGTAATCTTCCTTATATACTTTTCCGTACATATCACAGTATATATATCAT
This sequence comes from Meriones unguiculatus, assembly GCF_030254825.1. Classification (NCBI taxonomy): domain Eukaryota; kingdom Metazoa; phylum Chordata; class Mammalia; order Rodentia; family Muridae; genus Meriones; species Meriones unguiculatus. The sequence goes on along the minus strand of NC_083360.1, from coordinate 96,977,912 downwards.
ATATATGATATATATATGAAATATATCATAGATATACTGTATTCAGAATACATTTTATACAAAGAGACTATCAGCAACTTTGACTTGTAATGTTCTTTGTGAATAAATATAAACACAATATTTGAAGGCTTTTTTGAAATGTTTTAAGCTTTATTTTGTTCCAGTCATACAGCTATCATGAGCACACACACATGCATACTATGTTACACTCATGTTACAGATGGCAGGTAGCAGTCAACATCTGTGTGGGTCATATTATACCAGTATGTATGTATATATGTGTGAATTTTTGTGAAAATTGAAGTGCTAATGCATCAACAAAATGAATTTAATGTTTGAATGAAAAAAATTGTCTTGAGTTAGTATAGTCTAACTGAATTCAAATGATTTCTTCAGCAACTGGACACTAAAACTGGCCTGATGTAGCACGAGAAAACTGAGCATTTAGATGGGTGGAGGGGAGAAATATCAGCCTTTCAAGCGGAGGCTTGTTTTTACATTCTAATACAAGGAATGACAGAAATTGGACAAAAAATGTAGAAGAGGGCTTTTTTTCATTAATGCATATAAATGGATTGTAACTATGGCACCAAATTTTAGCACTGCCAAATGTATGTATTTTGGTAAATTGTCTCAGTTCACTTGCTCAGCATCTAAATGATGAGATTTCACATTAATTAACACTTGGTACTTGTGAGGTTGTTAAGTAACTTAGCAAGAATAAAAATCAGCTTGTATTTTCCTCTGTGTGTGTAGACTGTGTGTGTCTGTGTGTCTGTCTCTGTTTTTCTGCCGTTGGATCTGGAACCCAGGACCTCGTGCATGCTAAGTAGGTATTTTACCACTGAGCTACATTTCCATCCTAGGTTGTGTTTTTATATTTCAGTAGTTAGAATTGAATCTTGTTTTAAATTAGTAGTGGATACCCTTCCCAATAGAACTACAAGCCAGGTTTGTAAATTTGTTGATGGAGCCTCACGGATTTGTGAAATTCTTCTGGAAAAACATCCACATATAAAAAGGATTTGATTAGTATATGGGTTAAATGCACTGATAATAAATTCAGAGGCACCAGTCACACATGGGCGTTGCAATAAGGACAGAGATTAAAGCACTTCTCCTTGATGCCATTTAGCCAAGAGGGAGCCCAGATCTGAATTCTCTACTCTGTTCTCCTTGTCGTTGTCTGTCTCCCTGGTGTCTTAGTTCGAGACTGCACCTGCCTGAAGGCTGCCTGGTGAAATTATCCCTGTGTGTGTCTGTCTGTTCCCAACAAACAGCTTGTTTGGTCTTTTTTTAAAAAATATATTTTTAAATTTTATTTCTAATCATGTGTGTCTGGGTGATGTATGCCATGTGTGGGGTTGCCCATAGAGGTCAGAGGCATTGGAGCCACTGCACCTGGAGTTACAGACAGTTGTGAGCTACCTACTGGAGTCCTCGGGAGAACAGTCCATGCTCTTACCCACTGAGCCATCTCTCTAGCCCTATCTCTATTAAACAGCAGAGAAATTGTCACATTGACAAGGAATGAGGAATGCAGAAATACTAATGTTAAGTATTTACAGAAATATCTAACAGTTTCACAAGGAGTTAAGTCTGACTGCAGCTGACCCGGATAGCAAGCCCTGTCAGGCAGTGGCTGACTGCTGCTTTCAGCAGGTATGGTGGATATTCATTTTATAAGGCTGATTTCAGCCTATATGCTGTGTCCAGCAAATGATTATCATAATACACACACAAACACACATGTGTTACTCCTGGGTCAAGAGCAAGGGCAAGTACACTATTTGAGATTATAGCTATGCATTAGCTTAGGTAATAAAAGATTACTTGGGAAATTCAAGGCAAGCAAGGTTGGTCGTTATATTGCTTTCTTAAAGGCAGGTTAAACAGACGGTAGGATAACAGTTTTAAGTGACCTCAAGGTGTATTATTGACTTTGGCTGTGAGCTTCAGCAAAAGTTCCAGTCTCTTGGAATGTAAGAGATACTTCTATCCCAAGGCAGGGCCACAGGTTAGTGTGTTAGAATTCCTAGAAAGCTAGTGCTTTCTGGGAATGAATAAATTGGCTTCTGCTGAATTGTTATAAACCAGCCTTGTAGGAGTTCCTGCTGTTCAGTCTTCTCTACACCTTGTTCTGAGACTGTGCCTCATTCTGTATTCTTGGGTCGCTTGAACTCAGGAGATCTGCGGCCTCAGCCTCTGAGCGCTCTAGTGGAATCTAGAGGGCTGGGATGCTTTAAACCTCACTGCTCGGAGGCAGGCAGCTCTCTTGTGGGACACCCAAGTGTGTGTTACTTGTGCCTTTGAATTTATTATTAATGAGCTTAATCCATGTGCTTATCAAATACCTGTTATACATCTGGATTTTTTTTTTTTTCAGAAGAATTTTGTAAATCAGTGACACTAACACCCCAGTGTGAAGTAGAAAGGCTCCATTAACAAATTTACAAACCTGGCTTGTAGTTCAGTTGGGAAGGACATTCATTACTAATTAAAATAACAAAAAGAAAAAACAAGAATGAGGTGTCATCACATGAGCCTGACTTTCATGTTTTGTCATAGGACCCTCAAAGCCACTTTAAAATGTTAATTGCTTTTTCTCTTATTAACTTTTTAGGAGTTGTTCGATGATCTACAAAAATTTCTAGAACCTGAAAAAGATGAATTAATTTTGGAAGCTTCAAACCCACCACTCAAGAAAATCCGTCTACAGGAAGATGGGCTCGATAATTGGAGTGCAAATTGTAAGGAGGGAGTCTCCGTTGCTGAAGGTGAAAGCGTGGCCGCTAAGCCTTCAAATTTGAGTGTGTGCAATGTTTGCTTAGGAATTCTTCAGGGATTCTGCGAAAAAGAGTATGTTACAAAGGTAAGCATCTGTTCCTCGTAAGACAGTGTGAGCCTTCCTGAACATACCATCCCTGTCAGCTTGGCTTAGTCCAGGCGGCCATAAAGTCTTTTCTCAGTTAAAAGAGCCCAACTATTCTGAAACGGTTATATCAACATATTGCAAAATTAATAAAAACTGTCTGACCCTCAACATGTTATCATGAAACTGCCAGTTGTGTAGGGTCAGAATTAACACATACTTACCATCATGATGTCTGTGATGAAGAGATGTGGAAGTCTTTTGACTGTTTATGTCTGTTTTGGGCAGTGCTAGGGATTGGCTGGGCACATGTTAGGCCGGTGCCGTGTCATGGGCTCAGCCCTGGCTCCCAAGGAACGCTGGGAAGCTGTGCACTGTCATCTCCTGGGAGAAATTGCTTCTTAGAGCCTCATTTTCAACAGTTCTTGGGAGTTACATATTTGTAATACTCCTTTAGGTGTGCCAAAAGGTTGAAGCCTCTGGATTTGAATTCACCAGCGTGGTTTTGTCAGTCTCCTTCCCACCGCAGCTGTCAGTGAGAGAGGTAAGGTCATTTGCACACTTCAGAGTAAATGCAGAATGTATGCTAGGAATTCCTAAGTTTTAAACCACAAGCAGCAGAAAGTGGAAATGTAAGCTGGGTGTAGGTGCTCACGCTTGTAATCTCAGCACTGGGAATGGGAGCAGGAAGGTGAGGACTTAGAGGCCATCCGGGCATGCATGCTGTGTGCACAGAACCAAGGCTGCAGTGCAGTGGCATGATGGGACATGAGCAAGGGTAGCCAGAAATGCCCTGGATTTATTGCAGAGTTGATTTTGAATTAATGTTGGTGGTTGTGTATTCAGAAACCTTTTGCTGTTGTCAGTTTTTCTTGCAGCCCCCCACATTCAGTCATGTGGCTGTCACCCACAGTCTAAAAAGTTATCTTGATCAACATCACATTTAGCTAAAAGTACAAAATTTGTTAACTTTTGAATGTGAAGTTTCTCCTAGATAGTGGGTCTTAAACTTCTAACGTGTAAGATTTATTCCGAGGTAGGCATGGTGGCTCTTGCCTGGGATCCTGGTATTCAGGAGGCTGGGGCAGAACGGTTGCCCAACCCGTAAGAGTTTCCCAGAGATTGGTATGTATTCAGTCAGGTAGGGCCTAGGAATTTGCATTCTAAACAGAGTCACCTGTGCTGTTGGAAGAGTACACTTTAAGAAATTAATACTGATAGAATTGCGCAAAAGAGTTACACGGCGGGTTCACAAATCACGCCACACGACTGCTTCCACGTGGGAGGTTTATTACGGGAAGGGGAGGGGTCGCAGAGACTGTCTCTGGACAAAGCAGGAGAGAAAGAAAGAGGTGGAGCTTTGAGTTCTCTTATAAGGCGACCCAGAGCATGCGCAGGTAGTTTCTGGTGGTCAATGGGTGGTCTTCTAGGTAGCCTCACAGATGCCGGATAACCGGTTCATCGGGCTTCTTAGGGCCGGCAGTAAAGATGCCTGCTTAAGGATCCCAACAGATACTCTTAAGTTTGGTTTTTGTTTTTTTTCTTAACATTTTATTTTATTTTTTTATTTGTGTGTTTGTAACTGTGTATGTGTGTGTGCATATGTATGAATGTGTATGTTTGTGTTTGTGTGAGTGTGTATGTGTATGCATGGGTGTGTGTGTGTGTGTGTGTGTGTGTGCGTGCGTGCGTGCGTGCGCGCGCGCGTGCGTAAACATCAGGACTCCTTGCAGTAGGTACTTCTGTCTTTCTGCCACGTGGGCCCCGCATATTGAAGTCAAGTCCATCATCCTTGGTGACAGGTGCCCTTATCTGCAGAACCATCTTGCCACTTCAAAATTAAGGATTAAATATATATGTGTATATATATACATGTATATATACATGTATGTATGTATGTATTCCTGAGAGTGAAGAGAAAAACATGGGCTATACATTTTGGACAGGTAAACTTCAATTAATGTAAGAAAAACTGACATAGCATCTGGGTGAAAAGGAAAGTGCAAAGATAGTGGATGAATGACTAAGAAGAAGCAGAAAGGTAGAGCGATCCTTTAGGGCGGATGAAGGCTGCGCAAAGGGAAGGTTTCCTAAATGGGCTCAAGTGTTCTGGCTTGGTAAATTACACTTCAGGATAGATTTAAACCAGCCAGGAGCTGCTCACGATCCTGAGGGCTGTTACAAAGCAGCACATTTTCCAAGCGATTGGAGGCAAAGTGCAGTTCCAAACATGAATTAAGTTGCTTCTGGAAATTAGCAGCTCTTGAGCTGTGGACACTGAGCATGAGGAAGAACGACAACGAATAAGTTTGCTGAGCACGAAGTGTGCAGCCTCTGCCAGAGCTGCCAGTGTGGGCAGCCTCAGCCAGCTGGCTGACCGGTCTTCCTTCTCCTGGTAACTTCCTGAAAGTAGCTGTAGCGTGGGCGGGGCCAGAAGACAGTTGGCTGGATTGTGCTGGGCTTTCTGTATCTGAAAGGATCTGAGTGGGTGACTCATCTCAAGCGGGACAGTGCTCCTAAGCATGATGTGAGGATCAGCCACGTGAAACTTTATTGCAGAACGATGTTACAATAGTTGCTGGGTCTTGACTTTCTGTCCTTCCAAATCCTAATCTCCAGAAGGAGGACACAGAAGTCCTCTGACGATGTCCGCACATTGGACACAAGCATCACTGCACCGAAGGGACTTTCCTCACGAGCTTCAGGCTCTTCCCTGCTCTCTTCTGTGCATGGTTTCTTGCAGTGACACGGTGGTGAGAACCCTCACTGTGGGCTGCATGACACGGGGGTGAGGGTGCAACAGGCATGCTGAGTGTTTAAGTTAATTCACAAGAGAGCTGATGGATAAGGTCAGTTTAAGAAGACAAAATAAGAGTAAATATGCCAAATAAGTGGACGACTTACTCTGTTTACAGGGACGCCTCTGGGGTGTAGGTTTGAATTGGTTAAAGAGACAATGAGCCAATTAGATGATATGAAATGCGATACAGTGTGGATAGTGCTTGGATCTCAGCCCGGCTGAAGAGGTGACGCTTCTCTGCTTGGTGCTCCTGTCCTTGGAATGCCGTTCTTAGATGAGCGTTCCTGCTTTACAAGGAACAAAGGCAAGTGGGACGGCATTGGGTTAGTCCATGTTCAGAAGGCAGGCTCAGGCTGGATGTAGTCCTCATCCCAAAGGACTTACCCAGGACAGATATGCTTTCTAACACTGGGAGTAAACCAAGGGCCGACAGCAGCTGGCTGGAAGGGCTTCTTACCACGCTTTCAGCTCCAAGATCCAACGTGGTTTTAGGGAAACCTGTGTTAGTGCCGTTGTCTCACAACAGCGCTAACCTGAAGCGGGGGGGGGGGGGGGGTAGGGGGAGTTCTACATCTTTTCACTTCCGATAAAGAGGACAATGACAAATTAGTGATTCCAGCCAGTGAGCTTGGTGAGCCAGGAAGCTTATTGGGATCACTTACAGGAGCGAAAGTGCCTTGGGCAGCCATGTTACTACAGGGCCCACCTCAGCAGAAATGATGACTAATGAAAGCTGCACGCTGGGCTCCCTGAACAACAGCTACCCACCTAACAGTCTGTGTCTCCCTGCACTTGATTGCCAGTTGTCTAATCTCTGGTGAGGACCTCATGAATCTTGTAACTTTTGTGACCTTTCTGAGTCCCATCAGTTCACTGTTTCTTTTAAAATATTTGTGTGTGTGACATATGTCACACTGTGCCTGTGGACGTCATGAGACGGCTCGCAGGAGCTGCTTCTTCCCTTAACATATGCGAGTACCAGAGAGCAAATATGGCTGTCAGGCCTGGCCACAAGTGCCTTTAGCTGCCAAGACGTTTTGCCAGCCCTCCTGTCATCCCATGGGCCTCATGGCTGCCCCTGCCCCTTTTATGAGAGAATGCCTCAACCCTGAGAAAATGGCTACACAGTAGTCTTCCCTTTCTGCTGGCTTTTATACTCTCCTGCCCCTTCTTCTGCATGTTCCCAGGCCGTGGAGGGGAGGGGCAATGGAAGTGTGTGATTATCATCTTCCGTTTCTGGCGGAGCCTTTGGTCCCTGTGCCACAGCAGTAGATTTTTATTCTCAGAGATTTGACTGGTGGGTTGCTACAATAACCATCTCTCATTGCAAAAGATATGTTTCCTTCTATTATTGAGGCTGAGAGCCCAGTATGGGTGTAAACACAAATGTTTGGAAATCAGCTTGATAAGGGAACAGTAGAGCTCTCTCCACTGAAGCCTGTGACTCCTCAGTCACAAATGTTTGTCCTGGGCCTGCAGCACGATGCAGGGTTCCTTCCTGTGGTGGGAGCCGCAATCCAGGTGGACTTCTGCTGTTGTTGTTGCCCTGCTTTTGAGACTGGCTTCTGTGAAGTCACGTGACAGCACTGCACTAAAGCTGCTAACCAGACTAAACCAGACCAGACCAGACTTAGGCTAAGCTGGGATGAGTATTCCAGTCTTGCTAATTCTTTGAGGGTTATCTTTACCATCCGAATCCAGCAGAGGGCGAGATTGTCTCACCAGTGTGGTTCATTTTCACACGCCTGCTAGTGTAGAGCGACCCCTTTGCTCGCCCTGGTGATTTTACATTGTCTCCTAAATGTTACTCTGATCATACGAAACACCCCTGCTTCTCAAAGTGGAGGATGTTTTGTTTATCAAATCAAAACGTTACATTTCTTGTCTCCATTCTTTGCATTAAAACTCCAAATTAGTTAAGAATAAAAGTACCAATTCTGTAGCAGCACTTTTTTACTTAAAAATTCTCTTTTCTTAAAATTTTGTAAGTTAATATTTTTAAATATTGGTTTTATTTAAATTAGTGGGCTCGTTACCGGTTTGGATCTATTGATCTCATTAGGATCAGAAGTAAAAGGAATGTGCAGGCTCACTTGGCATAGTGCGGTTCTTGTAATCCAGTACTTACAGGAGTGTGAGTTCAAGGATAGCCAAGGCTAGATGCTGATACCCTATATTAAAACAAACAAACAAAAAGAAATAGAATGCACACACTCAAAGATTTGCATGTATTTACAGACCATGGGATTTTCCTGAATTGGATTCTGTAGTAAAATCTCCCCCCTTTGCTAATGTCCTTACTATTCTGAAGGACAGTGGTTTTTCTAATTATGTTTAGTCCCCAAATCTAACTGTAAATATAGAGAACTACTCATTTAAGACTGTAATGTCAGCTGTGCATGGTGGCACACACCTGTAATCCCAGCATTTGAGAGAAAGAGGCAGACAGATGTCTGTGAGTTCGAAGCCAGCCTGGTCTACAAAGTGAGTCCAGGGCAGCCAGGGCTTTACAGAGAAGCCCTAAAGATTGTAATGTGTGCGTAGACCTGAGCTGGCTGTCTTCTGATTCAGCGGTTAAAGTTTCTTCTTTCTCTTCATTTTCCCTGCTTTTCAACTTATACTTTGTGTGGCAGATACCCCTTCTAGATATCCGACACACCAAGGTCTGCTCTCTGTCCTTTCTGAGCTTAGAAAGATGGGTTTAAAGTCTGTTTTAGCATCTGTGGCCCCTGATTAATCTCTGTGTGTGTGTGTGTGTGTCTATGCAGAGGCCAGAGGTCAGCCTTGGAATTCTTCAGGAGCTTGAGACTAAGGTCTCTTGCTGACCTGGCTGTCCAGAGCTTCAGGAATCCACTTGCCACCACTTTCTGCCAAGCTTTTTTCCATGGGTCCTGGGGCCCAGAGTCAAGTCCTCATGCTTTGCTGGCAAGCATTTTACCGACAGCCCACTTCCTCAACCTTCCAGGCTGCGAGTGTGTGTGTGTGAGGTGCAGTTGCACACAGCCCGTGTGGGCACTCTGGAGGATTCCGAGTGTCTGCTCTACCACCCAACCCTGTCACCTCGACTCAGCCCCTCATGAACGTGAAGCCAGGCGCCAGCCAGCAGCACCAGCAAGCCTTCTGTCTCCACACCCGGCAGGACTAGGTTGCACGTTCATGTGCTGCCTCAGTTGGCCTCTTACATAGGTAGGTGTGGGGGATTTGAACTTGTGCTCCTGCTTGAACAGCAAGTGCTCTTGCCCACTGTCTTTCTGGTCCCCAGGGCACAACTTTAAAAACCTTCCTAGCACACTAGTGTGTCCACGAAGCCTTCCAAACCCATCATCCCATAATGTAACCCTGGGAGCTTGCCCCATGGGTTACCAGCACACGCCACAAGACTATTGAGAGTCATGGAGAAGCCAGTGAGGTGACCAGCAAGTTCACACCTGTCCAGAACGGGGCTCTGTCCCCGAGACCCACAGGGTGGAAGGGAGAAGCAGTGCTCACAAATTGCCCTGACCTCAGCGTGCACATCATGGCGTTCGTTTCCAAGGGAGATAGTTTGCACGTTGCTGTGACTTCCCTCTCTAGGTATAAACCCATCCGTATCTTTGAGAATGTCTGGCAGGGAGTCCGTGAGTTCCCAGCCTTTCTGCATAGGTGACCACCATTTAAAAGTTGTCACTCTTACCGTGTGTGTGCTGTATTGGGGAAGGAAGCCCGTGCCACAGCGGGTGTCTGGAGGTCTGAGGACAGCTTGTGAAGTCAGTTTTCTCCCACCTGTATGTGGGTTCCGGGGTACATCTCACTCTGCCAGCTTGCACAGCAAACACCGTTAGGCGCCACACCATCTCGAGTGTGAGTGCGCGTCTGTGCGTGCCCCGGTGCCCACGTGCTGCCCAGAGGCGGCTTGTGGAGGTTAGTTCTCTTCGTCTAGCGCATGGAGATTGAAATCTGCTCATTGTGCCTGGGGGAGGGCGCTCACCTGTGGACCCGTCTCAGTGGCCCTCTTCAGGTTTGCTGTATTCCTAGTGTGTGGATTGGCAGAAAGGTAATTTCTCCACCCTTGAGGATAGTGGCGACTCTTCTAGCCATCCGTCTTCATTTGACAAAGAGAAACCAAAGCTCACAGGGGCTGGTGAGAGCCTGTGCGTGCTTACTGGGATTTGAATGTTTACCTGCTCCTTTAAAAACATTTTTTAAAGCCACATTAACTCTTCACCTTGTAAATTTATGTGTATTTTACTTTACCTGGTCATCTTGGCTCCATGAGAATGACCCTTTTTTAAAGTTCTCACATTGTTTTTTCTATTTATTTTAAGTATACAAAGTAATAGGTTTTATTGTGGTGTTTTCATACATGTGTCATACTTTGTTCTAAGCAGCAGTGGTGGAGCAGGGCCGGACCACTGTGGAAGTAGACTACCTATTGGATGCAGGGATGCAGCTGAAAGCATCCCGAGCGTGTATTGAATGCTTAGAGACGTGTATTTACTTTAGCTTTGCCTTTTCCTTGGCCTGTCTCCAGCTGGTCTACGTGGAGGAAGAGGAAAAAGGCAGAGGTTGCTCTGGTTTTCCACCGTGTGGATGTGCGGGCTGTGTAGGAACATGAGCAGCCTTTAAAAATGTGAAGTTTCCTGTTCTAATTTGCATGCTTCTATACTTGTGAACTGTCACACAGCATTTTTAGAATTTAGAGTAAGAATCAGGAGGAAAGCAGAACGTAAAAGAAAACAGGATGAAGCAAATCCCTTGAAACTGTTTCTCTATGAATGTACTCATGCCCACTTACCAACTGAGGAGTTTTCTGGGGTACATTAATTTTTAGGACTGTGACATAGTGCACTAAGTTTCAAAAAAAGGAACTTCTAATTTGGGCTCTTTCTGTCTCTGATTTGAGTTTTCGTGTCACACAGAGAAGTCACGTCAGCCATCTTTTAATTTTTTTTTTTATTTTGACTGATAAAATCATTTTACTTTAGATTTAGTAATTCTGTTATGATTGCTTCTGAAAAGTCATGTATAATAATGATAGTAAATTCTGTATGATTTCTACTCTGTGAACTTATAAAGTGATAGGCCACATATAAACTATGTAAGCACTGTGCTTTTCAGGAGCAGCAAGATAAAATTCCTTTCTTAAGAAAGTAAACCGCCACCATTTATGGAGTATTTCTATAGTGGAGTCTTATGCTGTCATCACAGCCCCCCAAAGAAGGCTGGGCTTTTATCTCTATTTTACTGCGATGAAATTGAAGCTCAAGTCATATTGCTGATAAATAATAGAGTTAGGATTTGAACTTTGAACCAGCCAACTCCAAAGAGAATACTGGTACGCTGTGATTTTAAACATGGGTTGCTTTTTGTACCATCTTTGGTATTTTCTGCAAGTGGGGGTGGCGACAGGAGCATTCCGAGAGCTTGCTGGCCGGTCAGCTCAGTCTAATTAGTGAGTCCCAGGTCCCCTACAAGAGCTCTTGTCTCAAACAAGGTGGGGAGCTTCGGAGGAACGGCACCCCAGGACCCCAGCACCCCAGGCTGACTTCTGACAGATGCTAAAATGAGCCATCAGTTACCAGTTTTTATGCTCTTAAAAGCTAAAGTTTTGTAAATAAGATAAACATTAAGAACTCAAGCTTTGTTAATAGTTGACTAGAATTTATACAAAAGGGTTTTCAAAAGAAGTATATTAAATTATTTAGTATTGTTATGTGTGTGCATGTGTGCACTTGTGCTGTGGTGTGTTTGTGAAAGTCACAGGGAGTGGCTTCCGGAGATGGAACTCAGGTTTTCAGACTCGCATGCACTTTTACCTGCTGTACCATCTCATCTTGCTGGCTCCTACCTAACTCATAATTTTTAAAATAAAAAGCTTCTAGTCATTTCTTTGATGTGCTACTTTTGATTTGCTCTTGCTTTTTGATCTGTGCATGTGCGTGATGGTGAATTATGATGTAAACTCTCTTAATTGGAGATGGGAGTGCCAATAAAGCTCCAGTCATATCCTGTTGTCATTAATATGTCCTTATATCCAAGAAAAGGGGGCTAGGGGCAAATGGGACACACCCACTTCTAGAACTGCTTCAGGTGAGAGGTTTTCCTTGGCTAATACTGATAGAAGTTCTATTGTTTTGTTCTAAGGAAAACCACGTGTATTTATTTCCTCTTGTGCCTGTTGTGCTGTTATACAGTTTTTCACGTGACAAATGCTTTCCACCTAAGTTGAGCACTCCTCACCTATAAAACTGTCATGCGGGGCCTTAGTCCAGCATTGTCACGGGCTTTCACTTTACAGCCAGTCTGTGTTAGTCTCTGTCCCCAGCCCCGGTTTTGAAGCCCCAGCTAGTCTCAAACTAGCTTTCTGTTTGAAGTTTCAGCTGAATGGTCTATGACCATAGCTAAGCCGGAGGGGTAGCAGTCTTCCCAAGGACAGCCAGAGTGGACTCTGATAGGAGGAACAGTTTGGCTTCAATTCCAATGTATACGTTTAGAAAATATGAAATATTTTCTTTTTTTTAAAAATTTTTAATTTTTTCTTCACAGTTTACTCATTATATATCCGATTGAATCCCCTCCCTCAGCTCTCCCAGTCCCACCCTCCCTACCTCTTCGCCTGTTCCTATTCCCCTAGCCCACGGAAAGGGGGAGTTCTCCACTGTTGCCATCCACCCATAGCTTGTTGGTTTGTTTTTGTTCTTGAAAACTGAATATACATTTTTTTTTAATTTTATTTTTCTTATTAGTTACATTTTGTTAACTCTGTGTCCCAGATGTATCCCGCTCCCTTATTCACTCCCCAACCCCACACTCCCTCCCTGGTCTCCTCCCTGCCCCTTTCCAAGTCCACTGATAGGGGAGGACCTCCTCCCCTTTCATTTGACTCTGTTTTATCAGGTATCTTCAGGGCTGGCTGCAGAGTCCTTCTCTGTGGCCTAACAGGACTGCTCCTCCCCTGCGGGGGTGGGGAGGTCAAAGAGCCAGTCATTGAGTTCATGTTAGAAATAGTCCTTGTTCCCCTTACTTTGGGAAACTACTTGGTTACTGAGCTACCACGGGCCACATCGAGCAGAAGTTCTAGGTTATATCCTTGGTTGAATGTCAGTCTCAGAAAAGACCCTGTGTCTGGATATATTTGGTCCTTGTAGAGCTCCTATCCTTTCCATATCATACTAACGCCCCTTCTTTCATACGATTCCCTGCACTCTGCCGAGGGTTTGGTTATGAGTCTTAGTGTCTGCTTTGAAACACTGCTAGGTAGAGTCTTTCAGATGCCTTCTGTGGTAGACTCCTGCCATACGTTCAATACACATCCCATTTGTCTTTCTAAATGAGGATTAATCATCTTCGCCCGTGTCTGCTTTCTTGATTATCTTCTTTAGGTGTGTAGATTTCATTATGTTTATCATATCTTGTAGGTCCATATAAGCGAGTATATGCCATGTTTGTCTTTCTCCTTCTGGGATACTTCACTCAGAATGATCTTTTCTAGATCCCACCATTTGCCTGCAACACCCATAGCTTGTTAAGTCTCATCAGGACTGCCTGGATTCTCCTCCTCCTCCTTGGCCTGGCAAGGCTGCATCATCAGGGGTGAGTGATCAGAGAGCAGTCAACTGAGTTCATGATAGAGGTAGCCCCTGATCCCCTCACTCAGAGAGCCACAGGGAGACTGAGCTGCCAATTTTCATTAAATCATGATTTTTGAAGTTATCCAAGTTAGTGACTGATGAAGTGTGGAACAGAGTTGAAAGCCTTAATTCTTTTAATTCTTTACTTTGGTGAAATCTCAGTTTATTTTTGAAGTGGTTGTTCAGTACTATTGTGAGGAGTTCAGTAGAGGTGATGTGAGGGGAAGTAGCTTGGGTGGGGGAAAAGTAAAATTTTAAAATTTGAATATGGCCATGTAGTGTACAAAAGAAAATAAAATGGACTGGATTTGAAGGTGTCAACCTGGAGAGCCCTTTTGTTCTTACATTTACGGTCATAGGAAATGAGTTCTAATTAGGATTGAGTTCACACCAGTGTTAACTTTCCTGTAAAGCTGGGATGTGTGTATTGATTGCATGATTTTCCTTTGGGATAGTTACTAAAAAATATAGGAGGAGCCATAACTTGGTGACTTACTGAGACTTTCATTTCTGAAAGGGTCACAGAAATCATCTACTTAGAAAAATGGACATTTATATTTAGGACGTGAGCAAATAGGCCAGTAACCAGCTATGAATGATGATTTGACATCCTAGAAGGTTTTCTAATGCAAAGATGTGTCCAGAGGATCTTAGAGTACCGTCTTAGCTCGTGATGTGGCCCGATTGTGGCAGATACATTCACTGCGTAGACTCCGGAGGAGTCTTTAATACCACTCTGGCTGTGCAGTGAGTCAGCATGTCCGGATAATCAGTGATTTGCAGACCAGGTTGGCCAAGAACTCACAGAGATCTACCTGCCAGTGTCTCCCAAGTGTGGGATTAAAGGCGTGCTCCTACAGCTGGATCTTAGGAGGCATTTCTCTCCGCCTGGGTTCCCTTCTTGCTGAAGACTCTTGCTTGTGTTAAGTTGACATAAAACCAGCCAGGACAGTGCAACAACTTAACTTTTTTGCAGGTGCATGTTTTTATCTTCTGAACTTCTTTTAGGCTTAATAGAGTATTCTACTATACATTGTTTGCATTTGCATATGCAGATACAGTCATCTTTACTTTTACTCATTTAGTGTGTGGTCATGCATGCTCGTGAGCCGAGCTGCAGCTGGAAATCCTGGCCTACTTGGTTTGGTTCCTTCCTTGTGGCTGGTTTTGTCCAGTTGCAGAGATGCTTTAGATGAGCTAGAAATTGATGTATAATTATATCAATTTTATCAATTATATCAATTTTATCAAATTATATCAATTTTATCAATATCAAATTTATCAATTTTATCAATTATATCAATTTTCCTTCTCTAGCTCTTTCCATCTATCCCCTGCCTCTGGCCCTTTTCTCTAGTTGTCACCCATGTGTAGAACTCGGTTTGGATGCATGATTTAGGCTGGACCACTTGGTATTAGGAAACCAACTGGGAGGAGAATTTTCTCCTGCTCTCAGCATCCCAGGGTGACCTGCAGTTCTTTGTCTCAGGTTGAGGCCCCAAGAGATTTCGTCTTCCATGCTTTTAGCATGTCCGTTGGTGTCATCCTTGTCTGTGTCTTTTGATGACAGGCCTGTAGGAAGGCAGAGAATCCTCTAGCCATAGGCTAGACAAGTTAGGGACTTCTCCAGGGAAATTGCTGTCTCTCGTCATGTGAGAGTTCTTGAAGTTGTGCTGTGCCTGAAGCAGGGATTCAGAGGCCTCTGGACAGAGGTTTAGTCACTGAATTTTGTAGGGGTGCTTTTCCAACATCAAGTTCAAAGGGAAGATACATCTGCATGTTCCAGCCACACCGTTGGCAGCAGGTGTCCCTTGCTTGACTTATGCTCTTAACTCCAGGATTACCCAGATTCAGTGTCTCAGTTATATATAGATCATGTAGTCTTTCTCACAGGTATTCTGCCAGTTCAAATTGCCCTCCCTCCCTCTTTTCTCACTCCACTCTTGGAATTTCCTAGTGGGATTATTCCCAGTTAATCTTTTAGAGCCAAGAAAGCTGCAGTTATGGAAGACCTTAAAACTCAGTGTAGAATGGGCATTCTGAGGCCTGGGTTAATAGAAAGGTTACAGGGCCTGCAGACTTACCTGTCTGTGCTGATCTGTCCTTGCTTTCCCCTCTTGCCTTGTCCAACAAAGGCAGTGTTTAGCCTTTTAACCCTGTTTTTATTGCCGGCATGGTGGGGCCTGGAGTAAAGACAGTTGTTGGGGTGACCCACAAATACTGTGTTTTCCGGCTATGAAAAGTGTGTTGTTAATTGGCAAGGCTTCAGGGTCTGTAACGGGATATGTAAATGTTACTTCCTCACCTGTTCCCTTGAATGTCTTGGGTTTGTTCATGGACAGAGACTTGTCCTTCTTTTTGCATGCTGGTGAGCTCTTGCTACACAGGAGGAACACCAAGTAATAAAGTGTGGAACCCCTTACCTTATAGCCTTTTACCAGGGCCAAAGACATACGCCATCTTGCAAGTGGTCACTCGAGAGATGCAGTGCCTACCTTATGTGGAAGTGTTGGCTCTTCTCTGCCCAAAGTCGTAGACCTAGATGTCTGTAAGGGCCAGATAGATTTATAAGAATCAAATGTGGGCTGGTCATACTCTTCCTTTTTCTGGAGTATATGACTTCCTTTTTTTAGAAAAGTTTTTATTTATTCTTTGACAATGTCATACATGTATATGTATCTTGACTCATATCCAAGGCAGACTTTCCCTTCCACTCCCCCAGGCCCTTGGAACTTAGGACTTTCTTGTGCTAAATTTTCCTACATGTGGTAATGTTTTGGTACAAGTAATTCTTCAACTTTTTCCTACATTGCCACAGCAGAAAAGTAATAGTATGAAAGGGGTCGTGTTATGACTTGGTGAGTTATAGAAGACTCAAGGATCAAGGGTACCTTTAGTACATTTGTGAGGTGCTGTATGTGTGTAAATGTGGCAGTTTGTATGTTTTGGTTTTAGTCTTTGGGTTCATGGCCTGATTTGACACTCAAAACATTCTGAATTTTCAGTTTCATTTATCTTAATTACTAGTCTTGATGTTGGGACAAAACAACTGACAAAAAGCAACTTAAAGAGGGGAGAGTTTATTTTGGCTCAGAGTTCCAGGAGATACCCAGCCAGGAAGGTGTGGGAGCAGGCCCAGCAGGCCTAGTCACGTGTTGGTCAGAAAGCTCAGAGAGATGGGTGCCAGTGTCTAACTCACTCTGGAATTCCAGCCCTGGAATGCTTATAGAATCTAGGGCATGTCACCTCAGCAAGCTGTTGCTCAACTCTCCTACTAGCATTTCCCTAGCTAGAATTCTCAGCTGAAGTTAACAGTCTAGAATTAAATTGTGTGGCTCCTGATCTTTAAGGAGGTGACTTATTGCTTCTGGCATCAGGTTGGATTAAACTTGTTAACTTTAATGCCACTGGACTCTGTTGGGGCAGAAGAATTTATTGCTTACTCTAGAGAGTGAACTTCCCTGCTGACTGGAGAGCAGAACAAGTGCTAAACTCGGTGATCCGGAAGGGAGAGGTGCGCTGCTTTTTTCCGAGGAGGGGCAGGCCCAGGGCCTTGTGAGCATGTGGTAAAAGCGGGTAACTGAGCAATACTGACTTCTCTGGGACTTAGCCCTTTATCTCCTGCTGTGTGGTTAGTTCTGGCAAACCTGCAGTGTGCTTAAGCAGGGGCATGCAGAGGATGAGGAAGGGAGAACATTAGCGGTCTCAAGAACTGGAGACTTTGGTTTAATTTTGTACTGCATATGGTTATCTTCTCCCCCTGACACCCTCCGGTCTCCTGCTGCTTTATAATCATTGTGTAGATACTTTGTACCCTGCTGGCATCACCTGGGAGTATCACAAAAGGAGACAAAAGGGCTGGCTAAAAAGTCCAGAGGAGCCAGGCTTGGTGGTGCACACCTTTAGTCCCAACACTGGAGGCAGAAGCAGGGAGATCTCTTGAGTTGCAGGCCAGCAGAGTCTACATGGTTCCAGACCAGGGAGAGTTACACAATGAGAACCTGTCTCAAAATGACAGAAGTGCAGAGAAGGGAGTCTCAGATGTGTCCGAGTTTTGTATAGCTCAGATTTGACCAGTGGGGAGACTCCAGAATTACCGTAGCAGTTTGGGGGCCTGAAGGAATGGATCAAACCTTGCAATGTAAGGGGCATCTGAATTGTATTGTTTGTAAACTGTAGTGAGCTCTCAAGGTCACAGCAGCCGCCTCTCCTTTGTGGTCTAGTTAGAACTCAGCACTCCCAGTGTAACAGGAATAGCTAATGCTCATTGATGCTTGCTAGGTGTGTGCCAGGAGCCCTGCTTGGTTGCATACACACGCACGCACACACACACACACACACACATATATATATATGATTTTATATGTTCTCACGTATGAAATCCCTGCAAGGTAAATATTAATATCTGTATAGATAAATAAGTATATCGATCTCCTACAGGATAAAGAAGGGTAGGACAACATTATTATATAGGACATTTTAGCTTTGGGAAATCATAATCTTGAAGTCCTGTCAGACTAAATAGCATTCGCTTTGAAACAGTGCTAAGCAATGCTGTTTGTCATCACCTTTAGTCATCCAGAAGTTTAGACTACAATACTCTGGCTCATCCTCTCACTTCATCTTTAGATCCATGCTCATCCACAGTGAAGTAGGGCTTGAGTAAGTGGAAGAAATGAAGGAGCCATATAGTCCCTCAGACGGCATGAGGCAGGCGGAGGGAGCAGGCGTGCTGAGCTAGGGATGACTTTATGGTTCTTGGCTCAGGTTGGAATGTGTACCGTTTCTGAGTGGTCCTGGGTTTTCAAAGTCTCTAGTGTCCTCCTAGGCAGGACAGGGCTCTGCCTATATGTCACAGTGTATAACTGCTGGAAGAGGATGTGAATGGTAACGAGCAGCCGTTTTTGTAACAGATAAGAGCAGAGACTGTACGTATCTCATTGATCTACATGTGTTCTTGTCATAGTCACAAAATGTCATGTGCTGTGGTAGGACAGGGCATCCTTGTTTATAAGCCAAAGACACTGTGGAAAACCTTTGAGTCACACAGTTACAAATGCAAAGAATTTTACACTAACATCATTTACTCCTCATAATAGGAATGTTATCTCTGTTGTAGGAATTTTGTAATTAAAAAATATTTTTAAAGTTTTTATGTAAATGAGTGTTTGCCTATAGGTATATGTGCGCTCATGTGGATACCTGGTACCAAGGCTGGCCTTGAACTTCTGATATTCCTGCTTCTTCCTCCCAAGTGCTAAGTTTGTTGGTGCATACCAAAAGGCCTTGCTACTTTGAATTCCTAGACCACAGTGAGTTGGCATTACAAAGTAAACTTTGACCCTGTTTTTACTTTAAGGGAGCCTGAGGTCACTGCATTAAATACGACTCCTCTTCTAGGAAGAGGAGTTTGATTAGCAAATTATGTAAGCACTTTGATGATGTTGGAGCTTCATTTTACTGAACACTTTTCCTCTTTTCTTCTTTTTGGGTGTGTGACTAAATTGCCTACAGCATGCTGCATGGTTGTTGGTAAAACAGGAAACGGGGTAAGTAACTTCTGTAGACCGTTTTTATCATCATTTGACATAAACCACCTGATTCTTAAAGTGCTTTTACTCCTGTTGGCTCCTTTACGGTAAATACCTTCACTGTGGATCACGTGCAGTTTGCTTACTGACATGGCAGCTTGCTAGGACAGGCACCTTTAAAGTGGTTGTGGATACAGATTACAAGCATTAGGCATTTGGGGAGGTTATCTTAAGAAAATAAATTTTAGATTTGTACTTGAAGCCAAATTATGAAACTAGATGATAAGCCATGGAAAGTAAATTTCTGGTTGGATCAGAGTAAGGATGAGTTTACAGATAACACCTAGAAATAAAAATTGGCAATCCCAAAACTCTTGGAGACAAATGGTTTTAGAATTTAGATCTTTGGACTTTAGGAAAGTGATGTGGTGGTAAGTACTGGATATGTCTACCTTTCTCAGGGCGGTGCTGTGTAGTTAAAGAACAGGGACTTGGAGAGGGGCAAGGAGCAGATGAGGGAGGGAGGGTGGGATTGGGAGGGAATGAGGGAGCGGGACACAGCTGGGATACAGAGTTAATAAAATGTAACTAATAATAAAAAAATTAAACAAACAAAAAAAAGAACTGTTTCTGTAGTGAGGAAAAACATGTGCATGGACTTAGGCAGACAGTGTCACACGTTCAAATCAGGGTCTAGTTGCCAAATGCACTTTCACAAAACATTTAATTCTTCAGAGTTTTTTTCTTTTTTTTTTAATTTTAAAACTATTCTGTGACTTAAAAGGGGGCCATGGGATTATTGGAGGCTTCTGTGTACTTTGGTGAGAAAAACCCAGAAGAAAACATAGAAGCTTGTCTGCGGTTCTGAGATTTATAGAAGAAAATAATTAACTTTTTTTGTTTGTTTTGTATTTTATGTGTGCATCTTCCCTTTTGAAAGGAGAAATAACCTCATGTTTATCAAAGGTTGCAGGCTTAATGAGGTTTTTTTCAAAGCCGAAAGGTTTAGGTAATCTTGTAGTTTTAGAACATGACTGCCATAATGAGAGCACACCCCTCTCTAACTGCTTTTACTTTGCTGCATACTGCTTGTGAGTTACTGCTTTCATTTCTCATCAAAGGGTTTTGCACCAAGCTGTGTTTCTTTGACTAGAACTTGATCCAGATAGGAATGCTGGGACAGAAAATACAGGATGCTGTTTTTCTGTTAGTGTCCTCGTTCATTTTACATTAAACAGATCACAAAGAATTTTCAGTAAGGAACTGACGTAAGGAATTTAGCTGGAAATAGTTGCTAGCATGGTTTGGCTGGCCTGCTCTTCAGAGTGCCGGCTGTGCTCTAAGGTAGCTGAGTGCAGTGGCAGCATCATCAGTGGTCACCTGACAGCAGGGAGAAGGGCGGTGAGGATGGCCCCTGAGGGCTGCTGCCTTGGCCTTTGTATGTACTGACCCCTCCACAGGACAGTCAGATCCAGGCAGGGACCACTGTGGGGGCACGTATGCAAAGTTATACTAGAAACAGTCACATTTTATGATTTATCCTAAATATTGTATTTTTGTCCTATGTGTGAGTAAGGTTTTCAAGTTATCAATTAACCCTTTCCTTTTTAATCTGGAGGAGAAAAGTACCTGCAATTGAAGTTTTTTTTTTTTTTTAACTGAATTAACAATTTTTAAATTCTTCATATATACCAGTTTTGTTTTGTTTTGTTTTGTTTTTTTCTCTTTAAACTTGTTTGAGATAATATTGTATGGTAAGGCTCTGGCTGGCATGGAACGCCTAGCCACAGAACTGTTGGGATTCAAAGCATGTGCTATCATGCCTGGCAGATTATTTTAATGTATAATAAACAATGTTTTAACAGGATTAACTTTTACTGTAGCTCTAGATTTTAGGGTCTATGAACAATTATAAAAAATAGCTTATTTTTTGTTTTACTTTTTATCCTTTAAAATATATTTTCTTGGGGCTGGAGAGATGCCATAGAAGTTAAGATCACTGCTGCTCTTCTAGGGGATCCGAGTTTGATTCCCAGCACCCACACAGCAAATCACATCTATAGCTCCACTTCGCCTGGCCTGCGTGGGCACCATATAGGGTGCCCATCCATCCACAAAGACAGCACACACACATAAATAAAATTTGTTTAATGTATTTTTAAAAGATTTATTATGTATATGTGTTTGTGTGTGTGTCTGTGCACATGAATACAGGTACCCTTGGAGGCCAGAAGAGAGAACCAGCTCCCCTGGAATCAGAGCTGCAGGCAGGTGTGAGCGCCCTAACATAGGTGCTGGGAATTGCACTTGGACCCTCTGCGGGAGTGGTGCATACTCTTGACCACATTCTCAAAGACATACTCTCACATCTTGTATACACTTGCAACTCTGATGCTAATTTATGCAAATGTAATTAAACTGCTGACTCAGTGTCTTAATAGTCTTTTAAAATATCTAAGTGTGGGCTGAAGAGTGGCTGATTCAATGGTTAAGAACACTGGTTGCTCTTGTAAGACCTTGGGTTCAAGTTTTAACACCCACACTGAGACTCACAACATCAGTGACTCCAGTCCCAAGACATCTGGCACCCTCGACTGACTTTGGGCCCCGGGCATGCACGTGGTGCACAGACATACAGTTTGTTTTGTGTTTTGGGACAAGGTCTCGCTATGTAGTCTTGGCTGTCCTGCAACTTGAGATGTAGACCAAGCTGGCCTTGAACTCAGAGAGATCCTCCTGAGTGCTGGTGTTAAAGACATGTATCACCATACCCAGTGACAGTTTTGGAGTTTCCAAGCAAAATACCCATACACATAAATAAATCTAATACCTATCTAAAATATATATTTAAATATTTCTGATATTCAGAGAAGTAGAAACAGGTCATGAAACTTAATGTTTGAATAAGCTCTTAAATGTAGACAAGGAGCTTGTTAATCTGTGAAATACAAGACTTATCTGGATATTTCACTGTTAAACTGTAACCCCAAAGCATCTTTAAGTACAACAGCTATGGTCTCAACTGAATATAGAAAGGGTAGATAACTGGTTTTTTAGTTGCATTTTAGAGGAACAGTAGTTATATATGTGTGTGTGTGTGTGTGTATATACACACACACACACATATATAACATGTATATATCATATACTTTATTCCTATGGATTTTTTTCTTTTGCATGGGTGTGGGGTTATTAATTAGATCACGGGCAACTTAGCAGTAGCTATACTAGAACAGCGGTTTATACATTATTTTTTTCTTTCCTAGATCAATTAATTCTAACTATTAACTCAACGACTTTCTGTTTCTTGCGGGCAGTTGGTAGTTTCTGCTGGTCTTGCAGATTATAAGGGATACTGTTTGTAGGTAATAACTCTGGCGGTGAAAATTAGACGTTAAGAGGGATGGCTCAAAGCTGTGTGGGGGTGCTCACCCTGAATCCCAGCACTCAGGAGGCAGAGGCAGACCGATCTCTCGAGTTTGAGGCCAGCCTGTTCTACAGAGTGAATTCCAGGACAGCCAGGGCTGTGCAGAGAAACACTATCTCAGAAAAACAGTAATAAAGTTGTGACTAGATTCCACCCTGTCTTGTTCCAGGCAGTCCTGTAACTGGCCATTGGGGTGTTTGGTATTTTAACGACTTAGATGATATAGGCGTATTGGTTTAGTAGTAATATCTTGGCGTTTTCAACGGAGTAGAAGAGTTTTCATAACTTGTACTAAGCACTTGTTCCCTCAGTTCATTTTATTACAATTGAAGGCCACAGGATAAAGCTAGCTCTCATAATGGGCATTTATCAAAACCCATGTGTCACCTCAGGAATAGGATTTGGGGGAATGTGGGGTTTTTATTTAACTAATATTACACTGGTGAGCACTTCAGAATGTTGCTACTTCAGGACTTACTGTTTCTTTGTAAGCAGTGAGGGGGGCAGAGTACAGCTTTTACTTGGATTTCCCATAAGTAAGCCCCATTTTCAGCAAGTAAGGAGATGTAAACATTTGCCACGTGGCTGTAACATTGTAATAGATGAGTTTTGTAATTTCCAAGCAATAGACATTCATCCTTTTTTGGCCTTTCAGAATGTATGAATCTTGGAATCTAGCGAATCCAACTCAGGAAAATAAATTAATGTGCATTTATTAGTGAATCTTCAAGAATTGGCTCACATGCCACTAAAAATGCTGGAATATAAGTTCGTGAGATGGGGAATTTTTGTCTGGTTATTTAATGTTCTGTCTACTGTATAAAATAGTGCCTGACACATGGTAGGCACTCATTATTTTAAAATAATTGTGTACATTCTTTTCTTTAACATAAAAAATGAAGTTTTTCATGTCGGTGAATTAATTCTTATTCAGGAAGCAGAGCCTGTCTCTGGGAAGGAATGATGTAGTCCAGCTGAAAGAAGCCTACAAATGGATAACTCAGCCCCTGTTTTCTGAGGAGCTGGGAGTTCCCGTTGATGGAAAGGTATCACGTACTGTTTATCCCTGGGTTACTGGGTTCACTTGAGTAGAAGATTTGGCTGGCCAACAGCATCCCTGTTGGTGTTGGTGTAACTCGAGGAGGGTCTTTGCAGGTTTTAGGTGTTCATTTAGAGCTATCTAAATTGATGTTAAGGCCTCTTCTCTTGGGTTTTTCTCGTTGTGACCCAAGACACGCAGGAAGAGAGCAGTGATGTGAGCACAGCGACTTCCAGGGTTAGGTGGCTCTTGAGCCGAGATGTGTTTGTGGTCTGCTAGAGGGGCAGGGTCGCTGTACAGAGCAGCGGAGTAAAAACAGCCCGGAGCCGGCGAGATGGCTCCGTGCATAAAGGTGCTTGTCACAAAGCCTGATGGCCTGAGTTCAGTTGTTGGTGAGAAGAGAGAACCAATTACCACAGGTTGTCCTCTCACCTACCCATATGTGCGTACGTGCACACACGCACACACACACAAATTTTTTTTTTTTTTAAGAAGCTAAGCAAGCATTGAATCAACTCCAGACTATTCAATTTTGGTTTTTTCAAATACATAGACAGTAGATGTTTAACTACAGTGAAAATGGGCTTATTCTATAATGCCTGGAGGTGTTTCAGGTCTCTCTGTTTCTAGGCGGAGGCTGCTCTTGAAGCTGGGACACACAGACACTTCTTCAACTCTAGAGATGATCGGGCCTCAGTCCTGGGAATGGGTTGACTATCCGTGGAGAGCTCCCCCAGTTCCCCTGAGTAAAATCAGGGCAAGCGCCTCGCTCATCGGAAATTAGACCCGGTATTAGAGGCTGGCTGCTCATTTCCCTTGAAGGGGGTCCCTGAGTATTAGAGCATCCCTACTCAAGTGAAAACACAGCACTAGCTCCTAAAGATCATTATGTTTTCAGAACCACTCTAAATTATATACTCTGTATCATAGTAAAAATATTCCCTTTAAATTTTTTTACTTTTGAGACAAGGTCTCACAGCTCAGGCTGGCCTCAAACTTACTGTGTAGCTGAGTACTCCTAACTGGTTTGCACCCCCTCTCACGTGCTATGCCAGCAGGGTAAGCTCTCTAAACTGAGTGCTGAGAGATGAGTAAAACTACCTCATAGACGGACTGAAAAGGAAACGAAGTAATGAAAGTACTTTGGAAATTAGAGAAGTCATTAAAGTATACTGTTCTTACCTCAGATTTCAGTTTTGAAGCAGATAGTTTCAAAATTTACATACTGAGTCAGAGAGCAGAGGTTGGGAAACAGAAGACCCAATGATGTGTGAGCGGATTCCCGTGGCTTCTCTTTAATAGAGGATACTTGGTTCATTTTATTTGTATAAGGTAGATTAGGATCCAGAGTATAGTAGAAGCAATTTGTTGTTGTGATTGTAGAAAACAGGCTTGGTAAAAACCTAGTGAACTGAGTATAATGAGAACTCTTTAAGACAGTTGGCATGTGGCATTTGTAGCTTTTTCTTTAGTATCAAATCTTGAATATTCGCTGCAGAGCTAAGATGTATATAGCATAAAATTAGTCACATAATTGCTACTTGCAGCACTTAATTTAAATAATAGGAATAGTTCCTATAGCTTAATGTCTCACAGTCCTTTCAACTGACAGGTATCAGTGAAGTGAGATTAACAAGACAGCTTTTCAAAATATTTAAGAAAAATGGCAAGTGACAAACATACCAAATGGCTTATGGTTCCACCCTGGTGGGATGGAATCTGAAAACCATCTTGCATTTGATTATTTTATAATTTGGAAGTATCACTTTTAAGCAAACAAAAATTAAGAACACTTTTTTAAAAGTCAAACTTGGATACTTTACAAAGTTTGAAGGCTAGGGACAAGGCTCAGTTGCTGTTTACACTCATTTGGACCCAAGTGAGGATTGCCAACACACATAAAAAGCCAAGCACATCTCCAGAATGTGCTGGCCAGCCAGCCAAGGCGAACTGGTGAGAGACAGTTTCAGTCACAGGTCCCATCTCAGAAAATAAGGTGGTGAAAGACTGAAAAAGACATCCAAGGTTAGCCTCCAGCCTCTACACACACACACACACACACACACACACACACGGAAACACACACTCAGAGGCTTTATCCAGAATTCTTAAAGATTCGAATAAAATGTTTT
Source organism: Meriones unguiculatus (assembly GCF_030254825.1). NCBI lineage: Eukaryota > Metazoa > Chordata > Mammalia > Rodentia > Muridae > Meriones > Meriones unguiculatus. The sequence continues at coordinate 96,952,501 of NC_083360.1, read as the reverse complement.
GTGCTGCAAACAGTTGGTCAGTAGGGACATGGAAGTTCTCTGGGGTTTTTAGTTACTTCTTTCCAGTTCCTTGAGTAATTAGTCATCTTCATTCTTATGTATGCATTGGTCTGGCACTGATACAAGGTGATTTAAAAACTTAATTTAGGGCGGGATATTTGGGGAGGTTTGGATGGAGGAAAGGTAAGATAAAAAGCATTGGAATTACAGTACAGTCTCAAAACAAACAAACAAAAAACCAAACCAAATCAAAACCAAAACCCAATGACCTTGTTTTTAACACTTTTGGTAGTCTCATTGATTACTGGGTGTAGAAGCAGCTCCCTTCCAAAGCAAGCAGGCAGGTTTGAGAGTGCTCGTATTTCTAGTTTCCTCGTAGCTTTTCTGAACCAACCTTCGCAAGGTGACTTCTATTTCCATTCATAACTTGTTAGCTTTTAGTTTCCTTTTGCTCATTTAAAAACTGTCTTTATCATTTTTAGAGCCTGTTTGAAGTGAGTGTGGTCTTTGCTCACCCAGAAACAGTTGAGGATTGCCACTTCCTGTAAGTTGCCCTTAAAAAACAGTGTCACTTATGTAAAATTTTTAGTGCTTTTCTTTTTTGTGAAGATAGTATTGTTTCTCTTTCTTGTGAATACTTCAGAACTTGTCATGTCTTAGATTTAAAATGTGCGGTTTTGTAGAAATTCCTCAGGGAAATCGATACAGCTCACAAATGTACACACACACACACACACACATATAATTATATAAAATGTATTTGAATTATGTCCACCTCTTCTTCTTTTTCTTCTTCTCCTTCTCCTCTTTCTCCTTCTCCTCCTTCTCCTGCTCCTTCTTCGTTCTTCTTCTTTTCGTTGTTGTTTTTGTTTGAGACAAGCTGTTACTATGTAGCCCTGGCTGTCCTGGAACTGCTATGTAGACCAGGCTGGCCTTGAACTCACTGAGATCCACCTGCCTCTGCCTCCCAAGTGCCAGGGTTAAAGGCGCGTGCCACCGCCTGGCTAAACTTTCATCTTAACTTGACTTTTGTTTCAGAGGTGAAGTGTGCCGGGATTGCTTCAAACCAGCCAAAAACAAGCAGGTAAGTGTTTTTACTTCTTACATTTCCACTGAGGTGAAGCTGTGCTCGGAGGTGGCAAGAAATGCTCTGTGACTGTTTCTCTTTGGTCAGGGGATTTTTACCCTGTTTGTTTGTTTCTTCTGGGTTTTTGAGAGCCTTGTTCAGGGTCACCTGGAACTCGTTAGAAGCCAGTTTGGCCTGGAACTTGTAGCCGTGGAAAGAACTCCTTAGGATTCCAACACTGCCACATTGCTGTTCCCAGCAGCGGCCCTGCTTCTCAGTGCTGACACTACCTTGGTTACTTTCCCAAGGTTGTGATAAAATACCCCGACTGAAGATTTTTGGAAAGAAAGATTTCAGCTCACAGTAGTGTACAAAAAGGGGAAAATGAGCTATGCACAAGCATTCATCACTTCCTCTTCCTGGTGCCCTGATCTGCCCTGGCTGCTCTTATTAAGGACATGGACTGAAGGAAAGGCCTGCAGAAACCAGCCCGTTACAGACTGACATTAAGAGCACTTCAGTTTGACTTGCTTTCTTGGGACTATTATGTATTTCTTGATTTTAAATATGTAGGATAATATAATTTCTCTAATCAGTTGCGTTTCAGCTCTTGTCGAGTTGATAAAATGTCTCTCATTTCTCCCTGTATAGTCAGTATTCACCAGAATGGCAGTTTTGAAGGCTTTGAATAAAATAAAAGAAGAAGACTTCCTCGCGTAAGTACAGAAGTAAGGAGGCGTTGTGCAGGCTTGGAAATGACGTGGGTATTAGAGGCTCTACTGGCTGTCACTCAGGCTGTTGGCAGCCTCACCTCCTCCTAGCCTGACCATAGTACAGTACCTGATGCGTGTGAATGTTTATCTAGTTAACCCTGAGTCATCTGGCTTCCCTGTCTTACAGCCGAGGGGCCAGTTGGGGACTCTGTGGCACAACGTTTATCTAGTCGAGTTTAGGCCTGGGTTCATTCCCTGGGGCCAAAACCCAAACTTCTGATTTTGAGAAGAGGATATTAATTTCCTAAGAAGGCGTTAAGTTATCAACTGAGTATAGGTGCCTGTGGGCCTAGTGCTATTCCTGTTACACTCCGAATCTGGTAATTTTTAGTGTGGCCATCTCTAAGAAAGATGAGGAGGCCTGGGGGGTACCCTCACTAGGACAGAAAAAGCACTGGCTGGCTAGTAAGGGAACCTGTCTTCCGATCCATTCTGTAGTCCACAGTTGCAGTCTTAGCTATACCAGTTCCTTCTTTTGGCATTAATACCCTTTTCAAAAATATAAATTGTTAAAATATGCAGAAATGCAGTAAACTTTATATTTTAATTATTGGTGCTTAAAAAAATACCCAATTACTGTGGTTTTCCTTCTAGAAGATCCTTGAGTAAATATCAAGCAGATCTTATGATAAGGGCTTCTTATTGTTCATGGACTAAAACATGAGTCTTACAGTGGAAATATTTTCATTAAACTTTAAAAAGTAAAGAGTACTTTGTCTAGAGGCTGGAGAGATGGACCAGGTCCAGTTCTAGCACCCACTTGACAGCTCACAACCAACCGGAACCAGTCCAGGGAACCTGATGCTCTCTTCTGGCCTTTGAGGACACTAGACTGTCACACAGTGCACAGACACACGCGCAGGCAAAACACTCATACACAGAAAAAGGATATTTCTATATGTCCCAGCTCCTGGGTTCTAAATGATTTCCTTGCTAAGGCATTTTCGGAAATCATAAAATATTCCAAAGCACCTGTGTAGGATTAAGTTAAAATTTAACTATTTACAGATAGCCTCCAGTGTGTGGCTTGGGAAGTCCACTAGCCAAGAGATTCGAACCCTCAACTTGAGAAGTGGAGGAGGACCCTCCAGAGTGAGGGCACATCTCCACAAGTAGATCAGTCACCCACTGCAGACCAGCTTTACACAGGCAATGAAGGCTCAGCCAGCCGCGGGTGACCAGATAGAGGGAAATGGTTGAAGAGCCTGGAGGGGCTTCTGCTTTGTATGTGGGGGTTTTCCCCAGAAATCTGGAGGCTGTTAGAAATTATCGCTGGGGAAGGTCAGATCCCCTGACTGTGAAGGGCCACACCAAAGCCCCAATTCACTTAGTGGCACTGCTGTGTGTTAGAAGTGGTATTTTAGGGGCTGGAGTGTTGTCTTGGTGGTTGAGAGTACTGGTTATTGCAAAGGACGTGGGTTTGATTCCCAGCACCCACGTGGGGGTTCACTGCCTCCTCGGCCACCAGGCACACGTCTGGTGTACAGATGTGCATGCAGGCAAAACAGTTATACACATAAAATTATAAAAATGAATCTTGAAAAGAAGTGGTACTTTACAGTTGATAAATATGATAGTTTATGCTTGTAATCCTAGTCCTCAGGAGGCTGGGGCAAATGGATTATGGCTAGACTGTGCAACATAATGAGTTCCAGACCAGCCTGAGAGACAGGGTGAGACCCTCTCTCAAAGAGAGTGTAGGGACTGAAAGATGGCTCAGCAATTAAGAGCACAGGCTCTTAATCTTTGAGAGGATCCAGGTACATTTCTCAGGATCCAGTGACCATTTCTGGCCTCCACAGGCATTGCACACATGTAGGCAAAATATCCATCCACATAAAAAAAAAAAAAAAAGAATAAATAAATCTTTAAAACAAAACAGTAAAATTTGTATAGTAAAGGCCCGAAGAACCCTTTTTGCTCTAAAACTTCAGAGTAGGAGAAATATAGTCCTTGAGGCTGAGTTCTGAGTACTCAGACAGCCCAGACTCAGCTCAGTTTTGTGATGTACATCTCAAATATTAGTGTCCATAAAAATCATTTGTTTTGCAGGCACTTTCCTTGTCCTCCAAACTCACCAAAGACTGTATGCTCTGACCCTGAAATTGAATGTTCTCATGGTGCTGTTTTTGTTGCTGGTAAATAGCCATCTAAAATATATACACCCGTGAACCCCCTTCCTGAACTTCTACCCTTTTATTACTGATGGACTGACTTAGAGGCCTGAAACTGAGCAAGAGCAAACCAGTAAGGCAGAGGACGTTTAGTAACATGGAAAACAAACTTTAAAGCTAGTTTTACTATCCTCTCTGTGACTAAATCCTTGGCATTATCCAGAGAAAAAGAAAATTTTGTATCAACTTTCCTAATTGCTATACAGCTGACAGGTTTTTGTTTTGTTTTAAAAGTTATAGTTGAAAAAAAAAAATAAAAGTTATAGTTGCTCCTACTAAATGCTAGTTGCTCTTTAGTCTTGACCGCCTCCTCAGGCATCAGCAGCTGCTTTTCTTTTCTTTTCTTTTCTTTTTTTTTTGTAGATTTATTCATAAAGCAGTGAGTCACTACTTGTTAGAGAGTTAGGGAGTTTTCCTTTTTGGTTTTTTTTTTTTTATCTTACAAAATTTCACAAATTTGATTCTCTGTAAAATGATACATCATCACTAATGACCATTATATTTAAGTTATTATTAGTTATCTGTAAAAACAATTTTTTTATGATCTTTGTGTGTATCACAATATCATGTTACTCAGTCAACTAACTTTAAATCTTACTTACTTATCTTCATGTCTATGTGATGGCTTCCCAAGGTAGACTGTTTCTTAGTTAAAGGCTTGGCCTCCTTTTATGCCCTAACATGTAGAATAGCAAACTTACTAAATAGTTGTTACTTCCCTTTTTATCCTCATATATTAACCACAGCATTCCATCCAATTACCTGGTATTTCCTTGGCAGGTAGATATAACAAATACTCCAGGAATCTACCACAAACTCCATGGATAATTGATGGAGAAAGGAAAATGGAATCTTCAGTGGAAGAGTTAATTTCAGATCACCTCTTGGCAGTTTTCAAAGCAGAGAGTAAGTGTTAAGATGCCCGTGTTTTACGTACATTGTTATTCAGGAATAGATTCCTAGAGGCTCAGGGAAGACTTCTCTGTTTGTTAGTCATGCCCCGCCGGGGCTGCTTGGCTCCAGGATTCCCTAGTACCGGCTTCGTTAACACCTGCAGGCCCAGGCTGGAGTTAGTCCGGATAGCCAAGCGAGGCCGTCCTTCCTCTGTCCGCTCCCTCCCGGGAGACTAGAGACCAAGCCTGCGCTAGAGCGAAGCGCTAAGCCCCACCTCGGCACGCAGCCGCAGCTTGAGCTTCCTGGGGGGTCCCGGCTCTACACCCCGCGCTTGCTCAGGTCTACGGAGCGCCGCGAGGTGAGGGATGACCTTCAGGAGTAGAGAAGATAGATCAGGGAGCCATTTTACAGAGGTTCTACGGCGTGTATTTTGTTTTCATTTCCTAGGTGTTAGTGAGCCAAGTTTGTGGGGTGAGCCAGGTCTGGGAAAGCGTATGCTTTCCTTGTCTCAACAGCCTGTAAGGCAGAGGCAGCTTAGAGTCTGCCTAGAGTTTACATGGGAATAGATAGGAAGGAAAGGGCTAAGACTTCAATTGTAAGGAAGAAGTGCAGCAGTGAGTGAGTCAGCCTTTGGAGGGAGACGGTGGGTCAGCTGCGCACGCCTTTCTCTCTGAGATCTCTGAGAAGCGCTGAGGAGCGTGCCGTAACGCCGGACGGCCGTCTCGAGGAGCAGTGGCGCTCCTCCTAACCCTCTGACTTCGGAAGAAACGCTTTAGCCCACGTTTCTTTCATGATTTCTTGTCTGTTCAGGGATCTTGCGTATTCGCCACTCTGCCACCAAGTGCCGGGTTGCAGATGCATGCTGTCACACTTCACGTTGACTTTATTTTTAACTCTGCATATATGTATGTGTGGGCACATGAATGCTGTGCCCACAGCTGAGCAGCACTGGGCCCTTGCAGCTGGAGTTTGGGGTGTGAGCCGTCTCATGTGAGGGGTAGGAGCCAAACTCGGGGCCTGTTCAGGAGCAGAGTGCTCCTACCACTGAGTCACCTCTCCAGCGAGGGCTCCTGGTGCTTAAGTGGGTGCTGGTTCTGTGAACTGGGGGCCTCATGCTTATTTATACAGAAGATACTTAGGTGGCTCAGCTGTTTCCCTAGCTGCTAGGGATTACTTCTGAATGGAGAAAAAAATTACCCTGGAAGACTAATATTTTCCAAATTTTTAGAGAAAAAAAAAGTCTTAATATTTACAAACGGCTTTTTTTTTTTTTTCGTAAGACATAGGTTATGAAGACTTGAAAATAAGCTCAGCATAAAAACATCTCTTGGGCTACTGATGTCATTCCATGTGCACTAGGTTCTGGCTTTGGTTCACAGAGCTGCACGGAAAAGAAAAAAGTCAAGCCTTACTCAGAATTTTTGGGGGGCTGCCTCACTTCCTTTCTGTAAGGGTTCTGGGATCTTCATTTTGGACTGTTTAGGTCCCAAAGAAGCCCCTGGCTTCCTCAGGGCTCCAGGGTTGCTAGAGACGCTGAAACTCCTCTTCCAGGTTTTCATAAAGGTAATTTATTTATGCCCTTTTCCACCTGAAAAGAAATCCTGTCTCCTGAGCGAAGAGAAACCTAACTGTGAGGTTTCGGCTGTAGCTCAGCTGCCCTGGGATGGACTCCCAGCACCACTAAGTTGGGTGTGGTAGTGCAGGCCTACAACCCCAGTACTTGGATGGTGGAGACAGGAGACCCAGAAGTTTAAGGTAATTTTTACTAAATAGTGAGTTTGAGGCCAGTCTGGGCTGTCTGAGACTCTAAAACAGGCCCTGGCATGGTGTCACGCACCTTTCACCCCAACACCCAAGAGTCAGAGGCAGTCTGATCCCTGTGGGTTCCAGGACAGCCAGAGCTACATAGTGAGATCTGGTCTTAAAACAACAAAAACCTCAAAAAGATCGTATGTTTGTTGTATTCACTGAGAAACTGATTGAGAGCCAGCTGAGAAATACCAGTCCTGTGGGCCTGGATGGGAGTGGCTCGTGTGTGACGGGTGGGTCGGTGGGGTGGGGTGTCAGGGGTGCGGGGTGCAGGAGGGGGAGTATAAGCTTGTTCAGAACCCCTGATCCATAGCATCATTTGCCAACCATGTTTCTTAGCTGGCTGACTGGGTATTTCTCATCAATGCTTCATATCTGAGGGCTCTGGAAAGATGAGTTTGACAGTTGTGTCCTTGAGAGTCTGACAGCTGTATGAAACAAACCAGTGTTTTGTTTTTTTAATTTTAATTTTATCTACAGTAGTGTGAAGGTGTCAGATCCCTTGGAACTGTAGTTACAGACAGTTTGAGCTGTCATGTGGTTGCTGGGAATTGAACCTGGGTCCTTTGGAAGGGCAGACGGTGCTATTGCCCGCTGAGCCATCTCTCCAGCCCACAAACCAGTGTTGGATGGAGCCACCTTGTTTCACACCCAGCCATTCTGTCTCCTAAGGAGGGAATACAAACTTGTCTGTCAGTTGCTTTGAACTGGCCCATCCTGTTACGTACTTGCTAATTCTGTAGTTAATGAGTACCAAGTGTTGACACACTCTCAAAATCAATCTTGGAAATTTCCCCCTAATACTACATTTACTGCTTTATTTAGTGAATAAAATGGTTGTTGGGCCACTACCCTCTGGACATGGTGAGTTACAAGGCCAAGTCCAAGCCATGGGTTGTGGCATTAGGAGCCTTCAGTGAGCTGGCATCTCACCGAATAGCTCAAACCACTACTTAATGGTCCCTGATAATTCTTGCTTTTCATTTTGTTGTTGACATGTCCTTTCCTTTGAGGAGATGCCTTAAAAACCCATAGAATTAGGGGGACAAGGCAAGACACAACTCAAGTTCAAAAAGTAAGTTTTCAGCATGTGTTCTCTAGTAAAGTTTTAAGGTTTTTTCCTATAGATGATTTCCCCTAGGGTTCAAGCTGTTTTCTTAGATTTCAAGCTTGAAACATTTTCTAAAGGGGAGCTGGTGATGTGGTTCAGTGGCTAAAGGTACTTGCTTCTAGGCTTGACAGCCTGACTAATCCCAGGTCCCACATGGAAGGAGAGGACTGACTCCTGCAGATAATCCCTTCGCCTTCATATGCACACCGTGATACATGCCTGTACTCACAAACACGTCACACACACGTAACACAATGACAGGATTGCTCATAAGAATGTGTCAGGGATGTTCTGACATTTGTTTCCTGTCCTGTGTCTATATGTCGTGTCCCAGTGGTAACCACTCCATAAGCGGTGACTCTCCGAGGATGAGCACCGTGTCCACCTGTCCTGCCGTTGTCTCTCTAGTGTTGGCACAGTGCGTCGCTGTGGTAGACATCCGAGTGACGACGCTCTGCTGGTCTTCCGCCTCTTTGTTCAGAGACCTTAAATTTCATCCCTGTAGAGACTGTGCAGGGTTCCCAAGGCCGCCCAGCCCCTCTCGCTCTCGGTCCGGGCTCCTCTGCGTATGTCTTGGTGGTCTAGCATATCCTGCAGGTTCCTTGGTTCTGGTGTCAGAATGCCAGGTCCACCAACCTTGCTACCAGATCTGCATTTCTTAATCTGATACGACTTTTGGCAAGTGATTCATCCTGCCTGTTTCACCTTCCTTAGAAGGAAAATGAAAATAGTGGCAGTGACAACCTGTTTAAAGCATCTGGAGTCATGCCCGCTGGAAGTGGTGTTGGCTGCAGTGGTGGACTCTTGAGCTGAGCTCTATCGATGAGCATTATTATGTAGATTGTTAAAGCTATTCCCCCTGTCTGACATTGTCAGCTTTTGGTCTGTGATGATAAGTTCATCTCTCATTGTACATTGGTTTCAACATGGCTCCACATTGGGTTTGATTATATTTAATTTTAACATGATTGCTCTTGTTGTTGTGCTTGCTTACTTGAAGGAAAAAAGGTAAAAAGTGTTTGCCACAAGCCAGTGGCCAGGGAGGTGGGGCCTTCCTTCCAGCCTTGGCTTTCCATGAGATGGGGTATAGATGCTGGTTCAACTCTGCCACTGGATTGTTTGACCCTAGGAATATTGCTCAACTCTATGACACGAAGCTTAATGTTCATTTATTTAAGGCTTCCTGAAGTTCTAACAGGGATTAAATGATGTGTGTACAGTAGACCCAGCACCTGGCCTAATGAGTAGTGTTTGTTATTGCTGCTACCATCTTTAGCCAAGATTAGAACTAGAGATGGGTAATTATTAGCCCTTGCGGCCCCTTTCCATGGACTGCTGGGCCCACAAGACCTTGGATAGGATGTTTCTACCGAACGACTGCCGGGGCTGTCTCATCTTTTTCTCCTTTCTGCTTCTCACAGGTTTTAATTTCTCATCCTCCGGAAGAGAAGATGTAGATGTGAGAACATTAGGCAATGGTAAGATGGCGTCCACACCACCTGCTTAGAACCGCTTACTTACCGCAGCCGCTTAGAGCCAAAGGGAGGGCCAGGCTCCTCCAGACAGGGTGGGGGCCGGTGCAGTCCGCAGTCCTTTGCAGACTCTGGTCTGAGTGTGACTGATATCCTCTCCTCGGAGGCTCCTCACCACAGGCCTGTAAGTTGCAAGGACTTGTATGTACATTATTCTCAAAGTTCATTAGTTACTCCATTTAAGAACGTCTCAGGCACATGCCTTTTATCAAGCAGGTGATCTAGTTCCAGGACAGCTAGGGCTACACAGAAGAACCCTGTCTCCAATTGGGGGGAGGGGGAGCTGCACTTAGGAGGCAGAGGCAGGTGCATCTCTCTGAATTCTAGGCCAGTCAGGTCTACAGACTGAGTTCCGGAACAGCCAGGGCTGTATAGATAGAGCTTCTCTCAGAAAACACGGAACATCTCAGAGTTACTAGTTTTCAAAATATCTATTTTTATTTGAAAATGATTAGCCCTTACTCCTCTCTTATTTTATCTTGTTGAGTTATAAGCTAGATGGTGAGAGTTGATTGTGAGCTGTTAGATGTTTGTGGTTTCTTTCCCTGTAGGGGCACAGTTGTTCCATGTCACTAGAAGATTCAATGGGACAACGGATCTCACCTTGGTGTATATGTATCTGGGCATTGCTGCCTGTGACAGTATTAGTTTCATTAGTGTAGCCAACTTAATTAGTGGTTATTGAAGTTTGATTTTGTAGCTAACACAGGCCTGTGTGAGGACCTCTGGGAATGCAGCTGCTTTCACATGCCTCCTGTGTGGGGTGTAGCAGCCTCCTGCTCCAGAAGCCCTTTCGTTCTTTTCACACTTTCTCCCCCACCCTGTGCAGTCATGTCAGCAAACGTTCATTCCTCAGGAGATCACACCTCCTGCATTTGCCCAAATGGTAACTCTGTCAACACATTTCTGTTTCTTGACGGGGTGTACGCTGCCAGGAAGGCCCTTTGCGGTTGAGCTGCTGAATCCTCACAGAGTGCGGTTCACTTCGCAAGAAATTAAGGAGCTCCAGCAGGTAAGGAGCGCCACAGCTCCACCCCTGATGTGGAAGCCTGGTGCTTGCACAGCTCTGTGGCTGGGCTAGAGCTGATAATTGCTTTTCTTTCTTTGCTACTGCAGAAAATTAATAAATCATCTGACAAAATCCAGGTACGGGATTTGCAGCTTGTTACGAGGTAAGGATGGGCACGCTGGAGAGATTTCAAGAGGGACATCTCCATAGAGCATGTATTTGTTAAGGGGAGTGCGTACAGAGTATATTAAGAAAAAAATCTAACAGCCCCCCCAATTAAATGGGAAAGGATTAAGGAGACATTTCTCCGAGGAGGAGACATGAATAGCCCTTGAACATAAGACAGTACCCAGCATCTTACACTAAGGTTGTGCAAGGCAGAACCACAGTGAGCCCTCACTCCACACCCCTGAGGATGGCGGTCACCACAAAAGGAAAATGACAAGTGCTGGCAAGGACAGAGAGGAGCTGCCATGTGCATTGCCAATGGGGTTGGAAGTGTGGCCACTTTGAATGACAGTCTCTCAAAAACTCAATTTTAAGATGACCAGATGACCTAGCAGTTCCACTTCTAGATACGACATCAACATTAGACATGCACATGCATCAACCAAAGGTCACACATGCATGTTCATAGCAGTGTTCACACAGCAGAGAAGTAGTCAGTAGTAGCACAGTTCTATTAATAGTAGTACCATAGTTCTATTAATTGCTAGGCCGAGACAGGAAAGTTGTAGGTACTACTTGACCTATCTGTAGAAAAACACAGTGTGAAATCGTTCGTTGTCTCTTCTTTGGATGTTCCAAGACTTGCAGTGGACACGTGAGACTGCAGATAGTAATGAGTTCTATAAACAGTATGTTTTTCCTGTACATAATTGATGAAAAGGTTGACTAAGAAATAATGAGCACAAATCAGAACCAGAGAGAGCTCTTGCTGCTCTTGCAGAGGACCTGGGTTCTGTTCCCAGCACATAGACGCACGCACACACGCACAGTGACTACAGCCATCTGCAACCCCAGCTCCAGGGCATCTTTTCTGGCCTCAGGATACTAGGCAATCATGTGGCTTACCAACATACGTGCGCTCACACATACACAGAAAATAGAAATAAATCTTTTAAAATGTAAAGGTTAAAGAATAATAGCTCATAAGAAAACAGGACAATTGTAGCAATGTAATATAAAAAAGTTAAGCATCGAAGGCCTCTCTTCAAGTTTTTGTATGTAAGACTTTTAGTCTGAGGCCGACCGCCGACAGAGCCCACGTGAGGGGAGTGTAGTGTCCAGCGCGGTGTTGTGTGAGAAGTATGGAGCACAGGTTCACGCTGTACCTCAGACACAGCAGCCTCGTCAGCGTTACGAAGCGACAGCACCCAGTCACCAAACAGCACATGCTCTGTGGCTGCACCTGATAGGAGGTGTTTAGGGAAATCGTAAGGATAGAAAGTCAAGTAGTAACAGATTGTCTTGGGCTTGGAGAAGGAACAGAAGGAAGTGCTGATGGGGTATGGAGGGCCTTTCCCAGGGCAGTGGAAGTGACATACATTAGATTGTGCTGGTTGTGTAGCTCCATAAACAGTAAAGTCTGTGGCTGTATCATTTAAATGGAGGAGATGTACGCAAGTTATACTCAGTCAAGCTGCTGTAAGGGAAGGAATTTGGGACAAGGTTTGTGTATGTCTTGTGTGCTCAAACTCCTTTGTTACTTTTGTTTAGAGAGGCAATAGGGCACATGAAGGAAGGTGAAGAAGAAAAGACCAAGACCTACAGTGCCTTGATATGGACGAATAAAGCCATACAGAAGAAGGACATAGGGTTCCTAAACGACCTAAAGGTACTTTACTCACAGCTCTTTACTTTACTTTTCTTCTGCATATGAAGAAGCTCCTTGCCTTCCAGTTTATTCCCAGCAAGCCACAGACCCAGGCTTCTCCAGGTGACCCCTGTTCAAATCCTGCCTTTCCCACTCACCAGCCCAGTGATGGGGTGTTTGTCTAACTCTTTGGAGAACCAGTGTTGTTAACTCTGAAGACAGACTCCCGGGGTCAAATCTTGGATCTGCATTTCTTAATTGTGCAACTTTGGACAAATTCCTTAACTTCTTTATGCTTCATCTGTGAAATTAGTTTAGAAATATAAATTAGGTCACTTGTACAAAGCATTTCAAATGGTAGCAACTACCTAGAAAATACTCAGCAATGCTCTTATATTTGGTTATCTGTAAAAATTAAATGTAAAATAAAATGTATTTAATAGAGTTGATGCTGAATTACATACGAATGAGTGGGTTGCAGTAATGATTTGAGACACATGCTTTTGTGGGCACGGCGCTGTAAAGGCACGCCTGTTTTATTGAACAGCTCTCATTGCTAGCCGTGAGTGAGAGTGCTTTCACTGCAGTGAGAACCTCAGTCTGGAGCTCAGCTTCCACATTAAAAGCAGGCATGGCCATGTATGCCTGGAACGCCAGAGCTGTGGGAGCAGAGGCAGGAGATCGCTGAGACTTGCTGGCTGGCAAACTAGCTCCAGGTTCAGTGAGAGACCCTGCCTGAAAGGAATGAGGTGGAGAGTGACTGAGCAGGACACCATGGTCCTTCTTTACTGTGTATATATGATGGGGTGGGCAGGGAGGGGTGAAAGGAGGGAGACAGAGAGATGAGAATTTATTTCAAATGCAAAGATTGAATGAGCATAAATGAGCACAAAAATGTATGTAAGTTATCTGATGTTACTTAACTGGGCAGTAATTTGTAGCAGTCTAGATGGCCTGCTAAAAAACACTAGTTTCATATATAAATATACACATACACACATATTGTTTATCTGTATAATGGAGTTTTACCACCCATATCATAAAAATTTTGTGGCAAAGCTGGATGTAGTGGCTCAGAAACTCAAGGCAAGAGGCTCACAAGTGTGAGGCTAGCCAGGGCTATACAGTGAGACGCTATTGCAAAGAGCCAAGTTATTTAAGGTGATATTTATTAACATAGGGAAAATGTCCGGTGTGAAGGGGAAAGCTGCAGGAATAACTAGAGGCTGAGGCCTTGTAATTCCGATGCATCCAGATGCGCTGTGCACACAAATAATACGGCAAAAGTTTTCGGAAATAGGATTTATAGTGAGTTATGGAAAGTAGAGTGCCCAGTAGATCAGGAAACTGAACGAAGGATTTGAAGAGGTGGTTGAAAGGAGCAGCTCCAGGTGGCAGCAGTCGTTTGGAACGCTGCTCCCTCCAGGATGCTGCCCACTGGCTAACCCCTAAACCAGTGAGGCGGACAGCGGTCTAGTGGGAGAGCAGGGAGAGGAGCGGCAAACATTGGCGGCAGGGGTGGAAGGGGTCTCAGGCTTGGAAGGCAGCATGGCAATGACTGTAGGAAGGGAAACCCGCACCGCTGTGCGCAGCGCAGCTCTGGTGACAGCGTTCCTGCAGGGGCATGACTCCTGTGTAAGGATATGCATGACTTTGTGCAAAGTGGCACCGTCAACAATATTGAAACTGGAAAGAAAATGGCATCAGCTGGACAGCACATAAAGGTTATGAGTTCAGGACCAACATGGGCTACAGAGACCAAACAAACAAAAACTAGCGGTAGAATAAACAAGCATCTTGTAGCTGTTAAAAATAAACCAGAAGCAGGGTATAATTCCACTCAATTTGGGTTTGTGTGTGTCCATACATACCAATAAATGTTGGGGAAAGACATACGGTGTCAGTCTGACTCATGAGACAAAAGCAGAGGGACAGCCTTGCGTGTGGAGGGAAAGCACACATCATTTGTACACCAGGAGCCGCCTGTTACCTTCACAGGCTCGTGCTGTGCACCTGCTGCTAGGGTACAGATTGGGGTTTTTGTTTTTATTTCTTTGTTTTGTTATAATTGAGACAGGTTATCGTGTAGCCAGACTGACCTCACTATGATGTTGAACTTCTCTTCCTGTATTGTTTCTTATGCTGTGCGAGGGCTTGAACCCAGGGGTGTCACACACGCTACACAGGCACTGTACGAAACAACCATAGCTCCAGATAAGTGATACACTACAGACATACCTTTAAGAATACAGAGGGCTAGAGAGAGGGGTTAAGAGCACTGACTGCTCTTCCAGAGGTCTTGAGTTCAATTCCCAGCACCCACATGATGGCTCACGACCATCTATAATGAGATCTGGTGCCCTCTTCTCACATGCAGGTGTACATGCAGGTAGAACATTGTATACATAATAAATAAAACTTAAAAAAATACAGATTTATAAACTGTCCAAGATACGTATTTCTTCATAGATATATAAATCAGCTGAGTACAATGGTGACACCTTTAATCCCAGCACTTGGGAGGCAGGGGCAGACAGATCTCTGAGTTCAAGGCCAGCCTGGCCTACAGAATCAGTTTCTATCTTTAAAACAACAACAACCAGAAAAAGAAAAAAGAAAGAAAAAAACAACAACAAACAAACAAAACCCACCAAAAAACTTAGATGTACGGTCATTTAGAATGCTGTTTAAAAAAGTAATTAAAAACAGTGGGCTTAGGGGCTGGCATTGAGGCTCAGCGAAAACAAATCCAGCAAAAATAGATTAAAGGACTGGGATGTCGCTGAGTGACAGAGGGCCTGCCACAGAAAGGTGATTTTATAGACACATAGCAAGTAGTCAGAGGCACTCCCAGGTACACCGCCGGGCCTCCTGTTTCTAGTAACACCTGTAGAGTTTCACAGAAATTCTCATTGCTGTAAAGAGGAAGCTGGGGAAAGGACTGCCGCGGCTTCACCGCTGGCCTCGTTTTAAGGGCAGCCTACTTCTGAGGAAAAACTGTATGCGCTCTGTGTTGCATGTGTTTCTGTGTGGAATAACAGAACAGTGCTAGCGGTAGGTGCAACTGTTTCCTTTTGTGGTCTACAAGGCAGACTGAAAGGACGCACAGGCGTGCGTACCGTGAGTGAGCGCTGGTGGCAGCAGCGCTGGTGGCTCAGTCAACCTAAAGTCAAGTAACAGAAACAGGGAGAAGCGTTCTCACTACATTGTTGCTTGCATTTATTTTTTTATTTCTATTTAGTATTATTATTATTATTTTTTAGACAGGGTTTCACCATGGACCTTTAGCTGACCCAGAACTCGTACAGACCAGGCTGACCTCAAACTCACAGAGATCCATCTGCCTCTGTCTCCAGAGTGCTAGGGTTAAAGGGACGTGCCGCCATGCCATGCAGTGGTTGCTGACGTAAAGGCTGGCTGTGTCTGCTCCCTGAATACCCCAATATACACCACTATCACTACTCCTCACAGGTCAGTCTTGAGCATATTTGTCTTTGGCTAGAGAAAAGTCAACAGCTCATCCCATAAGAACCACAGTCATGAAAGTCACAGTTGAAGAGGAGCTTTTGACTCCTCTTTTCTGGAGCAGCTGTGCCCTTCAAGTGTGCTCTTTGTCAGAACTTGCTCGTCATCCTCGGTGTCTGGAAGGGAATGTGGACAGAAGCCTTTCCTTTCTTAGCACAGAAGCTGCTCACCCATCATGCAGATGAGGAGGAGCCTCTCCAGCAAGAAACTACACAGAGTTCAGAGTTCTTAGGAACCGACTTTTGACTTTTCTGGTTTGCCTAAAACCTAATTTTAAAAGTTTGAAGTAGTTGACCTTTTATGGTATTAATCCCTGCTTCTTGATTTATCTCACCTAACATAAGGGGGAATTATAAGAAACAAACCAGCCTGTATCAGTGAAGAACATTTGAACTGTTAAACCTATGCAGATATCACATGTGCAAATCTGTGTTAAGAACTATGGACACCTGTGCCACTGTGCAGACCGACTTCAACGGAACCATCTTGCTGAACACAGTTGCACCTTTCCAGATAGTCTGTTGTTCAACAACCCCAAAATAGGAGGAACTGTTCCGTAAAATGTGCACACTTTGCACAGGTGACACTGGGGCCCACCTTCTACCTCCCTCTCTCTTCCAGCCGAGCTCCTCACTTTTATGTCAGCCACTTGTGGCATTAGAAAACAAAGGGACCAGTGTAGTCTTCTAGCAAAGTTCTATGCCAGAACTCTGACTGATGTATTAAGCTTCCGGGCAGAAGAGCAGACCTCAGGGTCATTCCCTCAGAGCACCGTGGTAGGCATAGTGGTAGTATACAGAAAGCCCTGGGAAGTGAGGACCTAAGGAGGTACAGCTGGTTCTGACTACTGAGTCCCCACGTTGCTCTGACAAGAGTGGGAACGTCTGTGGAGGCTGTGGGTGGCAAAAGCCGCGTTAAGGCTCTGACTCTGATTACATCCTCTCCTCCAGGACCTAAACATTGACCAGAAAACGCCTCTCCGAGTCCTCCACCGAAGGCCTTTGGCCGTGAGAAAGCGGGCCATTCACTCTATGGAGACACACTACCTGGATGAGCATCATTTTCGTCTGTACTTGAAGACCCAGGCTGGAACGTATCCTTCTGCGATGTATCGCAGAGACCCAAGCAGAATGGGGCCAGGATAGTTACGCTGCCCTAAAAAGCGGGGTCAGTTGATCGGGGAGGTTTCTTCACTAACTTACTTTTCTTTGAAATGTGTTCTCACGGACCCCAGGTCTCACAGACTCCAGGCTGGGCTGAGCTCCTGATCCTCCTGCCCTCTACCTCCCAAGTGCTGTGATTACAGGCCTTCCGTCACCTCAGGTGGTCTGGGATATTTTGGAAAGGATTTGAGTGTACTAATTCAGTATTTTGGAGTGGAATCAATACTTTTCGGTTTGATACCTGTTTTCCCATTTGTGTTTCAAAACAGTGTTTTAGACCATGAAGTGCCTGTCAATTCAATGCCAACTCTAAAGTTTATAGTTCTGGTACAGTGCCTTACACGTTGCTCAGCATATAATATACTCAGAAAGTACTTTTAGTTGACTCGTTTGCTGTCCTTACATGTTTTACAAGTTACATGTTCATCCTATTGGTCCTTATAGTATTGCAAGTGTTTGTCCAACTGGTTAAGCAGGTGTTGGAAGGAAATGGTGGTATTTTACTTTCTTTTTTTTTCTTTGCCATGATTTCTTTTTTCTTTTCAAAGATTTATTTTACGTAAATGAATGTTCTGTTTTCATGCACACCAGAAGAAGGAATCAGATTCCATTACTGATAGTTGTGAGCCACCATGTGGTTGCTGGGAATTGAACTCAGGACTTCTGGAAGAACAGAAAGTGTTCTTAACCGCGGAGCCATCTCCTCAGCCCTGGGATTTTTCTTTCTTTAAAGTTTGAGACAAGTTCCCCATGTTGCCTGGACAGGCTTGTCAAAGACACTAAGCTGTTCTCTGTCTCTGCCTCCTAGGGATAAGATAGGAGTACAGACACACGGCCGTGCCCAGTGCTTCTTCACAGAGTGATTGTAAGGAATACACAGGCCTGTGTGACACACACACACACACACACACACACACACACACACACACACACACAGTTAAGCGATAATGTATCAGTGTGAGGACTCCAGCATCTGACCATGTTTTAAGTAGAAGAGGTCAGTCCTCAGAGTTTTAAACGGCTGCAAGCCAAAGCTGGCATTTGTCTGCCCTCCTGTGACATTGGGCCAGAAGCGAGTTCCTAATTAAGTGTGCCAGAGAGCTCTGTCATCTTAGGCTTAGTCTAATATTTACTTTCTTACAGGACTACTCACAAGTTAAAATTCATTTTGATTTTGGTAGTAGGGATTTTAAACCCAGCCTCATCACACTAAGTACATACCCTACCACTGAGCTTCAAGCCCTACCTCAGATGATGAAAACAAAGTAAAACTAACCCTTGTCTTCAGTTACTGCTGTGTCTTTTGGAGAAACTGATACCTTTTTGATCCTGCTAAGACATTTTTGGAACCAGCCACATACATGTACTTGTTAGCTAAGAGAGTCTGGTAAAAACCTATAGATACCTTTGGTGACGCCATAGAGGTATGTACGTTCTTTACGTACGGAGCTCACCTGGCCTGTCGAGGCTCACGTGGCTTAGTCCCTTGAGCCAGCTCCATGTACTCCCCCAGCACGAATGAGCTCCAGACCTTTGCATTGCTTTGGGGGGGGAGGGGCTTTTTGGTCCGCTTCTTTCTTTATTGTTGCTAGCTTTCTCTGACAGAAAGAAGAGAAGAAGAAAGGCAGTTGAGGAGAAATTATGAATTTAGGGAAAAGGAGCTAGTAGGAATTGTATGTCTTCTGCTTGAATCAAAACATGCAGTGGGGGGGCAGTGAGGAAACTTAATGTTGCTTCTTGCTCTCACTTGGGAATTCTTCCATTTCCCTGGATTAACTGTTAAGCAGTTACACCATTAACTTCTTTCTACTGAATTCTGGTTTTATGAATACAATACAATGCTGCATTTTGTTACTATTTTTTTTAAGTGAGCAATGGGGAAATGTATTTTTTTCAGATGCTAATCTTAAGAAGAACAAATTCCAGATTTAGCCAATGCTTTCAAAATATGAAGACCTATGAGAAAAAACCAAAGTTGCTAAAACCAAACCCCAAAAGTATTTAGCCAGGTTGTGGTAGGCCACACTGGAATCCTAGCACTAAGGATTGTTGCGTGTTCAAGACAGCCTGCATTACTCACTGGTTCCAAGGCCAGGGGGGAGTGTCAGAGCACGCAAATGTATACAAACAGAAAGAAACAGAAAACAAACATCAAACAAAGAAAACCACCTTAATGATTTTGCTCACAGCTGCCTGTAGAACTGCAGCATAGGGGCGGGGATCCCACTCCTTTTCCCGGCCACTGATGTCACTCATACATGCATGACATACACTCACAAGACACAACATGCATCAGAAATAAGAACCGTAAAATTTATTTTAGCTGGGCAATGGTGGCATCAGCCTTTAATCCCAGCACTTGGGAGGCAGTGGCAGGCTGGTCTCTGTGAGATCAAGGTTACCCTGGTTTATAGAGCAAGTTCAGGATAGCCAAGGCTACACAGAGAGAAACCCTGTCTTGAAACACCAAAAAAAAAAAAAAAAAAAAAAAATCTATCTTAAAAAGACTAATATGTTAATTCTTTATTCCATTTTAATGCTAATGTATTTCAAGGAACCACATCATTGAAGTCACTTTTTGTGTGGTCCTGTGGAAACTCATCATTTGGTAGATGTCAATTATCATTATGGAAAAATGGGACCCAGATAACAAAATAGAAATGGTGATGACCAAAAACAAACAAACAAACATTGGGTTTGGCATGATGGTGCAAGTCTTTAACAGCACTCAAGAGGCAAAAGCAGGCAAATCTCTGTGAGTTTGAGGTGAGCCTAGTCTACAGAGTGAGTTCCAGGCTAGATCTACACAGTGAGATGTTGTCTCAAAAAAAAAAAAAAAAACCAAAAGAAAATTGAACCTGACTTAATGTATACTCAAACCTTGGCATTTTGAGATGAGCTAATTAAAAAACAAACAAAACAAAGCCTGGGGTGGGGCCAGGGCATGCCATGGTTTCTAGTCTCATCACTTAGAGTATGGAAGCAGAGGGTCCAGTCAAGTCAACCCAGAATCTAGACTAGATTCTACAGGCTCTGGGGATTTGAGCTCTCTCAGCTGCTGCATCCAGGAAGAATATCCCTCAGAACTTAGGTCTTCCTGGACTACCTGATACCTGACTCAAAGCAAAGCCATGGCCTTGGTAAGTTTGATGTGAACAGAGGTCCTGGCTACTGTCTTGGCATCCAGGCTGGTGAGAACCAATTCCCCATAGCTTATTTTCTGAGATACACATCTCAGGTCAGAGTTCAGAAACGGCCTCTTTGGTAACGTTTTTTATTCTATTTATTTTTCCTTCTACTTGCTAGAGTAGTTGGTACTGCATAATCTTTTCCTTAAAGAGACCTAGCTACATTAAAGAATTCGTGCACGGAGACTTCGGGAGAACCCAGCCGAACATTGGCTCCCTGATGAATGTGACCGCAGACATTCTTGAGCTGGATGTGGAGGTAAAGTATCTCTCTGCAAATCACATCAGCCAAAGTAGTTCTGTGACAGTAACCAAGCAGCTCTGCCTGTCTCCATGGGATAGTTTTTACCTGAGGGGTTTTTTCTTTTGTTTAATACTTATTTTCATTTATGTCTGTATTTTGCCTGCATGTGTCTGTGCACCCCATCTGTGCCTGGTGCTCCTGGAGGTGAGAAGAGACTGCTGGCTCTCCTGGACCAGAGTTACAGATGGTTGTGAACCACTATGTGGGTGCTGGGAATGGAACCCAGGTCCTCTGGAAGATAACCACTGAGCATCTCTCCAGCCCTCTCCAGGGAAAAATTATCTTTGGAATTCTTTTTTAAAAACAAACAAACAAACAAAACAAACAGCAACAAACCAGGATTCCATTTGTGATACTTGCAGGTTACATGGCTAATTTACTAATTGGTATCAGGTTCTGTCATTTACTGATTTATCTCTGGTGTCAGATTAAAGCCTTAAACAAGGAAACAAAGTTGTAGCTGTGCCTCATGCATCCTTCCAAATGCTTGGGTTGTGTTTTATAAGACTTTTGGAGCTGGCCATGTGGATGCATGCCTTTACTCCCAGCCCTGTAGAGGCAGAGGCTGGTGGATGTCTGGGCTCATGCTCTACAGAGTTCCAGAGCAGCCAGGGCAGTATGGAATACCCTCCCTCAAAAAGGGAGTGGGAGCCGGAAACCAAAAACCAAACCAAACCAAAACCAAAAAAAGGTAGTGGAGTGTTGGATTTTATGGCTGCGTTTAGCTCATCTCAGTAATGGCAGTTGCTGCCAGGGCACCACTAAATTCAGTCCCTGGGATCCACACAGGAGAAGCACATCTCTGAGTTCATAGCCAGCGTGGTCTACAGAGCAAATTCTAAGACAGCCAGGGCTACACAGAGAAACCTTGTCTTAAAAAAACAAAACAAAAAATTATAAAGAAAAAATGGCTTTTCCAGGCTATATTACAAATTGTGCTCCTAGGCAAAATCTGATTAGAAATTTAATTCCTGCCTAACCTCACCAAAAGTCCTAAAAGAGTCATTTTACCAAGGTATGAGAAATGGACACACACCAGATATGGAAACAGCTATGGCAGTCAAAGTCATGTTGACTTAATGTGCTCTCATTTCTCAAGTCCTTAGATTGTATATGGCTCCCGTGGGGCACCAGGATCCACTGTCCAGATTGTAGGAGCCTAGTGAGGCCAACGTCAGGAAGCAGCTTAGTGTTGCCAGCCACACTTGCTTTTTTTTTTTTTTAATTTGACTATCCAATTCCCTGAAAGCATATGTACAAATAACATTGCACAGACCGGACAGGTTATATCTAGGAACTACATATGTATATAGATATGTGTGTGTGTGTGTGTGTGTGTGTGTGTGTGTGTGTGTGTGTGTGTATAACAAAAAGAGACCATGGATTTGAAAGAGAGCAAGAAAGAGTATATGGGAGGATTTGGAAAGAAGAAAGGTAAGAGCAAAGTGCTGTCATTATAATCTCAAAAGAATGTAAGACATTTTCTTCTAGAATGCTGCAGGACTCTACTCTGAGCCATATTCCCAGTCCACACACACAGACCTATGCTCAGGAGAGTCAGCCCAACTGGCATCTCAGCCTGTCAAGTGTGGCTCCTGGCCCACAGTAAGGCCCCTCCCCTTCCTTCCTCAGCACGCACGGCTGTGAGCCCTTGTGCTTATTTTCAGTTTGAGAAACTGCTCAGAAACTTAAATATGATTATTTGGCATATGGTAATATCTAAAACACTAGCACAACACCATCTTGGGACTTGCAAAGACTTTGTGCAGTGTGTACCTATGCAATGGTTTGGCTTTTCTGCTGTTTAGGGAATCTGGTATGTGAAGTGACGTATGGGGGGAATGAATGCATTAGTTTCAGTAAGCCACTTCAGGCTTTTGGTTTGGTCTGGCCTTTTAATGCTGCCCAGGCTAGCTTGGAACTTGCCTGGTGGTTCAGGCTAGCATCTACTGATCTGTCCTAGCGCAGGCCCCTTGCTGCTGTGATTACAGATGTTCAGCATTGCACCTAGCTGCGCTAAGGCCCCACAGAGAAGCTGAGATGTGGCGTGTTTTAGTATGTCTGGAATGTGGCTGTGTGGGCTAGAACAGATTACGTTCTGACATTTTAATCTAGAAGAACAAAGGGCAAGGGAGGTAGCAGTAGCAACTACTTGGATTTAGTTAGTTATTTTTGATGTTGTGGGACAGGGTCTTCTGTTGACCAAAAAGGCTATCAGTTCATGATCCTCCTATCTCCACCTCTGAAATCCTAAGATTATAGGCATGTTTCATGACACCTGGCTTGAACTGGATTTTAAAAGAAACAAAAATTCTGAAATGAGATACGTGATGCTTTTCTGGTTCTAGTGGTCTTCTTTATTAGTTTACCTCACATTTAATTACAGACTGCTTGAGCCACATGACATTCTAGTCAACAGTGGTCTTATCTCACCGAGTGACATCAGACCTTAGTTAAGTAAGTACACTATGGTGTTTGCCCAGTGATGACGTCAACTAATGACACATTTTTCAGAATGTGATACATAACTATGTTTTGTCAAATATAAGACGGTAGAACAGTCAAGACAGTAGTTATTGAGACTTCTGGGGAAAAAATAGCTCCCAGATCAAACATTTTTTTACACTTTCCTCCTAACTGACATTACAGTTTTTCAGTTTCTTCTCTTAGGAGCCAAGAGGTGCAGTAGTCATTGTGTCTCCACTAACTCAGAAATGGACCATCAGTGTTGCTGCTCTTATCAAATGGGCCTTCTCTTGCATGACAGTAAAACTGTCCCCAGAAGTGCTTGCCAGGATCTGTCTCACTAACCTGTCTCTCCCTTTTAGTCTGTAGATGTTGACTGGCCCCCTGCTTTGGATGACTAGCTCTCCCATTGGAACACAAAGGGTTTTCCTGTTGTGACGAGGACACACAGGCGGCGTATCCTGGAAAATGGCTGTTTACCCACCATAACGGTGTCATCAAAACCACTTGGATCATGTTGATCTGTTCCTGAAGTTCACTGTAACATCTCAGGATCTTTGTGTGTGTGTTGTGTGCTGTTGTTTGTTTTTTCTCATTCCCTGTCTCATGACCACAAAACCGAAAGAGGAAGGATCTGCCTATCTTCTGAGAGGTGTGCAGTTGAGGCCCTGTCAGCCTAGGGAGCTGTGGCTCCTCCAGCGCAATCCTGTACAGGAGACAATACCGTTAAAGCCACGTGCTAAAGCTCCCGGGTCTTCCGAGTAGCCGTCACAACCAGACGTGGTGTAGAGTGTCCAGGTATTCTAGAATGTCAGATGCAAATCTGATACTAATGTTTTCCCAGTCCCTCATGGAAGCTGTCATCAATGGAAGGACTTTAAGGTCTGATCTGTCACAGTGCTAATGACCACGTTACTGTTGACAATCTAAAACTGTCAGTACATGTCTGCTATAGAAGGCAAGCGACACCTTAACACTGGCGGCATACTCTAACATTCCCTAAGCCCCTTAAGAGAAACAAGTGCCTTCAGTGTCTGTCCCAGGGTTACAAATTTGAGACTGCTAAACAAATACAAACATATTTCAGTGTTTCAGTTACTTTCTAACTTCAAACATCTTGGTAAGGTATATCTGGCATTATATCTAATTTCATAAACAAGAAAACAAAAGTTAAATCCCTAAAATTTTAGTTGCTCGTGTAAGCAGGTTTGGAGCAGAAGTTGTGTTTCCAGGCTCCTTCCTATAACCCGTCAGGGGACCTGCGCCCCTGTGATTGCAGTGCCCTCAAGCGTGCCAGGGAGGTTACAGAGCCAGGTCAGGTAGCCCCCCAAGGAACGGCTGTGTATGTCTTACATGAGTCTTTATAGTCACCATTGGTGATGCATGATGAAGAGAAGTCTTAAACATATTTAACCAGAAGATGAATTAATCATTAGAAACTCCAGAAGGAGAGCTCAATAAAATATGGGTTTAAGTATTAACTCTCATCAGCTGGTGCAATTTCTTGACTTTTTTTTATACATTGATTTGAATAGTATTCATGTTTCTCATCTCTGCACAAAATTCACAGATTCTTAAGATGTACTTTAGATAGTATATCAGGAAAATGTTTTTGATTGAGATAAAAAGGGCAGCCTTTGAAGCCGTGTTCATCACATGTGGATAATGGCAAAGGATATTTTCATTGTCAGAAAATTCCAGAGGGTTAACAGAACTTAAAAAGTTAAAGACTTCTGGTGAATATTTCTCAGCTTCTGTTAAAATTCTGCTACAAAAGTGAGTTAAATCATTTAGGAAAAGTCTTTTGCATGCTTCTTTTAGTTCAGTTTTGAACCCAATGGACGTAAAACATGGAGGCCGGGAACTTCCAGAAAGCCGTTTCTTGAATTATTTCCTGTTGAAGGATGAGCAGTAGATGCAGATACTAACTCCAGATATCCTCAGGGCTTGGGGACTCAGGGTTAGGAAGTCTTGTAGGTTTGGTTCCTTTTGTCACACAGTGTTTTGTTACTGTTTCCCTTCTATCAACTTTGTTTAAGCTTGAAGCAATGTTTATGTCATTTGTAGAATGAGCTCTTTGTTGCAGATATAATCTCTAGTTTATTTTAGAAAAAAAAATTCAACTGAAGAACTCAAGAAAAAAATAGAATTGATAACTGAGATTTTTCCTAGTAAGGTCACTGGTTACCTTTGCAGGTTAAATTAAGTGACTTAATAAGTTAAATTTCCATTTCCTAAGAGAAAAACAGCAGATTTCTTTTTCATTTAGAGCTTTATTCTTTTTTTAAATTAAATTTATTCTTTGACAGTTTCATACATGAAGATAATATACAGTGGTCACACTTAGCCCACCCTTTCTCTTTTGTTTTTCTCTGTGTAGCCCTGACTGTCGTGGAATGCACAGGTTTCTGCCTGACTCTCCCTCCAAGGTCCTGGAATGAAAGGCCAGGGTCACCACACTACCCACCACCTCATTTCCCTCCCATCCCCAACATCCCCCATGAGACCCTTCCCACTTCATGTTCTCGTGACCCACTGAGATTAGCCACCTTTCTGGAATTGGATGCGGAAGACAGCGAACTCATAAATCACTGCAGCATTTAAGACAGTGCCCCCTGAAGCATCCATCAACTGCTAGTAGTTCCTCAGGGAGGGGCAGGGCCCAGGAGCCCCATCCTGACCCATGCAGCCATCTGCAGGTGCCATGAGTTCATGATTGCTACAGTTATGTGATCTTGGCAAGAAGGTTATGTCTGAGCATTCCTCATCAGCCAGCTCGTCTGCTATTTCTTCTCCTTAGTCTTTTATTTTTAAATCCATACATGAGAATGAATTGTGTGAGGTAAGCTCTGTGAGGGAGGTCATTGGAGATAGGGTTTCAGTTTATAGCTTGCACTGGACTTGAATTTAGGACCTTCCTTCCTCTGCCTCTCAAAAGTGTTTGAATTATACTCATGAGCCACAGCCCCCACTCTGGTTGTAAGCTTTTCTGTTCTGTTTTAAAATGGTACTTGCTTGGTTAGGGTTTCTACTGCTTGATGAAACAACATGAGCATAAGCAACTTGGGGAGGAAAGGGTTTATTTCGCTTACACTTGCATCACAAACAGAAGTCAGGGCAAAGAACTCAAGGCAGGAGGCAGGAATGGAAGCAGAAGCCAAGAAGGAATGCTGCTTACTGGCTTGCTCTTTGTGGTTTCCTCAGGCTGCTTTTGTATGGTACCCAGGACCACAAACTCAGGGGTGGCACTGCCCACAGTGGGCGAGGCCCTCCCGCATCAATCAAGAATGAAGACTGCACTCCAGGCTTTCCCAAGACTGAGCTTCCGGAAGCATTTTCTCAAGCGAGATTTCCGCTTCCCAGATAAGCCTGGTATATGCAAAGTTAACATTAAAACTAGCTAGCAGAGTACCTTTTTATTATTACGAAAAAAGAATTATGTTCATATCTTTAAATTTTTTTTATTTCAAAATAATTCTAGACTTAAAAGTACTAAGTACAAAGGAACTTTTCCACTGGGTTGCTGAATCAGCAACACCTCACCATCTCAAATACATTCATGTATAATTCCTAGAAAAAGTAAGTCACAGAACACCCACCATACCAGGAAGTTAGCATGATAGACTACCGTTATCTAACCCGAACGCCACACTCCCCTTGCCATTTGTCACAGACTTCACGATCCAGTCATCATCCTACTTTGCAGTCAGTGCTTCTGTTGACACGAGGCAGTTTTAAGATTTCAGAGCAATTATTTAGTAGCCACTCCTCCAGCTCCGTTTTACCTGCTACTAGATGTAGGCATGTGAAGAAATGCTTTGGTTGTTTGTTTGTTTTTCTTTGCACCTTTCTGAGTGTCCAGTCACTGAGGGGTGGGTGTTGCTGGGTAAGGTATTGTCTGTCACCCTGTTCCAGTGTAGTGTGCCTCTTCCTTCCCTTGCAGTCAGTGCCTTGTTGTCGGGCCAGCTTTTCACTCTTCAGATTTAGTATCCACTGAAGACCTCCGCTAGACTGACTGCCAGATTCTGCCGTTGTTTTTGCATGTGTTGATGGGCATTGCACCGAAAGGCAGGGCCTTTCCTCCTCTCGCTTCACTAGCTCACCGCATCCGTGTGGACCATAGCCTTACTTTTGCTCTTTGTGGGGTTGGGGATTGAACCAAGACAAAGCAGCAAAAGCACTCTCACTAAACTGAACACTCCACTCTCAGGTTCCCATGTTATTCAATGAGGTGGTCATTTGTTACTAATACTGTTGCTAAGTATTGGTCAGAGCAGTGGGAATTCTCAAGCTGTCCTTTGGACATTATCTCCATCATTCTTTGAAAAACAAAGCTACTCCATGCTTATCTTTATATTTCCTCTGCACCAGCCATGAAGTAAATAGGCAATTCCTCTAAGAAGACCTGGTTCCAATTGTGGAAAATGGTATTTTTCTAGAATAAGCTTCTTACATTTGTTTATTATATATGTGTTCATGCATGAACAGTTCACATGTGGTCAGTTCACTTCTTGACTACCATGTGGGTTCTGGGGGTTAAACTTGGGTCATCAAGCTTGGCAGCAAGTCTTCTAAAGCAAGCAAAGAGGAAATGCTTCCAAACTCTGATGGCAAAATCCAACAAAGACATCATTAAGAGAAAACTTAGGCCAGTATCTCTGATGAACATACGTGAAAAACATTAAGATTCTAGCAAGACACTGAGCCATCTCACTGACTGAAAAGTATTTAAAAAAAAAAAAAAATTTTTTTTTTTTTTTTTTTTTTTTTTTGAGACAAGATCTCATATAGCTCAGGCTGGCCTTGATTTACTATGTAGCCAAGAATGGTCTTGAACTTTTGATCTTCCACATCCAAGAGCTTGGACTACACATGTATGTCATGCTTGCTCTATGTGATGCTGGAGGGAAGGGTCACAGGCAAGCTAGAGAAGGAACTGAGCTACAGCCCCAACCCCAGAAATGTGTTTGTTGCTATTGTGAACTGCTGTTCCTAAGCCCTCTCACAGAAGACACATCTAGAAATACACTGAAAGCTATGAGTATAATGTCAGTATTTTCAATGCCTGCCATCGATTTCTCCTTTTCAAAATTCTTAATTCTCTGCTGTGATGGTATATCTGACTCTCATTTGCCTCAGTATATGCCATGACATGTACACTTATAAATGGCATTAAAAATGGCCAGCATCCTATTGCTTCCTTCTTATTCCAGATCACTGCAGTGCTATTACCCACAAATCAATACAATCTGAACAGACTAATAATGAATTAGGAGATCAAACCTAGAAAAGTTTCAAAGAAAAAAAAATGTCTAGGACCTGATAGTTTCTCTGCTACCAAACATTTAAAGAACTGAGAGCAATCTCCAACTCTCCTAAAGCAAGCAAGAGGAAATGCTTTCACTCTGATCACAAAATCCAACAAAGACATCACTAGGAGAAAACTCAGATCAGCATCCCTGATGAGCAAACATGAAAAATTTAATATGCCAGCAAGACAAATTCAATAGCATACTCAAAAGGTAGCTGGCTCACTTTGAACACCTGGGACTACCTTGAGGGTTCAGTGATGCTTCAATATGCCAAAAGAATCATAAATCCAATGTCATTTTTAGCAGAGCTGTTCTAAGATATGTATGGAACCACAAGAGAGCAAGCAATCAAAGTGAGTTTAAGCCAAAAGAACAAAGTTGGAGAGGGGAATGGTGACTCAACCTGAAATCCTAGGACTCAGGTGGCAGGTGTGGGAAGATCATGAGTTTGAGGTATACAGCAAGATCCAGGCCAGTCTGACCCCCTTTCAAAATCATAAACAACAAAGACTGAGGATATCACTCAGCCAACAGAATGCTTGCTCAGCATGCATGAGTCCCTGGATTCCATGCTCAGTACCTTGTTAAACTGGCATGGTGATCATGCCTGAAACCTAGCACTTGAAGGGTAGAAGTGGGAGAATCAAAAGTTCAAGTTCATCCTCAGTGACACAGGAACTGTGAAGCCAGCCTAGACTACAATATTTTATTTCAAAATGTACCTGAAAATTACAGTAGTCAAAATAGTATGCATTTGCCCACACACTCCAGTCCAGAAATAAGTTCATGCATGTACATGCAGCTGATTACTGACAGAAGTGTCAACACACAATGGGGAAAGAACAGTAAAAGGTGTTGGGAACTGGGCCTACCAGCATCTGCATGCAATGAGCTCCTTAAACCACACCATATTAAAGGTCACCTGAAAACCACCTCAAATTTCAGAGCAGAAACTAAAACTAGGGGGAAAACTGGAGGAAAAACAACCTGATTGTGATCTAGGCAATTGTGCTTCTGTATTTGGCACCAAAAGCGAGACAAGACAAATGGAATTAATGAAACAACAAAAAAGGCTTCTTTGGAACAGCTAAAGAAGAATAAAGTGAAAAGACAACCTGTAGAATGGAAGGAAATATTTGAAAATATACTGTAAAATGAACTTTTATTCACCTGCTTCAATGATGGTCTCAGAGGATTACTGCCTCCTGTTAACCTAGGCCTAGTCCTAGAAGCTTCTGGCCTCCTTAAAATCTAACCTAGATCTCGAACATTTTCAGCCTCCGAGACTTACTGCTTAATATGTTCACCTTTGTATAGCTCAGACTGGCACAAGCCATTTGTGATGGTACATGCCTTTAATTCTGGCACTCAGAGAGGCAGAGGCAGACTGACTGATGTGAGTTCAAGGCCAGCCAGGACAGCTCAGGCCACACAGAGAAACCCTGTCTGAAGGTGGAGGTGGCAAACACTGGATTGCAGCAACAACTACTGAATTAGGTCAACCTGCACACGTCAAAGATGTTTTAGCATCAGACGAACTCAGGGGATATGTTACGTGGGGAAGAGGTTTTGCCTATATTTCCATACGTGATGAAAGACTGGGTTGCATGAAAATTGATAAAGATCCAATCCAACCGAATAAGAGAAGCTTTCAAGTGGAAGGCATGACTCAAGGGAGAGATGAAGAAAGACAACAATGCAGATGACACAGAAAGCAGATCCCCTTTGCGTGGAGACAGCTTCACAAACCAGCTGAAGAGAGACAGACAGTTCATCAGACTGGCAGACTGGAAAAGCTTGATGCTGAAAAGGACTGTTGCTGAGGACAGATGACCAGGACTGCAATTACGGAGGATCATTGCATCAGTGGCTGAGTGGATCTTCAAAAGGACATTTGGACCGTTAAATCTGTGATAATGAGAATTGTTTCTATTGTAAAAGTTAAACTGCGTGCAATCTTTAGCTTAAACAGAAAGGAGGAAGTTGTAGGGGAATTTTAATTCAGACATGGCTGCTCTGGCAAGAGATCACATCCCAAGATCTTCTAGGACTGTGTGATCTGGCTGGAATACAAACACGCCTTTAATCCAGAAGACAGAGGCAAGCAGATCTGAGTTCAAGGCCAGCCTGATAAAGAGCAAGTATCAGGTAAAGAAAAGCTTAGGTCCAGGTGTGGTGTACACTCCTTTAATCTCAAACAATGAAGGTAAAGTTTGTAGAAGAAAGCACCCTTGTTTGAAAGAGATGTCTAATTGAGTGGCAGAAAAAGTGACAAATCAGAGAAAGATTTGACAGAATAAGATATGCCCAACTCTCACAAGAAGAAAGAGAAAAGGAAAGCTACTTAAGGGACAATGGGAGAAAGAGGAGGCAGGTTTTTGTTTTTAACCAGTACAGTAATAGAGAAATGTGTTTCAGAGGAAGAAGTCAGGTGAAGACCGATGAACCAGAGAATGAGAAGGAGCCAGATGATTAGAAAAGACTGCTGGAGATAGTTTGAGGTCAAGCAGAGCAACTCAGGGACAGAGAGAGAAAAGCCATATTGAATAAGTTAACTGGGAGAGCAGTTTAAGCCAAAACAGCTGAGTTGAACTAGCCAGCTATGAGTTCAGAAAGGGTAAGTATATTAAGCAGTAAGTCTCAGAGGCTAAAAACATTCTAGGCTTAGGTTAGATTGTACGGAGGCTGGAAGCTTCCGGGACTAGGCCTAGGTTAGCAGAAAGAGGCAGCAAGCCTCCCACAATTGAACCAGGCGAATAAAAGTTCATTTTACAGTATACATCTGATAACAGGTTGCTATCCAAAACTCAACCCAATAGCAAAAACACAAAGGATGCATAGGTGTGGTGATACCTTTAATCCCAGCACTCTGGAAGGAGGAGCAGGCAGAGCTCTGAGTTAGAGGCCAGCCTGATCTACTTAGCAAGTAATAACACTACATGTTTAAAAAAGAAAGGATGTAGTTGGTAAAATGGACCAAAACCCACTATATATGTTCTCAAAAGAAAAAAGGCCAATAAGGCAATAAAGAAAACCTCATTAATCATCAGTGAATTGATATGATACCACTTCATACTTATTAGAATGGCTGTTACTAGTAAGAGGGAAGATAGGGGCTAAAGAAATGGCTCAGCACTAAGCATACTTGCTGATCTTGCAGAGGATCCATATTCAGTTCTCAGCATCCACACACACAGGTAAGAAGCTGGTAAAACATGCAGTGTGGAGAAACCCTGCAGTGTTGGTGAGAGTGTATGTTGTCCAGTTATTATGGGAGTTCCTCGATGAGAAAACCAGAACTACTATGTCATCTAGCAATCCCATTCCTGGGTTTATGTCTACATTCCAGATATACAATGAAATGGTATTCAGCCATTAAAAATAGGAAATCCTGTCATTTATAAAAATGAGGATAAACACAGAATAATGTGAGGCACAGAAAGACAAAAACATGATATAATTTATAGATGAAATCTAAAAATGCTGAAGTGATGTTGGAAGCTCGGAGTGCACTTGAGAGGAACTGGGGAAGTGACTGGTCAAAGGACACAATTTTGGAGTCATCTTTAAAGAATAAAATTGGGGCAGGTGAGATGGTACAGTGGGTAAGGGTACCTGCCCCTAATGTGATGACCTGAGTTTTGATTCATGGAACCCACATAATGAAAGGAGAGAACTAACCCTGCAGGCTGTTTGCTGGCCTCCACACATGCTCTCACACACAAATAGACGAATAACATTTGATAAAGATTTGAACCTAAAACTGTGTGAGAGAAAGAACACACAGCCCTGTGCTCCCTCTCAGCCTCTGCTCTCTTCCATGGCCCCTCACCCCTCACCCCGTGTGAGGGCTCTGAGGCAGCCACCTGCAAGCCATGAAGAGAAGTCTCAAAGAACCTGACCACACTGCCACCTGGAGATGGCTGCTGAAAGAATCAGACTAACTTTGTAACCTATGTTTCTTTTAATTGCCTTATAACTTATATTTTCAAGTTTTAGGCCCATGTTAAAGCCTCTTAGAGCTTCTCCAGAAAGCCAAGGAATGTAAAAGTTCCTGACATCAGCTATCTGTGAGGGCAGAGAAAAGGAAGAGAACAAGCAGAGATCCCTACTAAATGGAGAGTAAATCACCGGCTAGCGACTGTAAAAGAAGCTTTGTTTGGAAACCAAGATGAGTTAATTGCTCTCCCACCTTTAACTGTAGCTATATCTCATATGGCAGGAAATTCCAAACTGACTTGAAGATCAGATATTTACGACAGGGCTGACCGAACCTAAGGGTGACCAGAACTAACCAATTATTTTAAAAGTTAAACATCTCATCCAGTCCCAAATCGCCAAGATAGCAACCCCAGGAGATTCCCGCCTTATGTCTTTTAAAAACCTAGGGTCTTTTGTCTCCCGGTGCCACTCCTTGCTGACCAGCAGGGGTGACCCCATTGTGCAATGGTCAGAATGAACCTCTAGCGATTTTTCATCGATGGATGATTAGTTTCCTGAGTTCTCCTCATACCTTCTTATATGTAGGCTCTTGCTGGGCCTAACGGCTACCTCCTAGTCTGCAGAAACAAGCAGAAACAAGCTGGATGTGGTGGCCCACGACTTTAATCCCAGCACTCAGGGAGCAGAAGCGAATCGCTGTGAGTTTGAGGCCATCCTGGTCTACAAAGCAAGTCCAGGACAGCCAAGGCAATGCAGAGAAACCTGTCTCAAAAAAAAAAAAAGGGGGGGGGGGGAAGGAGCAACAGAAGGAGGAGGAGGAGCAGGAGAGAAGGAGGGGGAAGGGAAGGGGGGAGAAGGAAGAAGGGGAGGAGGAGGAAGAGGAGAAGAAGACAGCTAGTGTAGTTCCAGGACAGCTTGAGCTACAAAGTAAGACCCTGTCATGAAAAAGCAACAACAACAAAAGCCATTTCTTCTGTTAAGTCTCTTCTTGAGACTACCATTTCAAAGAGTAGTTACAGATAGAAGCACATCCTGAGAACATTTTATAAAGATGCCTAATGTCTCTAAACAATCCCAAATAACTACCCCTTATAACAAAAAAGTTAAAAACAATAAGGAAACGTCATTGATACTTCGATAGCAAATAGCAAAGTTTTAGAAATATTTTTAGAAAATGGTTTATTTGTTATATCACCAAGAAAAAAAAAATCACAGTATACAAAGATATTACAAAAGTAACACAATATTCTGTACAATAAAATACATCTTTACATTAAAAAAATATTTCATCTTGATATAAAGGTATCAGTATCAGAACTTAAAAAAACAATTCATTATTTATCATCAATCATATAAAATCAGTTTCAAAGCAGAAAGCTCAGTGGTAGAGCACTAACTCTAACATGTATGAGAGAGACCCTGGGTTCAATTCCAGTATGATGCCCCCTTCCCCTTCTCTCAAAAATGTAGAGTGTGGTGACATATGCCTACAATCCCAGTACTCAGAAGGGAGAGGCAGAAGATATTAAATTTAAGGTAAAAACAACAACAAAAGATTTCACTTTTTTGTACGGATCTATTAACCAATGATATTTTAAAATTATTTGACTGATGATTGACTGAGGTCTCTAATGTTGCCCAGGCTGAACCAGAATTCCTACCCTCCAGCCTCAGCCTTCTAAGTGTTGAAAGCTGCAGGCATGTGTCACCATGGCTGGTTCACTAGGAGGTCTAGAGAAGATTGGATGTCATGCAATTCTCCCACAGGACTCCAGCCTTATCTTAATCCACAGTTCAGGGGAAGTTACACTTTGGTTAAAGAAGCTTAGAAAGAGAATTAGACAAGATGAATTTGGTATTTTAACAAAAAATTTACAGATCTGCTGTTGGGAGCTGTTGATCTGGCAGCTTCTTTGATATTTAAATCTCAGCGGAAAGACTGCTTTTACCAGGCCTTCACTGAAGTCAGGGAAGAATTTGTAAATCCATCTCCTTTTGTTTGTGACAGCAGGTGGGATAGCTAGTGAAGATCACACCTCTTGCTTCACCTCCTTGTAAATTTAACCCATTGTTCTGAGCTGTTTTTACTCTGGTTTAAAAGCTCTCTGCAATAAAGTCAGGCGGCTGCTGGCTGGTCGGGTCTGGAGCCTCTTGGAAAAGTTCTATGTGTGTTGTGTGTTAGTTTATTAATTTTAATCCTCACTCCCAACTCAAGAACCATTTGACTCTGCTGGCAGGCTCTGGCAATCTGCTAATAGCCCTAAAACATTTGTTGAGGAACCAACTTTGTAATATATATATATATATGTATATATATATATATATACATATATATATATATATATTGAATTCAAAGTATTCAATGAATTTTGTTTGTGAGGATTTTGTTTGTTTGTTTTATAATGTTGCTCCATGTAGTCCTGGCTATCCTGGAACTTGCTCTGTGGATCAGACTGGCCTCAGACTTACAGAACTCATTGACTGTCTCTGCTCCACAAGCGCTGGGATTACCCGAGTGCTGGGATTAAAGGCGCCACCACCTGACTTGTTTGTGATTCTTTAAAGTTCCAAAAACTTGAAAAATATAAACAACAAAAACTCCTCAAGTTGTTAGGAGGCAGAAACAGGCAGACTTGTGTGAGTTGCAGGCCAGTCAGGGCTACAACAGGGTACCCCGCCTCAAAGCAAAACAAAAAAACAAGCAAACCAAAAGACCCTCTGCAGCTGTAGAAACAAGCTGATTAAAGAAGTAGCAACCGCCTCAGAGCCATGCTTGGAAAAGTGCAGTTGCTTGTTAAAAAGTTTAAAAAGTTAAAAAGTCTTTATAGTAAAAAAGAGGGTGGGGCACAATGCAGAGTACAGACCACTGCCTCAGACTGGGGATGCAGAGGCAGGCGCGCCTTTGAGTTCGAGGCCAGCCTGGTCTAAAGGGTGAGTTCCAGGACAACAGGCTACACAGAGAAACCCTGTTTGGGAAAAACAACCCCCCCCCCCCAAAAAAAAAAAACCCACCACCAACAAACAAACAAAAAAAAAAACCAAAGCAAGACAAAAAACAATGAGGATGCAGGTGGGTTTTTGGTCTTTTTGCATACATGAAAAAAAATGTGATTACTTTTGAGATTTGACCTTATCTACTATTGACCTCATGCTTTAAGTTCTGCCAGGATGTTCAGTTAAAATATTAATGTGAGCCAGGTGCAGTAGCACATACCTGAAATCCCAGCACTCTGGGAGGCAGAGGCAGAGACAGATAGATCTCTGAGTTTGAGGCCAGCCTGGTCTACAAAGTGAGTCCAGAGGAACCCTGTCTTGAAATCTATATTCGTGTGGCTATGTCTTAAAGGGAAGACCCTGGATCAACCTGACTGAGGCCTTCACCCCTCCTGCCACCGCTGGGCTTGCAGGAGTCGCGTGGGCTTTGCGCAGAGGACACAGAAGCAGTCTAGCCTCTGCATACTCAGCCTCTGAAAACAAACCTGAAATCTTGCAGTGGCAGCTTCACACATGTCAAAGTACTCCCAATGACAAACCCAATTTTTACAGAGAAATCCAGTCACACATTTTCAAAGTAGAGCCAATAACCAATATTTCCCTTGATAAGAAAGCATACTCTGAAAGAGTAAGGCCTCCAAAAGCTTCTCCACAGCTGTCAACTTAGACATTAGTCTCAAGAGAAACCTGTGTCATAGTCTCACAAAGCGTTTCCTCCCCTGTGACTTTTCTCTCCTGGGTGATGAGTGACTAGAATGTTTGGATAGTAGACCAATCAGGACTACATGAGGAACACAGCTATTGGTTTGTTATCTTTGACTCACATATTGCAACTGAAAGTGTTTCTTTTCAGACATCACTTAGTACAAAGCACACCCTGGGAAGCATGAAGGCCAGGTTTTTGTTTTTCTGGGGGGTGGCACTGAATCTTGGGCTGTGCATGCTAGGTGCTCCACCACTGAACTATACCAAAGAACAATCCCTACCGCCACCCCCATTTTCACTTGATGTTTTGAGATAAGAACTCACAAAGTTGTTCCCTTGAACTCACTCTGCAGACAGGGCAGGCCTTGAACTTGTGATCTGTGTGCCGGAGTATCTGAGATTACAGGCCAGAACCAGCAGACCTATCAAGGCTAACTGACTAAAACCAGTCTCTCTTCTTTATATTTTTTTCACACTGTCTAAGAGCTTATGGTAATTTTTCAATATATTAATTTATGATTAAAACAATATGGTACAATTATCCTGGATCGCCAGTTCTAGGTCTCACCATGGAAAATGTAGTTTTTCTGAGGCTGTGGAAACAAGCCAGAGCACAGTAAGACAAACTGACAACCCAGTTACTCTACACTAAGATTCTTTTAATGGTGAATTAATTAGCAAAGGAAAAGGCTGTTAGGACAGGAAGTCATCAGGCTCTGATGACAGGGGTCAGAACAGAAGTTTAGAGGTGCTGATAAGAACCTCTGGGGTCCCAAACACGGTGGCTACACAGTTTTTACACAAGCAAAACTTCTTCACACTGTACCTCAAAGTTCCCATGTTTTTATGGTTGACTGAATGTATGATTCCTCTTAAGAAAAAACCATCTTTAAGGACAAGAGTACAACATCATTCGCCTCTTATTTTCTACACAGAACATAGTACACTGTACAATACACAGTCACAAGGATGTCATCTAATTTAAGACATGAATGCTGGCTACAGACATCTGTGCAGGCAAACTGTCACGGGTACTTCAGGGGCACTTGAGACACAACAAGCCACATGCAGAGGCAGGATTTCCACCTGATACTGTTGGTACTATGATTTCCAAGAGAGCTGCTTTGGGTCTCAAAGGGCCGCAGGGTAGTTTTTGTGCTTTTCTTTTATAATGTTGTTGTCGTAATTCTGGGTATCAAACACAGGGCCGTGGTCCACCACAAAGTTATGTGCCAATGTCTGCATATTTCTTTTTTTTTTTTTAAGAAGAGAAAGGCCGTTTGCCAGAAGAAAAGTATGTCTCACAAGACAGGTCATCTAGGCCTGTTTTTCCTGAAGGGTGAAACACTTTTCTCATTAAAAACCATATCCTCAAATATGATTTTTATAATCACCCTCCCATTTCTAACAAATAGCTACCATTTATTCAGCACCAATTATGCCAGAGTCTGTGTCAAGTGCTGGAGCCCCAGAGTGAGACGCACACTTAACTGACTTAAGTCTGTAGTACGGGAGCATAGCACACAGCGGCACCTCACCTCAGCTGCAGCAGCAGGACCCAACCCTCCCTGCAGAGAAGCCTGCTGCAAGGTAAGTGCTGGGAGCAGAGACAGAATGGGCTACATATATGGAGGTCCGCGGGGAAAATTCAACATGCTCCAACCACAAAGTTAAAAGGAATAGGGTGCTTAAAAAAAACTTGAGCATATGGAAAAGATACTCATTGGAGAAAAAGAATGAAGAGATGCAAAAGCCTTTGAGTAGGAAGACTCAAAAGGACTATGTATGAATTGAGGAAAATCAAATATGACTGAGCTTTCTGTTAAATATATCTAGTGTCAGCAGTAATGCAACTGGGAAAGCAGAGTGTAAGAGAAGGCAGTTGATATGAGCATTCACACAGCATGAGAGAAAGCTGCCGCTGTGGTCTGATGAGAGCACCTCCTGAGGGCTGGGCTTAGGAACCTAGGGGATGCGGTCCCTCAGCA
Source organism: Meriones unguiculatus (assembly GCF_030254825.1). NCBI lineage: Eukaryota > Metazoa > Chordata > Mammalia > Rodentia > Muridae > Meriones > Meriones unguiculatus. The sequence goes on along the minus strand of NC_083360.1, from coordinate 96,914,730 downwards.
GGCTGCAGGCTGTGGACAGGGCAGATGAGTAGGGAAAAAAGACTTGGGATTTGACAAGGAATGGGGTGAACTAAAGACAGATAGATGTGAGAAGATGGAGGCACAGCACTTCAAAGTTAAACGTGGAAGGAAGGGGCACCATGTGAATAGGGTTTTTGGAACTTTGGGGGATATTTTTCAGCACTTCCTTTAAAGCTCAAGAAGATATTTATTCTGTTTATACAAAGGAAGCAAAAACTAAATGGTGATGCGAGGATACTGGGGAAAGGAGGAAAGATGTAGTGGAAAGTGGAATTTGGATCCCTTCAAAGCCAGGTGAACACAAATGCAACCAGGGAGTCATGCAGCAAATGTGCTGTAAGTTCTAAGATGAGCTGTGATCAGCCAGTAGCACCTGGAAGTAAAACATCAACTGCAAACACTCCACACAGATGTAGAAGTACCTTGCTTCAACTTGGAGGAGAGACTGTGAGACGAGTCAATGTGCAAGCACCATCTGCTGAGCGTTCTAATAGCTGTGTCTGTCAGTGCCCGCTCATACAAAATGCCTGTGATTAGTCTGAGCTGGGCAGGCATGCCTCTCCCAGCAAAGCTCTGCCTACAATCCCCAGCTCCACATGACCTTGGTGTGGGGTATACACTGGTCATCCCAGCATTCCAGAGGCAGAGCAGGAGGAGCCTAAGGTCAAGGTCACCTTTGGCTACATAGCAGGTTTGAGGCCATCTTGTCTCAAACAAAAGTTCAAAAGAGGTGGTCAGCTTTGCAAATATATCGATGGAATGGCCTTCTGGATTTACTGATTGGACAAATATGGGAGACAAAAGAAGAATCAAGGGTGACATCAACGTTTTTGCCTTAGCAGCTGGAAGCCTGGCATGACAATTTACAGTGGCGAAGACTGAAGGACAAGAAGTCTGAGAGAAAAGTTCAAAACTTAGGTATGAATATACTAGGCTAAAACAAATGTTATGTTTTCTTTTTTCTTCCACAGGGGTTGAACACAGCAGCTTGCAAATGTTAACCAAGCCCTACCACTAGGTCACAGCCTTAATCTTTTCTATTTTTGAGACAAAATGTTCAGCCCAAGCTGGTACTGAACTTACTATATAGCTCAGGTAGGGAGATGACAGACATGAGCCAGACTATCTGGTTAATTCTTCATAGAGAAGTAGACATGCTTTATGAGATCAAAGGTGGATCAAAGGCATCTAATGAAGAAAAGGCTCCAGAAAAACTCTTTTTCTTGAAACTATGGGCATAAAGCTAATTTCATAAGTTTAAAGATAAGGGTCTAAATAATATAGAATAGAAAAAAAAATCTTCCATGCGTTGAAAACTCACTTCAGCACGTGTGACATTCTCTCTCTCTCTCTCTCTCTCTCTCTCTCACAAAATACCAAGAACTCTCAGAAAACCCCTTAGGGGTCACTTTGGCCTATGGGCCTCAACAATAATGAATTTATTTCCCAATGGCATAGCCATTACATGGTTTACCTTATATCTGCTTGAAAGCAAATATCAGTTCATTTAACTAATACATTAATACGTTATGAAAGACACATAGCTTGTCTTGGAGAAATATGGAAAACAGTTCACATTGAGCACATGTACTTTAGGCCTATCTTTCAAAGTAAGAAACAGCAGAGCCTTGCAAAGTTCCTACTTCTGAACTTTCTCTTTATACTCTATACACCTAAAGTTTTATAGCTCTCTAGATTTAAGTCCTGCAAGTTATATTTTAAAAAAACTATAAGCAAGGGAATCACTCAACTGGTCACTTTGCAGAGTATCAATACTTGAATACTGACTACTCTGAACAAAATTATGATTACTTGCATCATTTGATGGTTCGGGCTCATTTATCAGGCCATTGTCTACACAGTTGAAGTTTGATCTATCAAACGCATCTGGCTGGGGAACAAAAACAGAACTGGCATTGGTGCCTGCTGATATGCCCATGGAAGACATCTGATGGAGTTGTCTCAGCGGGTCTAACCTTGAATTACATGAGGGGTTTTCAAGATTGATGCTCACAAGTCTTGGATTATCAGTGTCCCCCATGCTATCACTGCTGGTTGTCATCACATTCACAGGGCATTTAGATAGCATGCTGACATCAGAAAGACTATATAAGTTAGCCGGTGACATGGATGATGTTTCCATTCCAGCTAGGCCATCAGTACCATAGAGGCAAGCGTTAGAAGCACTTACATCGCTGGCGCCAGGCCCGTCCAGGAAAGGAAGGATGCCTTGCGGATTAGAGGAAAGGGTCCCCGCTGAGAAGCTACTCAGTGTGTCTGTGCTGGCTGGCTGTGAGGTGGGGGGGGTCACTGATGCCCAGCTGGCGGGCTGATGGACCACTGAGGGTACGGCTGGTGGATGATGTGGCAATCCACTTGAGATGGAAGCAGACGAAGAGTAGTAGGGTTCGGCTTGACTTGGGACTCCTGAAGACCTGGGCATTTCTGCTAAAACTGTACCATGAGAAAACAAGTTTGATTCTGTAGAAAGAAAATATATTTTACAGAGTAAGAAGAACAAATTGATGTAGAGCATTATTTCTGAATTAAAATTATAAGAACACACTAAAAATTTTCCAGGGAACTGATACATTGCAAATAAAAAAAATTAAAGCACAAAATTCATTACATGAATTGAAAGCTACATTCTGTAACATGTAAACTGCTTTATAAATAGATGAAAAGTGATTTTTATAAGTTATTTTGGCACATGTAATTTTCTTCCAGTTAAATATGAAAATCCAGCTTCTTGTACCATATAGGTACATTTTTAAAATGTAGAAGATAAATATTAGAATTTCAATTAACAGGTATCCAACAGCCAAAATCATCTTATAATTTCAACTTTTAAAAGAAAATGGAGAGATGAAGAAGACATCCATCCATTCGGGAAGACTGAAAACTACACATAGTTTTAAAGGCTTATTAAGATATGATCCTAAGGTCTTACAAAATTCCACATCACAAAAACCTGAGGAGAAATTTCTATATTTATTTACATATTACACAAGTATTATACAAACCAGGATAAAGTACCAACTTAAGAATGTAAGATGGAGAACTTGCTAGGGGCTCACAAGATACCTTCTATAAACGGCCAGATAAAGATTTCTGGGGTGAACAATGTGTGCTGGAACTATTTGACTCTGTTGCTGTGGCAGAATTAAGAGGGGCTGGGAAATGACAGCAGGGGCTCAGCATGTCTGAGGTCCTTCCCATGCCTACCACATCTATATCATTTTCTGTGGCACACGGAATTTACCAGTGTATGAATAAAATCCCCCAAATATAGTCAGTTTCATACACAACCTTCAGAGGTATAGTCCAGTACAATTCAATACTGAAAGTATGAAAATCTGTAGAAAAGAAAAATATTCAAAAAGCATTTGTTAGTAAAAAGTGAAATCGCAGTATTGTATAGGGATGAAATACCTTTTTTGATGAATCTTCCTTCTCCAATCGACCCCCCTGGGACAGTTCTTGGTCTCTCAGGAAAGCTAGCTGCTATGATAAAGGTTTTCTATTATTAAACGTAATTTGAAAAATATTTCCTCATTTAAAAATCTTTAAAAACAAAATAAATAAAACAAATATATTTATATATAAATTAATCCAAAATATTCTTACCACAATCTTGCAGCAGTTTATGAAAAAGCAGAGTTGTCTTTTGTTTCTTTGACTTATTGCCATATGCATCTGATTAAAAGGGAAAACAGGAAAGCAGTGAATCATGGGATTCAACCTCCCTTCACCATGAACAGGTGCATTTTCAGCATACAGAAATGCTCCAAACAAATGCAAGTAATATGGACCTCTAAGTACATTACTTTGCAATATATCCTTTATCAGTTGAAAAGGATGCTTTTAGTAATTTTAAAAAAGCTTAAAATAGTCATTTTTCACCCTAAAAACACCTGTAAGTCAACTTAAACTAATGAAATAAGTCTGATAAGATATAGACCAAAACAGATACCACTTTCTTATTAACAAATTTCCTAAGCCAGGTACAGTGGTGCATGCCTGTAATCCCAGCACTCGGAAGACAGAGACAGGCAGATCTCCGAGTTTGAGGTCAGCCTGGTCTACAAATAGAGTCCAGGACAACTAGGACTACACAGAGAAACCCTGTCCCGAAAAACAAAACAAAAACAAATTTCCTACCTATAAAAGGGCACAATAAGTATAAAAATAAATCCAATATATACATATATAAAAAGAAAATATGATCTAACAATTCAAGAACTCTAAAATTATTCAAACCCTCCTAAGAAATGTAAAGAGCACGGAAAAAAAAAAAAAAAAACCCAAACAAAAAATAAACAACTTACAACTTGTAGAAAAGATATAGATTCTGAATATGTAAAACTGTACACGTTTATCTTCAATGTTACTGGCATGCCCGGCTCAAGAGAGTGGTCACTCCTCGAGCTGAGGGCAGAGCGCAGCCCACTCAGCACTGGCCGGCGTGCGGGGACCCTGAGTTCTTCCAAGCGCAGCAAAAGGCGGCGGGAGCACAGGGCGCACCGCTGCGCTCCCACAGCCAGGCGGGGGCAGGGGGCCGCTCACTCGTCCTCAGCCACACAGCGAGCTCAGGGACGGCACAGGGCGCAGGAGACTGCTTGCTTACACACACACACACACACACACACACACACACACACACACACTCTGTGTATATGCATTACTATCAATTTGTCACACCTTTTTCATCTGGCAGGTATCTAAAATCCATAGATTCACTAACTTCCTGGTCAGAAGGTCTCCGCAGCTGCATTTTCACTGTCACAGGCTCCAATATAGCTCTGCAATATGGAGGAGTCTTGAAAACAATGGCCACTTGGCGGTGTACATCAGCTTGTGAAAAAATACCTTTGGCTTCCCAGTCATTCAACACAAAACGAACTTCTATATCATCTAGTAAATAAGATGCCAAAGAATGATAACAATGGAGAAACAGTAAAATACATATTTTAATCAAATACACATTACCAATTCAATTAAACAAAACTGATAAATACCTTTCTGAACTTTGTCACAAAGTAGAAATATTTCATCTCCTCCTCTGACACTTCCACAGTTCTTGTTTACACGACAAATCCTTAATTCTGCAGTATTTGGGGCACCTAAATATAAAGGATTTTTAAAAATGGGTCTCAGTATTGCCTTAGTTAATGTTACTATTGCTGTGATGGAACACCATGACCAAAAGCAACTGAGGAGGAGAGAGTTCTTTCCCACACAGTTCCATGGAACAGTTCATCATCCAGAGCACTAAGGGCATGAACTCACCCAGGGCAGGAACCTAGAGGCAGGAGCTGATGCAGAGGCCACGGAAGGGTGCTGCTTAGTGGGGTGCTCCTCGTGGCTTGCTCGGCCTGCTTTCTTACAGAGCCCAGAACCACCAGCCAGCCCAGGGGTGGCCCTCCCAGTGGACCACTAAGAACAGCCCACAGGCTTGCCTATAGCCAGATCTTATGGGAACAATTTCTCAACTGACGCTCTTTCTCTGATGACGCTAGCTGTGCCAAGCTGACATAAAACTAGCCAGTGCAAGCATTATATTTTACTATGTTTGTAAGGAGAAGAATTTGACGAAAATATTTTAGAGAATAAACAAAAACTTTAATGTACAGATAAAGGAAACTAAATATTTTGTGTCTGTTGTGCAAGTGTTGAAGTATGTGTAAGTGTAGGTGAGCATGTGTCAGGTATCTTGTGCTGCCAGCCCTCGATCTCCACCTCTTTTGAGACTGTTTGCAGCTGTGCACACTGGACGAGCCGGCCTTTGAACCTGAGCAATTCCCCTGCCTCTTCCTTCCATCTCTCTGTGACTACAGCAGTCTTCTTATAGCATGCCTATCTCCCTATGGCAGTGCAGGATCCTGCCCAGGACTATTCTGACAGTTGTCCAAGGCATCCAAGGCTCTCTGGTGAGATCATCTACTACTATGGCCCAGTATTCTACATGCAAAGCAGGCAGAACACACACTACTGATGAGTTTGTGTGAGTGTGTGTATGTGTGTGTGTGTACAAAATATTTTGGATGAAAGTCTTAAAATATTTTCAAATGAAATTCTATATCCTTTGATGTAGTGTTTGTCAAAATCTATGCTTCTAAAAGCAAATGCCAGAAATATTGGTACAAGATCTGAACATTCAGGAGCCAGTGAGATGGTTAAGTAGGTAAAGGTGCCTGTTGCACCTTTGACCCCAGGGATACAAATGGGAGGACAGAAGTAAGTCCTGCAAGTTGTCTTCTAACCTACACACACAGACAGACAGACAGATGACAGAGAGATGTGTTTAAAATGCACACATAAATTTATTTCAGTATAATGCTTACAAAAAAAAAAATCAAAAACAAAAGGAAACAAGCCAAATATCCTTTAACTGGGTAATGATTTCTTAAAATTAATATATAGCCATATAAAAATATGCCAGGCAAGGTGGCACAGGCCTTTACTCCCATCACTTAGGAGGCAGAGACATAGGCAGGGGCAGAGGCAGAAGGCAAGAGACAGAAAGGAAGAGACAGAGGCAGAGGCAGAAAGGCAGGGACAGAGGCAGAGGGATCTCTGTGAGTTCAAGGCCAGTCTGGTCTACAAAGTGAGTTTAGGACAACCAGGACTGATACACAGAGAAACCCTGTCTTAAAACACAAAAGAAAAGAAAATATGCAGTTGCTGAAAACCTAAGTGGGGCTTGCGGTGTAGCTCATGCCCTCGGTTCCTTGCCAGCAATGTTTACAAAGAAGAGAGGGCTGAAAAGATGGCTCAGAGGCTAGGAGCACTAACTGTTCTTCCAAAGGTCCTGAGTTCAATTCCCAGCAACCAGGCTCATAAACATCTATAATGAGATCTGGTGCCTTCTTATGGCCTGCTGGCACACATACAGGCAGAATACTGTATAAATAATAAGTAAGTAAATAAATAAATCTTTAAAAAAAAATGTGACTGAAAAAGGTTCAAGATACATTGCTGAGAAAAAAGTTTTGGAATCTTTTCTTTTCTTTTCGTCTTTTGAGACAGGATCTCATATAACACAGGATGGTCTTGAACTCATTATTCTTAAACACAGCCAAAGATAACTCTGAATTCCTGATCCTCCTGCCTCTGCTTCCCAAGTGCTATGATTATAGGCATGCACTACCACTACTGGCTTGGAAAGGAGTTTTTAAAAGAGCATTGATCCT